>NW_008825566.1:4669293-4724532 GCF_000699105.1 Pygoscelis adeliae | reverse complement strand
CTCATGCTTGGGGGGTGCGTGTGTGTGTGTGTATGTGTAGGATCTTCAATCTGCTGTGTTTGCCCCACAGAAGGTGGGAGTCAGCCCATGAATCTCAGCAGCTCCCAAAACCATATGGGAGGCTTGGGAGAGGACGTGAGAAAAGTATGTGGGGGCTCAACCTGAACAGGAGGTTGAGCAGTGGTATATCTATTGTAACACAGCAGCACACATATCACGAGTCTTTATCCAATGTGCCAGAAGGCTTTTTCAGTCAGGATTACACCATCAAAGCATCTCAGAATCACTCAGTAGTGTTGATTTAGGAAAAAAATTGTGAAAATAAAACATCTGCCAGAGCAGCACATATATTATTACAAAAAGAAAGAAAAAAACAACAACTTGCATTGCATGAAAATCTGGCCATGAAGTCAAAGTCTAATCCAAATCACTCAGGAGACCATCTTTGGAATAAGGCCATCTCAGAGTTACTAGACAAAATGGATGCTGTTAGTTTTTGCTGTAGCAATAATAAGGTTTGTGGCTGCAACAGCCATGTTGCCTTTCAGGATTTTTTTCCTTTACCAAAGCCTTTCTTTAATTATAAAACCTAAATATCCATTGTGCCCAGTGACCAAAAGCCATCTATTGTTTCCTGCCTCTTATACAGCTTAACTTTCTGGGGTGGATATAGCCATATGTGTAGAGTTTATATGGCAATAAAAGAGTCTGATTTCCATCATAATGCCAAATGTAAATGAAGGCTGTGGAGGACCACACAAAGGGTAGAGAAATAGCCTCAAGTCCAGGTCACTGTTCCCCATTACAGGAGGGTAAGCCTCCGAGCCTGCAGAGAAGCCCCTGCCAGCTACGGGGAGCCCTTGCAGGGGACTCCAAGCCATGGACTGAAGTAGAGCTGGTCTGAGAGCACAACCAGCACACAGCTCAAACAAAAGAACAACAAACTAACTCTAATGCCATACATTTCCCACACTGTTTCTGCATAGTTTATGTGGTGTGTAACAAGCATGATGGCATGCTGTAGTGCTAATGCTGTTTTTACCACATGTACTAAGAGCAGGCTGAATTTGAAAAGACAAATGCAAGCACCCATTGTAGAGCACTCAGAGGATGAGTGATGATCACTCTAGAGATGTGTTTATTTTTAATTGATATCTGTTATTGTAATCTTGTCAGTCAATAACTCTCTCTCTCTCATGCCTCTGCCATACTTTTTGTCTGTCCCAATCATTTCATTCTCAGATGTAAATCCACGCAGCACCTATGCCATGCCCTTCAATTTGTGCTGTCTTTCCAGTGAGCAGGAAAACCGATTGGGATGAAGTTGAATGATTTCTTAGGACTACCAAATTAATGAGAAAGGCTTTCATCAAGACACAGTGTATAAAGTAACTATAAACATTATTACTACTGCCCTGAGCCTGGGCTTGGTCACCGTATATCCATGTTTCCCCAGACATGACTTCTTTTTCTTCCAAAAGTGTTGCCCAGATATTCTTAGATTTTGGACGTTTAGAGTTTCATGAATCTGGCAGCCCAACGGAAGCAACAGCTGTAACAACACATTCCCTTGCTCATCACCTGTATGTAGGCAGAGCCACTCTATAGGATGTGAGGAGTTAGCCAGACACTTCTGGGAAGGACTGATGTCACCCAATTCCTTTTCAAAAGTTAGAGCACCCTGTTTTGGAATTTGCTGGAGTTCTGCACATGTGAACATGATCTAAAGCTCATCAAAGTAGATCTGAATTCCCTGGTTGAGTGCATTTCAGATCAAGCTGACAGATACACAGCAAGATATCACTGGATTTGATAACACATACACAAATTGAAAGGCTGAACTTTGCCTACATACACACTTGAAAGAGCATCACCAAAAGGAATTTGTTTTCAGTGAAGAGACATCCAGTTGACTCACAGGTAGAAACCTGGGGACTTGCTTTGTGTGACGAACAAACACCAGGTATGTAGTCAGGTGTTTCTGAGAACTGTGCTGCCTTTTAGGTGTGTTTTAGCACCAGGACAGCTTGAGTGCCCTGCACTCTGCTGCGCTGCCCAAGCCGTCACTGGTGTGGTCTGGTGATAGCTTGTGCTAGGAAATAAAATATGCAGGAATACTGTCTGCTTCAAGACCTGCCAGAAGTTTGTTGCTATACCATCTGGGCTGTTTTTATTTATCCAGCTGTGATTTCTTTGGGTTTTGCATTTTTAATTAACACAGTTTTGAAAGAAGGGCAACTTTTGTTTAACCACTTCGGTGCTGCATCATGGAGGTGAGGCAAAATACAATTGAACCACAAAGGCTCTCAAATTCAAGGTACCATCTCTTGAACTGTTTGTACTTCCAGGAAGTTATCATGGGTTATCATCCCACAGACTGTGATGAATTCCAAAATCAGGTAAGGGCTTTTTTCCAGTGGGAAGTGAGAGAAAGGCTGCAGAAATCGAGACTCAGACATCCTATTGTTAAATTACTACCTCCAGGTTTTCCTATCTATATCTATCCTTTTTCACTTGCCTCTCTTCTCAGCTTTAGGACCATGTTATAAAGAGTTTGACCTTACAGGTAAGAACACAATTGTGCATGTGCCCACCAGGTTTGCCTAAATTTTCACTGCTACCTTAAAAACACTATGAACAGAGATTTGGCAATTATACCCATTTAGGCAGGAAACAGTGGGCTAGTACACGCAAGTGACACCCTGCTGTCATCAGTTACAGCAGCTAAAGACTGAACTTGGCAATCCCTGTGCATGGGCTTAACTTGATGAGATGACTCCAAATGGGCTTAAAATTTAAGCAAAAGAGTGCATGTATGAATAAAACCTAGTGCCTCGTTCATTTGCATTGCAGGATTTTACAAAGATGCTGGCTGAACTTTTCCTTTTCATAACTTAAAGGCAGAAAATATAACTTTTTGTTACTATTTTTCATGTTTTTCTGCAGTGCAGTTTTTGTGCTGGTCTCAAGCTTTTCTTTCAACAGACTAAAATGAGCAGTGCAATTCAGTTTCCTGTAGTACCTCACACAATCTCTCCTGGTCTTCAATTGTTTGTCCAGAAGTCTTCTATACTTCTTGTGTGATATCTGCTAGTCCCATGTGGATGTCTCAGGCATCCTGGGCATATCAAATAGGACTGCATAGGTACATTTAGGAAGAGAATTGTTCCTAAACAAGGGAAACACATAGCTTTGCTTCCTTTTTTAAGCCAGAGCACCCTCAGACAAGTGGTGCATGCCAGGAACTAAAATGGCAGTCCATGACTTCAATTTTCTACACACATCTATTAAAATATAATAATTAAATCGGCAATGTATCAAGCCCTTACCCATACAAACAGTAAAATTCAACAGGAATGTCATGCCCCATTAAGATTATCATCCCCCTCAATCCAGAACATAAACCAAATAATATAGCAAGCAATATTAAGCTTTGTGGCAAACTGGAAACATAAACATCTTAAGAATAAAACATACATTGGTTGGTAATTACTTATTAAAATATAAATCCTTGCCTTTCCTAGACTTACTTTTACAGCCCCTTTCTGGTTGGGTGAACTGTCCATAGAGTCCATCACTTTCCAGAATCCAACCGTGCTAGACATTTTTGCCCCTGAAGGACAAATGACATAGTCATATACATGGCATTTGAAGTATTGGAACCCAAACGATGCTCGAAGCTGTGTCATTTGTCCTTCAGTTTTCCAAACGGGCACTCCACCATTCTGCAACTGCTGAAAGTTTGACTGGATGTTCTTTTCACAGCCCCATGCTTTTTGCTATAAATCATGCCAGGAGAAAAGTAGATGCTCACACTGATGATCATTTCATTGAGAAGGAATTAACTTCCATCCTGCCCAGCAATGCTCTTCACAGCACCCTGCTGTCATCAGGGATAATGTTCATGAGCCAGCCCAAGGGAATACTTTAGCCCAGCAGAAGAAGAAAGTCATATCCATTGCAGTTAACACATCTGCAAACACGTTTGAAGAAAGGCCTGGGGAATACGGATGCAATCTGCTCATTTGAGGTACCTAATCTAAGCTTAAATTCTAGGCACTTGCTGAAATAGCTCTAAAATAAGAGCTTGAGTTCCCTATAGAGATTGATAAGGGCTTTTGAAGGTTTCCAAAAAGAAATCTTGCTGGCATAAGTTTTAGATGGGATCTCTCTTTAAATATTCCTTCAAAACTGAGATTAAGACTAATGCCCAGAATTCCCATGGCAAAGGTTTAAGAAGTCGAAAATGGACTGTTAGTAAGGTAGAGAGCTAAGAACATAAAAATTTCCAGGTGACTACTAGAACTACTTAAAATAGTATCAAAAATCAGCCATAAGCTATAGAGAAGTGTGGTCTCAGACATCTGACCCAGCCAATGAGAACCATGACAGCAGAACACACTGAGGTCCTGGAGCAACATGACTTCTGTCTTCACACATCCTTATAAGGCATGGAGTTAAATGTCTGGATTCTCAAGAAAGGAAATCTGGTAGAGACCTTGTAATGATTTCTTCACTCCCTCTGTTGGGAGTGATGACCTGACTGACCAGGAACTATTTTTAATATGCCTGAAGTTTTACAGCCTTGAAAATGCACAGTAGGCACCAGTACTTGAAAGAACAGTCCTTTGGTAACACAAGGAAGAATTTTAGTTACCAGCACTTCTTTCTTTTTGTTTGTCTTAACATTGTCTTGAATGTAGGTTTAAATAATTTTATTGTTAACTGTGAATAACATGGTTAGTCTGAGAAGGCACAATAAGTTTATTTGGATGCATAACTGTACAATCCAAAATTCAGGAATTCATTTTCTCAGTGTTTCAAATCTTCGGAAATGTTTTGCAGTAAATTTATTCTACCACATCTAATAAGGCTTTTTTTTTCCTGCACTATCATTACATTTCTTCAAAGCATTTCCAATAAGAACAGTCCAAATTATGTCCCCTCAACTAGTTCATCTGTTCAGTCAATAAGCAACATTTTATCGCTTTTATGAATTAAGCCCACTTTATATCCAATCATTTTGCAAACATCTGTAGCCAAATCAGTCTAGGGAGCTTTTGAAAAATCAATCAGTAGGGAACAGCTTCCACTTTTTTTTTTTAATTTTAATAAAATATTTACACATGTTTGCTCCACATGAAATAGGAAAAGCACTAAGCTTGGTTGTCATATTTGAACGTTGCAGTGAAGCCCACCTCACACGTATGGAGTTTTTATTTAAAAAGGAGAGATATGATGACGGCATTAGAATGATAAACTGCTGATAATTTGTGTCCTAGCTATGAGCAACTAAACCAGCAGCTCAGCCTAGTAACAGATCATAATGTAATTTCTAAGGTGTATAGCAAGGCCACAGTATTTCTGTTGTCTTTCTTCTACTACCTTTTGTTGATTAGGAAGCTAGAAAGAAAGAAAGGAAAAGGTTTTGAAATAACATAAAGGATTTGATGTTAGAGAATATGGAGACTTTTTATCTATCTATTTTTTCATTTGAAAAATGCTAATTCATAAAGTTAAAACTTTTCCAAAGGATGTGTGAGCTAGTTTTGACAAGAATAAAATTGCTGTTTAAAATGAGAAATAATCCTACCCCAGATTAACCCAAAGATTAGGCTATTCATCTTGGATTCTTCAAGAAAAAGCACTTTCATTCACCCTAAGGACCTGACCCCTTCTCTTACTTGCTAGATGCCAGCTAAAATGCTGGGATATTCCCAGGTGAAATGGATGCTTTTTCACTTTGAAAAGGCTTAGTTTAATCAGATTATAGAGTGGGAAAATTGTCTAGACTTTGGAAACTCTTTTGATATGAGAAAATACTTTTTCTTGCACAGCTATCCTTGAATAAAGAGAGTTAGTTCTAACTTCTAGTTTGATGACTCCTGAGCCAAGTTGATTTCAGTAAGATAGAGATAATTTCCTTCATTCTACCTTTGCTTGTTTTCTCTAACTGAGCTGGAAATAGTTTGGGCTGGTTTGCTATATTTTTTTACAACACGGTACAAATTAATAACAGTAAGTTGCACCCATCTGGTGTTTCCTCTGTTTGACATGGGAGTGAAGAGGGACATATTTCTGTCTGAATAACCTTGGAAGAAAAGCATATCAATTATGGAGAACCAGAGCAAACTGTGAAAAACTGAAGCAAAGCCCTGGAGTAGTGACTTAAAAGTTTACCAGTTTTAGCAAAGTTAATTATATTCCCCTAAGGTAATTATCTCAGTGGCCAGGATACTTCCTGACATCAGTTATTATTACTGAGTTAGTGAATCCAATAATGAGGATTGTAATAAGGTTGAAGATGTTGGGAACCAGGTTTTTAGTTATCTAAAAGAACTGACAAATTCTTGAGTTTTTATTACTTATATACATCTTCCTTGAAAATGTGAAGGTGAGTCCTTTGATGTAACAGGTTTATGAATTGAGAAAATTTGCATAGAAAATACTTAAGTTTACATTTTTAAGCTTAGCAAAAGGCAGGTCAAATGTTTCATCTTCTTGTGAATGTTATTCCTGATAATCATGTTAGGAGGATTCAGTTAGAAACGTGTATCTTCTTCACACATTGTAGAGATACCTTGTAGAGATACTTAACACCCACGTAAAATAAACCAGAATGTTAATTCCTCTGCTGGGTATTTTTGGCTGCCTTCACTCAGAAGGTGGGAAAGCTGCCACTGCAAGTAAGTGGTGGGTTTCTGCTTCCTAGCAGTGTAACTGTTTGATGCAGAACTGCTCTAGCCTAGTCCCTGAAACCAATTCCTCTTCTTTGGGGAAAAAAGGCTTGTAGGAGCACCAAAGATCCTCTCCTGAAATTCAAGCCCTGCTTGGCACCAGCCAGCCTGTGTAGGGATGGTCTGAAGTCACACTGTCCAAGAGAAACTGGCAGGAATTGTGTTCTGGAGCCATCAGGAGGGAGCGACCATGCAGACTGCATTCACTGGTGGGGGAAATGCCCCTGTTCTGTGGGACAGAGCCGTAGCACCTCCACCTCTCATCTCTCCTCACCACCTCAGGATGCTGCCACATGGGACCACCACCTGCGGGACTTGACCAGAGCTCCTTGCCTCCTGCCCTTCATATGCACTGGTTCCTTGGTTTCACATCGCAGGAAGGTCTAGTAAAATGAAACAGCTTGACTCCATTCAGTCTTTTTTTCATTTTACTAGTGTCTTCCTTACTGTGCTTGGCTGCTTTTGCTAGGTGCTTTTGCTTTTATTCTCTTAACTTATTCTTCTGCTCTGTGATCCGTGGGAATAACCTTGCTGTGCAATTAACATGCGTACCCAATCTGTTTGAATGCATTTGGCATGTTAACTATTTTAAAAAAAGGTTCTTACAGGTGCTTAATATACATTGCTGGCATTTTATTTGGGAAGGCAATTTGAATCTTTTCTCAGAACTGCTGAATTGTTTATTGATGTCATAATTAATTGTGTTACTTCTGATGTTTGCTTTCCTGGGCACCGTTTCATGTTATTAAAAAAAAAAAAAAAACAAACCAAAAACCCAACAGAAAACCAAACAACAAAAACTCCAAATTAAAATATGATAAAACAAATAAGTTGATTTGTTTCATGCTTGCTCTTTTTTTTCCTTAGATTTTTTTTCCCCAATTCATTCCAAAAAAAGGAAGGAAATTGAATAAAAGAAGTAACTAATTTTTCTCTCAAAAGGAAGTTTTAGATTATTGTTTGTTGTTTATCTAGAGCTGGGGATTGTGTGTTTGCAACTGGTATATTAACAGCTTCTATAAACTTCACCTGGGAACTCCAGGACACAGGATATGAGCTTTTTAAAATAAAATGCTTAGGGCCAAATTCATTAAACCTGCTGTATTTACATAGCATGGGTGCTGGAGGTCCTACAACTTCAGTGCCCAGGCTCAGGCAACTCAGGGTACTTAGCTAAGAAAGCACATACAGCGTCTCACAGACAGAGCAAGTACCAGTGATGAATGATTTGGGGAGAATAGTTGCAAAAATTACAGCTTTTCTGCCAGTATCTTTGAAGGTTTCTATTCCTAAATAGGGTAAACACAAACAGTTGATTTAGCATTCACCACAACTGAAGGAATAGAAAACCTCAGTGAGGAGGCTGTAAGTAACAAAGAAACCTCTTGAAGCAGATCAGCTGTCGATGTAATAGAAGTATTTTATGTTGACAGAAAATCTGTCTAGGAGTGTCCTGTTCAGCTTTCTCCCATCCTTTCCCTGAATTCCCATCCCACTTCCTTCTCTTCCTCTTCCCTTTCCCAGCTCATCCTTATTGACCCCAAGCTGTGCTGAATCACGTTGGGGTCTGTGTTTTAACAGAATCAGTAAAGAACTCCAGCAGAGACAAAAATCAAACATCCAAGGTGAGAAATACCCTCACATGTCCTCCTGAAGCAGTTCTGCAGTGTGAGATTCCTGCAAACAAAAGGCAACTCATAGGGCAAATGTCTTTGTAGCCTTGTGACCAGGAGCTTTGTCATATGATTTTTGTTCTTTGCCCAGCAACTGTGTAACCCTAGTGCAAAATAATTTACGTTCCTGGGAGCTTGAGTCTACACCAGGAGCTGTATGTGAAAGCCAACATCATGAGCATTTAAAAGCGGTGCCTCCTGATAGAGCCTGATGCTTCATTAAAGGCTGTCTCATAAACTAAGGGGCAATATAGCCCCCTTGAATCGAGGTCACCTGAGTAACCACATACACTAGACTGCTGTCACCTGGCACCGCCTTCCAGGGGAGCTTTTCTACAGATGTGGTATTTAGAGCTTTGCCCCAGGGACTCTCTGCTGCCTACTGAGGTCTGATATCTGTGTCTGGTTTAAGAGAGCTGAACTATCTGGGATGATTCCTGCGCTTAGTTCAGTGTTAATGGTTTGTACATTGCTACTGTAATGTAATAGCTGCTAGATCTGGCAGTTTACAGGACAACAGCACCCGGGATAAGAGCCACTGCAAACTTCTAAATTTGTTTTATGTTGCCTAGCAGATCAGCCTGCAGAAGTGCAGACAGGCTTGTGCTCATAGCTTCCCTGAGCAGCCGTTGCTTGGCAGGTTTCGGTCTTTGCTGATCCAGGTTTAGGTAATACCTAATGAGCAAGGTTCAGCCTTTTTTCAGCTGCATCTTCTTCTCTCATAGCGATTCGTTTTGCCCTCCCAGTTGTGTTTTAATAGCCTCTAAAACTTACACATCTAGCGCAGTCAGCAAAACCAGCGCTGGGATTCAGAATCTCACAGACAAACTGTCAAAAATGAAACCAACTGTTCATTAACATTTTTAACCGCAAAGAAAAGATCTGGGGATCTATACAGTTGGTTTTCCTATTAAACTGTTAGCAGAAGCAGCATAACTACCTTCTATGCATTTCTACTCTTAACTTTGGCCAGTAAGGTAAGAAATTGCATTTTTTTATAACTAATAATCATTATGAGGTGCTAATTGCCAGATTTGAAAACACTTCTAACCTACATAATTTCATTGTTTACAATATTAACTGCTAAAGCAAAGAGAATTTTTTGTGACACCCCCTGGACAAAGACCAGAATGTAGATTTGCATTAATGCTCCAGTAAACAAATGATCATCAAGGAAAGATTAAAACACAGAGGTGGTTTCTATTCTTCCTCTGTATTCCCGCCGCTTCCAGTTTTGCTTCTCCTGTCATTACAAGTACCTCAGCTGCATTTTCAAATGTTTGATTATCATGTAAGCATACTCTATAAAATGGTACATAACAGCATCATAACCCATATGTTCCCTACCGTGACAGAACAAAAGCATTTCTTGTGTTCAGTTGTAGAAACTAAATAGGAACCGTTCATTCAAATCTTCAACTTCCCCAAAATGAAACACAGAAAGTAGGTGTGAGCTACAATGTTCTATGCAATCCAATGCAAATGTATGCAAATTTCTTCATATTAGAATCATTGTCTAGTTGTCATCCTCACATGGGGCACATCAAAGCCATATGACCTGATTTTGCACCTGCTGTTTAATTAAATTTACAAGGCAGACACTCTCTCTACTCCCGGTGATATACAAATACATTTTTACTACCGCAGCTTCTAATTTACAAGGTAGTCGACTGCTGTGTTTCACCGTCAATGGCTGCCCAACTGCTCTTTGTTAAAGTGAAGATTAAAAACTGAAAACTGGTCACCATTTGGGTGTATGAATTAAAAGAAATATTAAATGTGATTTCCCTCTTCACCTTTTTAAAAAAATGGGGCAAAAGGGAAACTACAGCAGGAACACTTCATACTAATTATAACGGTCTTGATTTTTTCATTCCCCTGCTGTGAAGAGGCCGAGACACAGCACTTTTGTCAAGTTATCAATAGTTTTTTCTGTTTTGCAGGAGCCATATGTTGAAATGTAGCAATGCATCAGTGCTAGTAGCAATGATATTAACAAAGCTGTCTCTCTTCCTGGATGATTATGCAGTTTTCAGTATTTATGCTATTGAATTCACGTCTTGCTTGGAAATGATTTTGCCAATCTTATTTTGATATTTTTCCTCAAAAAAACCCTGCTGTTACTCTTTACTCCTTCCAGTGTGCAGCGATTAAGGCTGCAATAAGTCAGTAAGTCAGAATGCTCAGTGCTGTGAAATTGTTCTCCCTCCATTAGACCAACTCATCGGCTCGTGCTCTACTATAGCTAACTTCATAATTGCCAAAGTATTATTAGTCATATTACATAGGTGCATGGAGTGCACAAATTATAAGTTACCAAAACCCACTAATTAATCTTTAGTTAACATATAAAATCGTAGAATCAGAGTGGTTTGTGTGGGAAGGGACCTTTAAAGATCATCTAGTTCCACCCCCCCTGCTGTGGACAGGGACATCTTTCATTAGATCAGGTTGCTCAGAGCCCTGTCCAACCTGGCCTTGAACACTTCCAATGATGGGGCATCTACAGCGTCTCTGGGCAACCTGTTCCAGTGTCTGAACACCCTCATAGTAAAGAATTTCTTCTTTATATCCAGTCTAAATCTACCCTCTTTTATTTTAAAACTGTTGCCCCTTGTCCTGTTGCTATAGGCCTTATAAGCCACCTTTAAGTATTGAAAGGCCGCAGTAGGGTCTCCCCAAAGCCTTCTCTTCTTCTGGCTAAGCAAGCATACTTGAGTTTAGTTATTAAAAATTATTAAAATTATATTTAACTGAGAGCAATTGCTAGCAACACATCAGAGAACAGGGGAAAAAAATAACCCTGTGCTCATTTCCTTTTATGGACAGAATGGGGAAAAGCAGCAATAATAATACTGTATTCACAAGCAATGAGACATTTTCAGTGAGATATCTTTAACTAAAATAGTGAAATTAGCTCATTCTCACCTTGTTTGTACTTAATTTAATGCCATATTCTGTAGTTAGCTCCGAGGATAGATGGGAGATGTGAGAGAGCAGGGGAACAGACTTTCACATGAGAAGCAGTGTTTATTATAAACTGCAAGAGCAAAGAGACATTTTTGGGGCTGCCTATGGGTGGCAGCACACGTTCACTCAACGGCAACTACATTTGACAGAAAAGTTAGAACTAGTCCATACAAATAAATTAAAATTGCTTTTTTTTTCCCCCGTGAATTTTTTCATGAGTTACATGGGGCAAATCACTGCAATTCAGCAGTGCTTTCTGATGATGCAAAAGCTAAGCATTGCTGAGCTGAGAGGACAAAAACTATGAAAATGGTGCCTAACACCCTGCTCATCTCAAAGCTGCCTGCCACAGTTATAATGTGGAGCAACCCAGCCCAAATTCCCAGATTGCTTCCCGCAGGCTCTCTTGCTGTGGCTGCTGTGCTTCCCCGTGACCAATGACAGCAGAGTTAGTCCCAGAGCTTTCAGAAGTAATTCAGGTGATCTGAGGTCAGCGCTGGGCTGACGCTCTGCCCCGCACTTGCTGGCAGGCATGGGGCCATAAGGAAATGTAGCATGGTTGTGCAGGTGGCTGAACCTCGAGTTGCTGTGAAGCAGGTGGGATTTGGCTGTGTCACCTCTGGAGGCTCCCCGAGAAGGACCGATTCTCAGAAAGTAACTGTCTCAGCCCTCAGTCCTGTATTTCTGAGGAGTGCCTCATGCTTTTACATCAGCTCTGACCCCTATATAATTTGCTTCCTGGATTATTCCGTATATACCATTTCTGAAGTTACTTGCCATAGTTTTCCTTAGCCTCCACTGGTTCTCCATCAATGCCTTGAGTCCCTTTGGAAAAGTTAATTCAGATCAAATGTCATTAACACGTGTATTTCCAGCACAGCTTTTTACTCCTTAGCTTTTCCTCATTTCCCCCCGAGGGTACCTCTGTGACTGTGGGAGCTGCTCTTTGTGGGAAGGGAGTCACTTCAGGTGTGGCACAGAAGGAGCTGCCACAAATTCAACAGTGACTGAAAGCATTCAGCAATGCAAGCTTTTCAAATAACCCCAAAAGGACAGGAAGAAAAACCCAGACAAAACCAAACCAGAAATTAAAAGACCACGTTTGACTGATATTTAGGCAAGTTTGGACACAACTGAAAGACCCAGAGGGAGCTGACAGCAGAATTTTGCCCAGTGTTCTCATACCATGTAAATGGACATATGCAATGGTCCTTTGTCTACCTTGGATATTTTATAATATACATTTTACACAAAGAGCAATAATTAAGACTTAACTCTTAAATAAAAAAGACCCAGTTTCAACACAGCCCATTTTAGGTTGCCATAATACCTTGATTTTCCTGTTGATTCATATTTTAATGAGGAAACTATTATTGCAGTATCTTCATTGTATAATTAAAATTATAATTAGATATTAAAATGTTAAAGCACAAAAGTAAGTTCTTGCTGAAGGGTATCCTCAGGAAAACAAAGGCTTATAGGGGTTGTTATGGCTTTGAGAAATTAGATGTGGTCACCAAATTTCATCTGATTTTTTTCAATAATAATTACCTCACTAAGAATATACTGAGCTCCATAAAGAATTACTGGATTAAATTTGGTAGCCTGTATAATGAAAAAGGTCATTCTTGATGATCAGTGTCAAACTTTAGGCTTAAACTCTATAAATCAAGAAAATCAATGGTAAAAAGCAATTACACTTAGCATTTGCATAGTGTTAAAAAATACAGACCACAGAACTAATAAACCTTCAGGGTCCCCATTCTAATTCATTTCCTGCTCCACCACAGCATTAATAGCATTCAGTATTTCATCATTATATATTATCTAATATTTCAGAGGCAAACAGAGACTAAGATATGAAGATATAATAGGCTCATCCAGGAAAAATATATAATAAATAAGAAACTATAGATACAAAAATATATGTGTAAGTGGAATCACTGATACAGATGAGAGAAAGTTCTCAGTTTTATTTGGGAATCAGCAAGCAGGACAACAGAAAGAGCAACTTGCAGAAGACCTGTCCAGAGGAGGGAGGACTAGATCCTAGCAAGGGAGCTGTGAAGACAGAGGGCAAGGGAGGTGTGAGGAGGGATGCAGATTTGAGAGCGAGTTGTGTAGTGGTTTACAGGTAGCCAAGCTCTATAGCAAATGTGGTGCTTCTAATGGAGTATTCACTGCTGGGGTTAAGAGCATGAATGACAATTCTTATCACACTCCTGGAGACTTTGCTGTGTCCTGTGATCAGTCAAACCAGGAGCTTGGTGGCGGGAGGCAGGGGAGAAGGAGCTGCACACATGGGCCCTGCAGTGGAGATGTAGCCATGGCATGCACATACATGGTGCCATGATTTGGTGGGACGCCTGTTCTGTGTTGGCAGCCACATCATGAACGGCTGGGTAGGAAGGCCCACCAGGCAGAGGGCAGAGAGAACCTGTGAAGGGAGCAGTGAGCAGAGCGAAGAATGGAGGTGAGAACTGGTTTGCTGTGCTGGAGAGGAGATACATAGTTCTGAGGAGTCCCAGGACAGGATGCAGCTGCCCAAAAGGAAGCATTTATTTCAATTTTGGTTCTGTGGGATATCTGGTCCAGCCTCCAGATTGTGCTCCAAAGGTTACCCACAAATCCTGTGTCATCTGTGCAGATGTCTCTGAAACCCTGGTAGGCTTCAAGTCACACTAGGTGCCTACATTTATCTGACAGTTGTACTCCTCTGGTGGTGTTGACTAAATGCTCAACTCAGCTGCCTGATCCTCGTTCTCTCTGAGGTGTACGAGGGCGTCTGTGGGGTTAGGGGACCCAGGACCTCCGGGAGACCTGTGTTCTTCTGGAGTAGCAGCTGGAAGATGGGCAGGATACTCTGGCACATCTTAGGTGAAACATGAGATACCAGATTGTATGCACCTGAACTGAGTCCTAAACATCCATAAGCAATAATGGGAGATACCGATATGTAGACATCTACGTTTGGGTACATTAGTCTTGAACTCAATCTCAAGGTAAGAACCTACTGAAATGGATGGGCTCCACTTGCCTAAACATAGACATATAGTGTCATCTGAGAAGCCTTAGCATGTCTCAATCTCCAACTGCTCCAGAGGACAATGATGTCCTACCGGTTCAGGGCCATATTGCCAGGTATCCTAAAATGGCACTAGACTTTCATGCTCATGTGGCTCAATCTCACACAAACGTGCATATGGTTTCAAGAAACCCAAGAAACAGACTGGGAAGAAATCAAGCTTCTGGAGCAGGATACAAAACCAGACATAGCATGGACAAAGAGAAAGCAATTATGACTGGAGACCTGCTACTGATGAGTACACAGTCCTGTTCAGAAAACACAAAAACCAAAGCTAATGATGCCTGCAAAAACAGAGGACTGGATTCAATCACCTACAAAAAATCCTTCCATCCCATGGTCCTAGAATAGGAAATAGGGACCAATTTATTTGGTTACTACCAAAGAGAAGAAAGAATGAAATTTTCTCTCACATGTAGATTCTGGTAAGGGAAGTCAAAGGCTCTTTGCTACACTCGCACCAGTGAGGGAACATGGCTTAGAGGTGAGATTTCTTGCCCATATTCAAGTCACTATATAGCTCTGTATTGTAGTGCTTCTTGACAAGCCTCAACTTTGCCCATTATTAGCGATGCAAGTGTTTTTATGAATTTACATTTTTAAAAGTTTACCATTTTATTCCAGGTGATTTCTGATTATTGTAATTGGCTGTCTTCTAAAAATTAGAACAATAAGTATTATTCTATGCAAAGAACGAAAAAGATTGTCGTGGTTTAACCTCAGTCAGCAACTGAGCACCACACAGCTGCTCGCTCACTCCCCCCGCCCCGGTGGGATGGGGGAGAGAATTGGAAGAGCACAAGTGAGAAAAACTCGTGGGTTGAGATAAAAACAGTTTCATAATTGAAATAAAATAATAAAAACAAGGTAATAATAATAATAATAGTAATAATAATAATACACAAAGCAAGTGATGTGCAGTGCAATTGCTCACCACCCGCTGACCGATGCCCAGCCAGTCCCCGAGCAGCGGCCCCCCCAGCCAGCTTTCCCCAGTTTATGTACTGAGCATGACGTCACATGGTATGGAATGTCCCTTTGGCCAGTTTGGGCCAGCTGTCCTGGCTGTGCCCCCTCCCAGCTTCTTGTGCCCCTCCAGCCTTCTCAGTTGGTAGAGCGTGGGAAGCTGAAAAGTCCTTGACTAGTGTAAGCACTGCTTAGCAACAACTAAAACATCGGTGTGTTATCAACATTGTTCTCATCTTAAATCCAAAACACAGCACTGTACCAGCTACTGGGAAGGAAATTAACTCTATCTCTGCTGAAACCAGGACAATGATAAAGAAAGAAAACTTAGAAGCAGAAACATTATATGGGCCCTTTGGCATTTTTCTTTACTGTATGATATGCAAATTTAGAAATGACAGAATCGGAAAGGCAGACTTTTTTAATATCCTTCCTAAAAGCCAATTTCATTTGGGCTCTTGTACATCATCAATGTTTTGACTGCAAGTATCTATGCTCATTGTGTAATGAAATGTCTTATCCACGCAGCTCCACAAATGTAAAGTCCAGTAAATTGAGTCCAGTATTTTTGCAGCTTTGCATCAGCAGGGGGGACGTATGCACAATACACATATTTGAATTTAAAGTGGGTGACAGGACAAGAGATAAGCTTTACTAAGCGGCAAACATCAGCAACAGACAAATTTTAATTGTAAAAATATACCAACAATGTCATATAAAGACATCACTACAGTTCATATGTGGGTGTACTGAATAGTGAATATGTGTTGAATTTGTCAGATTATTTCAGGGAAAAAAACAAACAAAAAGGTTAGAATTTTTGTACTGATCCTTTCAAAACAATTGGCTGATTTTTCTCTCTATCATTTTTCAGATGTACTTACATGGAATTTTGAAAAATAGTGTCTGTTCATTACAAATACTGCCTTTTGTCCCTCTGAAATATGCAAAACTCTTCATTTCAGATAGAACAAGCTGTTTCATTTGAAGGAAGAGAACATTGGAAGGAAAAGGCTTGTATTAACAGGGAGAACAAATATTGATGTTATAACCTGGACCAACACATTTGCATTGTGTTTTAGTTTGATTACCCACATTGTCTTCTCATTAGCACCAGCAGCATCTGAATAGCTGAACTGCAGTCTCTTCATCTATCGGTCATGAAAATCACTGTGACCGGAGTGAGCTGCAATCAGCGCGCAAGCAGTCACAGTGTCACCGGGCGTGGGGGCAGAAAGGAGATATCCACATTGCTTCCTTGCAGTACTTTGGGTTAAAAGGCTTCAGGTGGACAGCTGAGGCCACTGCTGACGGTGACATTGTCCTGACCGCTGCACACAGGGTCAAGTTTGCCCTTGCAGGAAAGATTACTCCTACCTCGAGAGCGGCTCAGTGTGTGAGAGAGGACGGGCTTCCTGGTAAGCAGGTGAGTGAGGGAAAGGAGAAAACAGAGCAAGACTCGCATCCAGGAGAGAGGCTGAAAAAAGAACAGGGAGCAAACACAGCTGAAACACAGCAAATTTTGTCCAAAGGGACCATTGAGACACCACCCAGGAAGCGGCTGGACTAAGTACTTGAGAGGGCTCTGCAAGGCAAGGAGCTCTTTACAGACTTCATTCTAGCTCACACAGAACATTTTCAAAACAACTCATTTATTTTCTAATAACACCTTTAGTTTTGAAAAGTAACCCACTTTTGTTTGCTTTGGTGTGCTACATGAGGAACACAATGGTTATTGAGGTGAGTTTGCTGAGGTACAAATCATCAGCAGGTGGAAAAAGACTGTCCTCTGACAAGCATGCATGGGAGCTGAAGTGAAGCTAGAAAAGCTCATGAGGCATCAGTCAAGACAAGAAACATTACCGAAGGGTCAAGGTAACATTAAAAGGAGCAGAAACAGGCTCACCTTTACATCTTACTCAACTTGGTAGTAAGAGAAAGGGTCCTTTTTTGAAAGCATCAATATAAGTAACCCTCCATCCCCCACCCCAAAATCTCTAGAAAGGAAAATAAGTTCTTGAAGGATGAGACTGTTGCCAAAACAGTTATTTCCAGCAGGACATATGCATGGTACTTTGTGAGGAAGGTAACAAAGCTTGGAAAATGCCTAAGACATCAGGTCTGAATATTCAAGCTCTTTCTTACACAAACCAAATTACCTAATAAATATAGTTTATTTGCTCTTAAAATTTAATGGACTTTAGATTTCACACTGCCATTTTTTTGGCTTTTATTAATGAAATCAAAACAACTTGTGCTTTATCTTCCAGTAGAACTCAAAAATTCAGTTGTAGGAAATGTCCACAAGTTCCCTCTGTCTGTCAAAGCACCTGAATATATTCAAAGCTGTGGTGGAAAACAGACTTTTTATATAGTGTCCAGTATGTTGTGACTCCAACTAAGTTAGAAATTTTCTCATGGCAATTTGAAACATCTCTGCATAGGTCTATCTGGGAAAATATGTGTGAAAATGACAAAAAAAAGTTATTTTAATATTATATTGAGGTTTACCTCATGCTGAGGGTTTTCACAGTGGTTTATGAGCCACCTATCCCAAATGTAAAATGAAGTTTCCAGTCTGCCTGAGTTCAATGTCTTAATTTTTCTCACAGTTAAATATATGTGGTCTTTTGTGCAAATAGATGTCTATCTTGACTATTTTGTACATTTGCCCTTGCAAATGGGCATATCTGAGCTTCAATATGGTAATTTCTTTCTAAAGAAAATATGGTGTAGGCAAATAATAAACTGAATAATGTGCCTTTTCCATTTCTAACTTCTAGGATTCCATACGTGTGCAAATTAGAGACCACTTGAGGAGGAACATTTGCAATATTTTAATTAATTTGATGGGTTAAAACACAAGAATTGTGGGGCATGTCTAGAAAAGTTAAATGCTCTCTCCAGCAGTGCAAGTTTCTAACAGATTATTATCCCTACTGGTCCCATAAATAAATAAATAATAATAATTCATATTGTTTCTTGGGCTCAAAATGTACTTGGCATCATACAATGCACGTAAATAAAGACAGTCCCTGCCACACAGAATAGTTGTCCTCCAACTACGTATTCTGAATCCAGTCTCTGTGGTGCTGTGTTTGCCTGAAGGAGCTAAGAGCCCTTTTGATATAGCCATCAGTTTCTTTCTTTTCCCCACTTTTCCCTGTTTGCCAGGTCTTTTCCACTGTTAAGCCCTGCCCTGGTGAAGCTTTCAGCTGCTTCTACAACTGGATCAGTGTTTTCCTCTGTACCGGTCCCTACATAACAGCTATCATTCTAGAGCTGGTCTACAAAGCCACTGACCTCTCTTCAGTTAAATTGTGAACCGCTGGTGGATAGGCTACAACTCATTTATGAGGTTCTACTAAACAGAAGAGTTGTTAAATAAAATAAATGTTAAATAAATAAACAAAATAAAACAAATGTGATTTTGGTATCATAAAAATAAAGGCAGTCCTCGTGAATGAGCACATGGTTTTTGGAGTCACCATTAAAGCAAAGACTTGTATGATATGAAACACAAATGCCACAGAAATGAGATGCGAGTTATTAGTGGAATTTGTTTCAAATACTATTACATGCTCTAGCAAAGGACATTGAACAAAATAGGTAGAGTGGGGTTCTCTTCCTTGAGCCAGGAAGGGATAAAAGGCTCAAACCCCTCACACACACTGCAGGTGAGATGAAAGGGATAAACTTAAGTTTTGTGCCAGAGTATCTCTATTCCATCTGAAATCCGATTTTAAGCTGCTCTGAAGTAAGAAAAATGAAACAAGTCTTTTCCTATACAAAGTTCAGAACATATTTAATCTAAATCTTCATATGTAATTGTCATTCTCTGTTTTCACAGTCCTGCATTTGCTTCTTGTGAATTCCTTGTACAACCCCACGGCTGATTCACCTATTCAGCTGCAGTCAAGTAGCATGTCATGACAGTGGTACAGTCGCCCTACTAAAAGAGAAAGAGTCTCTTAGCAAGGAAACCTAATAAGATTAGTCCCAAAGACACACACAGTTTCTTAACTTCCAAGCAAGTAACAGAGTGTCCCAGGACCCTAACAGCCCAGGGGCACCCTCTTCTGCCCTTCACCGGGAAGTCTCTAAAAACTTCTATTCTATACAGAGTAAATTGAGTAGGCTTCCTTAAACAACTTAAAAATAAGGGAAAGTAAAAGCATAGCTCCAATTAACAAACTTGGAATTAAATTACAATTAACTGAAATTAACTTAAAGGGGTTATAAGTTCAGATGTTATTTTATTGCAGATCATACACAGCATATTTACAGTTTCACCTCAATATGGAGTAAATCTGTTCTATTATAGTGATTCCATGTGGTAAAGGCAATAAACATGATTACTAGGTAGTTCTGGGACTAAAATCCTCCTCATTTTAGGCTGCTGCAGGTAAGTTCCTTTTCTTCCTTGTATATCAGCTAGTGGGAAAGCAAGGTGAATAAATATATATATAACAGGAGTTCCACACTGCAATTCCACATACAGCATACATACATAAAATCCTGTGTGAAATGAGAAGGTTTAAGTTCAGATTCTCAAAAAAAAGAGAGATCAAAACTCAAGTTGCCTGCACAATGTAATTTAGACATCTTGTTGAATCATTATGATGGTCTTCAGTTACAAACCACTTGTTTAATTTGACAAACCCTACAATTTTTCTTTTCTCCCTAGCAGACATCCATTCCACATCACTTCATTCCAGTAGTGCAGGTGGAAATTTAAAAAGGGAAAAATTCACATACAGGTTATGAGAAATGTGAAAATGTAATTTTACCAATATTAGAAGTGGATAAATTAAGTTTCTTTGTGGGTACCCCACAGGCAGACCTGTGTCTCCCCACTTCTCTTTCTGCCATGTCTGCCTCTGGTTTCTTTTGGTCCATCTGGGGATTAATTGCTGCTGTTGCAGCAAAACAGTATCACCTAGAGCTGGGAACAGTCTAACCATCAGCTTGAGATTTGCTGTGAGTGCATCAACTTACCGAGCAAGATAGCAAGAACAACAAAATTTTCTCATGGAAGGTGACTATGTCTTTTTAGGTATATAAGTCTTTGTGGAGAAAAAGTGTTACTTCGTACTGCTTTTTTTGTGTTTCTAAGGGATCTTTACTCAACATATTTAAGCTATGTAACAACCCACAGGGGAATGGAATAAAGTATAATACTGTATGCATAAACCACAAAAAGTACTGATTAGAGAGAGAAAAAAAATGTTTGATCAGATTGAAAAATGTACTATGAAACTGCAGAGATCTGAATTTTTTAAAGGCTTATTATCATATTGCTGTGCTCAGGGAAATGACTACACATCATATACATTTTAATTAAAGCATAAAGTTTTAAAACTAGATTCTATTGCGTTCCTACTCACCACACCCAGAGGGCTCCCCTCCCTGTTTGATAAAACATGTGATTTTACTGGCCTGGAAACATATATTTTTCTAGTGATTGCAAATGGCTATCCAATAAAAGTGACCTCAGATATGAAATGCCTGTTCAGATTTGTACAACGTATATAGATGTTTTGTACATTTACTTTAAAATCCCTATGATGCTACTTGATTATTGATAGGCAAATTTATAATTCAGCCATGAAACTATGAAGCTGCTAGATAAAAAGGATTTGGTGATCAAAGGAGCTCAAATGGAGGATATAGTATTAATCTTTTTTTTGTGATTGTTGCAATACACATGTTCATCTGGAAACCTGTGTATGTGCACACGTGTACCATGAGCATATTTGTTTCCCTGATTTCATGCATATATATACATAAACAAGATTGGAAGAGCACTTCTTGCACATTTATGAATGGGAATGCAAAAAGGTGTGTGCTCATCCCAGCTTTAAGTGCCTAGTTTATATGCTGAGTTGGAAGATCAGTCTCCCTAGTCTCCCTATACAATCAGCAGAGAAAACAAGGTTTATCCCAAGGGAAATCTAGAGTACATTTTAAATAGGTTGCTCTGTATCAATGCCTCAAAATGGAACCTATTTCTCTCTTTTGGCTAGATAAGAGGTAAGGCTTTTAAGTTAAGTTATCCTATGTGGGCACCTAGGCAAGGTAGTGCGAATTCCTTGTATGTAACGATTAAGGGCAGTAGCTCTCTAGTAAAAACTTGAATCTTTTAGATTGCAGCTTTCTGAAATTCTTGTTAAGGCTGTTTGTACCTTAATTCTACAGGAAAGGCTGAGAGAGTTGGGGTTGTTCAGCCCAGAGAAGAGAAGGCTCGGGGGAGACCTTATTGCAGCCTATCAGTACTTAAAGGGGGCTTATAAGAAAGATGGAGACAAACTTTTTAGCAGGGCCTATTGTGATAGGACAAGGGGTAATGGTTTTAAACTAAAGGGGGGTAGGTTTAGACTAGATATAAGGAAGAAATTTTTTACACTGATGGTGGTGAAACACTTTTGTTTCCCATTTGAAACCAAATAGCAAAACCTCTCAGTAGCATCATTGATGTTTTCCCAAAAGTTCTGAACATAAAAGCTCATGTAATCCTCTCAAACTCATTTATTTTCCCTTCTCTTGTCCATCAAAATTTCAGTAATTCAGTCAGGCATCAAGAAGATTCTATACACAATAATTTGTACAATATAAATAACAAAGAGGGTATGGAGAGATGCATTTGATCATTCATGAATAACTGATAGTCTGTCATGTTCCCATATAGCCTGCTTCACAGTTTACAAATTATTTCACATGGGCTTTCCTTCCAAGGGAAGAAAAAAGAGAAATATTACCCAGATGAAGTGGTTTGCCATGACCATTTTACTCAAGTACGTGTCCTGGTTTGGACATGAAACCTAGTTTGACAAGATTTGGAAGAATCCTGTTCTACATCCTTTGGGGGTTTTTTTGTGTTTTTTTCTTAATCTCTTTGAGCTATTTAAAAAAAAAAACCAAAACGTGGAAATCTGGTATTGCCTGTTTGCCTGGAACCACCCATCACTATCTCAGATGGCTGAGGTGGGGTAGGCACAGATGTCTCTGTTGCCCTTAGCCAGTTCAGAGCTCCCTGACTCAGACAGGCAGCACTGTCCTCTGAGGACTTTCTCCAAGTGTATTTGTGACTGGGTGGAGTGGGGCTGGACCCAGTGCTTTCATCACTGAAGTTTTTAAAGCTAATTTCTCCATGATTTGTCTCAGTCCTGGCAGGGCTTAGGGGAAGAAATATCTAAATTTGTGTTGAACTCAGTCAAAGTAAAAATACACAATGTTAAAAAACTCTGGTATGCTAGGATACAAAGTTTGAAGACTGACTTCTTTTTTTAAAGTTTAAAAATTATTATTTTACTATGTGATTTTCTCTCAGTGTACTCAGATGTAGATGTCCTCCTTGGTGTCTGAGGCATGTTTGTATTGTATTCTTCACTTTCCATGTCCAAGACCGTGACTTGGTCATGGCCTATGTCCACATAAGACATGACTGGGGTGTTCACCCTTCTCTCCATTCCCCAGTGGTGAGTTTTCCATGGAACAAAATGGACCATGGGAGCTGGTGAGAAACTACGCCATGATGCAACAGGTCCCCAGTCCGAATGATGGAGGCACCAAGACTACATGGCACTCGCTGCATTGCTTCTCTCCTGCTTACATAGGAAAGCAATCCAGCTTACTTTCTACTGCTACCCATCACTGTATGTGCTTAAATTAATTTAACACTGCCATACTGGTCTATAAAATTCCCTAATGTCCCCAGTTGTCTCTCATTTTTTTTCATGAGTGCCTTGACCGTTTACTATAATTTTGTACATTCACACTACCTCCTCTTCAATAACTCTTGAATCCTTTGGTAATATAATGCCTCAGACCTGTCCTACACATAGTCTTATGAAGCAGGAGGTAGGCATATGACCCCCACTGTCCCTCTCTAACTGTTAAGCTGGGCTATTCTGACAGTAGCTTCATTTCAAAAGAGTGACTGCTGAATCTTCCGGAGTAGGCAGCTAATGAACAGTGAAAGTAGATAGTCAATGAGTAACCTGGAGGCTGAAGTGTTTCTGTAACTTTTCCTTTGGATAGTTTTAGAGAATCAATACATCAGTTTCCTGAATGTTGGAATAAACATATGGAACAGCAATCTTGAAAGAATTATTTTATTCCAAAGCAATAAGGTTGTTGGCCTTGAAAGAAAGAAAAAGTCTAAAGCCAGGTAAAGATAGTGTACCTTCCCTCTAACACCTTACAGCCCATGAGAAAGGACTGTGTGAGCACTAATATAGTGCCTCAGTGTAATGATCTAAAGCTTCTTATTGCTGAGAATTTTGTAGTGGTGTTGGCAGGTGTTCTGGTGCAGGTTTGACAGAGAACTCGGAGGGCATCCTGGCATCCTTGTGAGTGGGCTGAGGACAAGCTGTAAGTTTAGGAAGAAACAGCAGATTTGTCAGCTTCTTTCTCTACTGCAGCCTGTATGTGCTCCTGGGACCCCATCCTCTATCTTCTTCAGGATATGGGGCACTCAGTTTCCTGTCTGCACTGTTTTCTGCCTTTCTGCTTCCACAAGGAGGGTTTTCCCATCATTCCAGCCTTCTGGAAAAAAAAAAGGGGACCGAGAAAGTTGAAGTGAAAGTTCTTTCCTTTGATACTTTCTACCTGCAACAGGAATAAGAGAAAGGAGCCTAAAACAGATGCTCTGATTCAGGCCCTGATCTTCACTTGGTGGATGCTGACCTAACTATACTGAAATCATCCACATGCTAAACTGCATGGACTTACATCCACATGCCCAGTAACTGAATCCTGAAGCCTCGAAAGGGCTAATCTGCACCTGAGCTGGAGATTGTCAAAGTTTGAAATGATTTATTCATTTTTTATTGCTGAAATAATAGCATAACATTTCCACAGCACCATACAGATTCAAAGCAGTGTCCAAACAGGAACTGTTTAATTTATTCTTAGAATACCCCCTATGAAGTAGTTGAGTAAGTTAATGGGAGTTCACAGGCTCTCAGGATTGATTAGAGCAGGCAAGCAAGGAAGTGTTTTGCTCAGGCTGATGATGTGAATGGATAAATGAATGAAGTGGGAGGGAAGGATTTGGCTTTTACAGCTCTCAAGTTTACAAGACAAAGTCTTTAAGGAACTGAAACAGCTATCATCAGTGTTCAAATTAAAGCTGTCCTTTAAGAGGGACTCACATTATATTCGAATTTTTTGATTCCTGGTGAAAGTATAATATTTATTTTTCATCAGAGCTAGTGCTATTATGTTTTAATTGCATTCACATGGCCTTATTCCCCAAAAGAATATTTTGTTTATCACATGGGCAGCAGGCTGTGAGTGATGTTATTAACTATTCTTTCCTTTCTCTTTGGCAGCTTTCAGGCAAAATGGTAGCGAAGTTACTATCACTCAACAGTGGTGATGGGGTTTTGAATGAGCTATGACATTTTAATTGGTGTCCATCATTAAAATGAAATAAAAAGGGAAAATAAAAATAGCAATACAAAAGAAAGGAAGAGAAATGATGGTGATGATGATATAAAATAAGCTTGAAATGAATGAAGGAGAAGCAATGACCCAAAGTAAAAGAATAATTTTCCTTCTCACTCTAGATTTTCTTCAGTTACAGTCTATTAACTTACGTTAAGAGCTTAAGAGCATACAAAGGATCCATACGAAAAAGACAAATAATGGGGCTCCTGAAATGATCAAAATATTGGTAAAAGTAAAGTTAGGTCAAATCATAATTTGACCTATTTTTGGCAGCAGTCACCTCCCATTTAGCAGCCAGGAATTATGTGACACTGGCTCCTTCTCTCCAGCTGGACTGAGTGTCACAGTCAGAACTGTAAGAGTTGACTATTATTCATGGATGTAGGGGGAAAAAAATGAGTGGGTAAGATGCTTTCAAGAAGAAGCCTGCTGGGAAATACTACATTAGACTTTCTCAGAGAGCTCTTCAGCATCTGAAACCTGTGATAGGAGAAAAGACAGAGGGGAACCTGCAAGATCAGATTATTTAAAAAATTATCTTTCCTGCTTCCAAACCTGACTCCACAGATTTTTTAAGGAACTGCAAGACCTGGCTCCTGCTTTTCTCCCCTAGTTTTCCTTTTCAAGAAGAAATGTTTTAGTGTAGAAGTTACTTAGTAACTTGAAGAATCTCTACAAATAAAAATGATGGAAGGTTGTTTTTTTCTATTTAAAGAAATTACCTGAAGCAAAGTGGTTTTTGTCTTGTTTGAAACTCATATGCACAGTAAATTGCTGACACTCTATTCCATTTTTTTTAATTCAATCCATGCTATTTTCTATTTCTGTTTCTTTTTATCTTACTTGAATCACACCATTTGCAAAAGTCCATTAACAGACTTTTTTTATAGTCTTTAGTTTCTGCTACCTTGGCAAAAAATCTCTCTCAAGTTATTTTCACCTCTTGCAGCTTAAAACTTGTAGTTAACATTTTCTGGAGATCTATAGCACAGAAAAGAAATCCCCTCAAAATAAGGATATGTGATGCATTATGCAAATATTTCAATAGGATATTGGTAGATGTGTACTTAAGTTTTGTGGGGTGAGAGCTCAAGTGCAACAGAGCCTTTCCTGCGTCTGATTCTCTGTTGTATTGGTTATTGAGATGTCACAAGGCAAAACACGGTTGAAATGATACTACATGAGAGGGTAACAAGTGAGACTTGCTTTGCACCCATGAAAACCACTGCAAAAGGTGCAGGTTAACTGAGAGGTAAACTTTCTTTTCCTTCCCTGAGAGCTGAATTCAGGGCCCATGGAAGATTGGGTCATGTTTCTCTACCTTCCCACACAAAAGGACATGGGAAAATTTTTAATCATTAGAAGTGGGTTCACTTAGAGGAAGGAAGGATCAAATAAAGATTGCATCCCGTTCTAACAGTGTCATAGGACAGGAAATGGGTACACTGCAGACAAACTTAGCTCCTCTCCAGTACATATTCAGCTCTGCAGAAGATGTGTTACACACAATGTCCTCTAATTACATTTTTGAATCAGAAAAATGTGATAGAAAATGTACCAATGTCTTGATCTGATCTAGGCACCTGAGATATCTTGGAGGACAATCCATCCCATCTCAAGTAAATTAGATTAATCTCACCTAAAACCCCACCGTTTTCTCTCCACTGATTATGACGGAAGCCTAGGCTATTTATCTCAGATATAGATATCTACATAATGGACATATAGGACTTCATTCCTATAGTGGATATAGGATATATAGTGGATCCCCCATAGAAGATGTATAGGACTTCATTCAATAACCTTCATTCAATCAATTAATAAATTAATTCAATGTAAGTGTCTAGTGCTGTCTGAGATGCCCCAGGGTACCCAACCTGTGTGGCACATGGCTGCCCCAGGACTTATGAAAGAGAGACAGAGATCAGGTGGGATAGCCTAAGGCATCTCAGTGGTTTACCTCTGGAATTCTATGTGGGAGCAACTAAACTGAGACCCAAGTTCACGTGATTTCAAAGTCTGATGTTCTCTATGTTCTTCAGTAGTGTTCTGCAGTAATTGTAAACACATCACAGAAACTCAACAGTCAAAGCAGCAGTAATTACCTTTCACAGCCTAAATGCACACCCTCTCATTAGGGCAAGATTCACTTGCCTACACCGAAATACTGATTGTCATCACAGGATATCTGCTCAGCCTCCATCAGAAGGGATCAAGTGTCCAAGTCCTGCACTGAATCTCCCAGCTCTGTGTAGACATTTTGGATGCCCTTGGATCTTTGAAATGACACTGGACGCCTATATGAGACAACCAAGTCCTCCCTAGTTACTGCAGAGCTCTGAACTCTATTAGCTGTGCAAAAAGAAAGAAAAAATACAACCTGGAATTTGTGATCAGATAACACCTGCAATATGGACATATTGAAGAATTTTGTTTGTAAAATTCATGTGGTTGAAGTGAAAAAACTCACCAAAATTTCTCTGAAAAAAATACTCAGAGCGTTAAATACATTCTCATCTGGATAAAGGGAAAAAAAAAGAGAACACAACTGGAAGAGCTTAGCTTATGACTGCCAAAGAGAAAAAATAGACTTCAAAGACACAGAGAAACAGCAGCATTGTCTAACACTGGTCTGCTATAAGGAGGTTTTCTTCTTAATTGCTTTATTTTTCAGTTTTTTTTTCTAACCCTCTATTGCTTTTACAGAAATTTCCTTTTCCATATTTTACTATTACTCTACTAAAATCAATCATTACTGTGCCTAGTTTAAGGAACAAAATTAAGAGTGATACAGACCACTCAGGTGCAGCCACTATTTGCAAAAGATCAGGAGCAACACATATGGTTATAACATAAGTATACGAGCAGTTTCCTATTACAATTTCATGGACCTGACAAGTGCACTGTACTGTACAGGGTGATAGCAATTTATTTACAAACAATACCTAGAAATGCAGGGGCTCAAACTGTGTTGCAAATATGTATATCTTTTTTTACCAAAGTAAAAAAAATAAGGCCAGATGATATATTTGAAGCTTTCAAGTATTTTAATACTGTCTGAATTTTAATACTATCAGAATTCTTAAGCAAACTTCATTGAGCTTAAAGTGATTTGAAGATTGCCTTTAGCTGTTTTCTACTCATTAGTTCAATGAAAGGTTTGTTGCCTGAACTAAAAAGAGCTCAGTGCCACTGCCAAGCTTTAAGGGCATAACTGTAGAACTGGGCAGAGAATGTTCCTTAAATGTTTTATTTCTCTTTCATTCAAATCAAAGCAAAGAAAACCCTTCTTGCAGACACACAAGTATGCATGACACTTTCACATTCTTTGAGACTCATGTCCAGTGAATGGTACTTAGTCTGAATCAGAAATAAGACTTTTGTCTGCCTGATTGGGAGCAGAGTTTCTCATCCCAAGTTACTCTAAATCAGGCAAGGCAGGAATTTGAACTTCAGCCTCCCACATTCCAGGTAGTACCCAAACCCAATCTATAGTACATGGCAATGTTACTGACAAAAACTTCCTCATCTCCCAGTCTGTTTCTCATTAAAACCAACATTCTTCTGTCAGCCTCTTCTAGGCTTCAACAGAGGGAGATGTTTTCATGACGTTTCATTTAGTTGTAGTGCTAATAAATGAAATATAAAAATAGAAGTGTTGCTCTTACTGGACACTGCATTGCGCTTTTTCCAATAGTGGCTCAAAAGCTGCGGCGTTTGTCTTTAGGCAGCAGCCACTGCACAATAGAGGGGGCACTAATACCAGTGTATACCTGCACAGAGCTTTGCCAAGCTGGTTTTCATCTTCAGAGAAATGCTCATCAGGAATTCATAAATACAGTGAATCCTTGTGCCCAATCACGTGATAACTGCAACAAAAAACCAACAGTAAATTATCCCAGGAAGATGCATGGAAACTCTCCTGTCCTGTTATAGTGATCTCATGTTTTTCTGCAGTATGTCTCATGCTCCTATGGGCTTTAGTAATAATACCAATGTTTCAGCCTGTAGCATTAAAATGCCAACAGTGCTAGAGACAGAGAGAAAAAAGAGGGTATGCCACAGCTTTGCCTAACTTTGTGTAGAGATTATTTGACTGAGATATGTTAAAACAATAATATATCTGACCAAAACCAAATTCCAGTATATTGCTCTGGACCACTCTAGCACATTGTGATTTATAGCTTTAATGCATCTAAAGCTTTTTTCCAGTGTGAATAATGCAAATCTTACAGCACGGAGAATTTGCAAGTGAAACTGTTTATAAGCAAAAATGAATGGATCTAATTTTAGTTATCCAAGATAAGATAAAAATAAATATAATCTCACTGAAGCGTAAAGCCAAAGAGCAGCAATTTCTGTCTATGGTGAAAGTCTGTAGTCTATTCACCAAACAATACACGACCCAGTCACCATTAGAGGGAAACAAATCACCATTCTGTACTGGTGGCATAAATAGTCGGATGAGTATTGTTCTTTTTAACACTGTAGCACGCTTTTAGAAACTGAGATTACGAAATGTTTTTGCTCATAATGACTATTCTGAGGCTGAACAGTTTTCCAACTACACCCTCAGCATAATTTTAAGAAAACAGTAGAAAATATAGTCTTATCCTAAAGTCCCCCCTTACTAGATCAGTATGATACACTCTTTGCAGTATGACAAACTTATATTTTGCAGAGCACTGTCATTTCAAATTGGTATTGTCTTACTTTGGGATACATAAAGTGAAAAGGTAAATCTAAAGAGTCAGAAATTTATTTCATCAATAAAAGGCTAAGTATAGATTTTAGAAAGAAATACATCTCTTCAGTCTCTTCTTTTTCTGATGAAGACTTTGTCTTTTGTAAACCTTATAACCAGTAAGTCTGGGTAGTTTAGAAAATGTACTAATTTATAATGGTTTATAAATGACTTAATTTCCTTTAAAATGTATGACACATCCAGAAGTAAACCCCTCTGGCAAACCCAAAAGAGAAATGCAAAAGGTGCTTATATTTCCAGCCTCAAAGAAGACACCTTTATACAGGCAATGAATTTATGTGGGCAATGTCTTGCCAAGTCAAGATCTCCTGACAGAATCACACCAATATATTAGCATTTGATCTACAATTTTATTTAGTATTTACTCTGTATTATTTGATTAATAATCTAGCAGAAGTAAATTGTCTTCCAGAAGTACGTTACTAACCTTTTACTGAGACCAAGATCATCTGAGAGGTAAAATATTTTCTCTGGAAGAAAAAAAAAAAGATGAAATAACTACTGTTTACCTCCCTGGAGGTAAATAATGATTTTCACAGCATTCAGGAGAGAGGGAGTGATGGCTGGCACTTAGAGAAGAAGCAGGAGCAATTTTTGTCTGAGTAAGGACTATAAAGTCATCTAAACATTAAAGGTAATTATCATGGTACTTCCCTTGCTGAGTGAAAACCATCACTGTATTTAATACACAGGAAAGGAATGCATCCCAAATGTTATTTATAGTAAATTGTTAGTTACTGATTGCCTTCAGGAAACAAAAAAAAAAATACCAACAACAAAAATCCAAAGCAGAAGGAATGAACTTGCTGAGCTCACTTACAGTAAGTTGTGTTTTCTTTTCCCTGACCAGAAATGGTGTCCATTAAAATGACAGCACAGAAGTGTGCTTTAAATATTGGCTTGTAGCCGAAACATGGCATCATTCCTGTAGCAGACTGTGTCCTTTTCTTAAAAACCACTTTTAGAAGTGCTATCACTTCTAAGATCATAAAAACTGAAGTTAGACAAAGGCTACATTCCTTACTGTGTGACTTTATGTGATATGCTGTGTAGTATTCTTGAATTCTGTCAGTTAAAAATATTCAACAAGAGAGAAATTAGTAGAAAAATATATCTGACTAATAAGGAAGGGCTACGGATGTCATCTATCTGGATTTCTGTAAGGTCTTTGAGACGGTCCCCCACAACATCCTTCTCTCTAAACTGGAGAGGTATGGAGGTGGTGGATGCCCCATCCCTGGAAACCTTCAAGGTCAGGTTGGACGGGGCTCTGAGCAACCTGATCTAGTTGAAGATGTCCCTGCTCATTGCAGGGGGGGTTGGACTAGATGACCTTTAGAGGTTCCTTCCAACCCAAACTATTCTATGATTCTATGATTCTAATGGCATAGAGAAAATCAAGGGCAAAATAGGGAATCACTGCTTTGGGTGCCTAAAAATCAAAGGAAGGATGTTTTGCAGTTTTCTTCATCAGATTCTCATCTCCTGTTTACTAACTGAATGTAAACCTTTATAATCTGGACTTGTTTAACTCACCTTAAGTTTTACCTCTGGATGTCTTAAGATACGAGCACACATCATAGAAATGGGTATCGGGGGTGAGAGCGAGAGTCAGCCTGGATCTGAGTTCTGCTTGGAGGGCTGCAAAGGGGACACTTCACAGATTGCAGGAATGAGACAAGAAGGTTTGATCCTTCTCTCGGGTATTTTTTCAGACTCCATCTATTTTCAGCTCAGGGGATTTCCTTAACCAAACGTGGTTTCCATCTTTGTTGTAACTTTGATGGATTTTCTTCCATCTTTTCTTTTGAGTGTCTGTCCCATCTTCCCTTGATTCCAGGTAAAACTTTAACATTCATAAGGTCTTTTGTCAGTGATTTCCCAAGGTCTGCTACCCACTGCATGAAGAAAAAACAACTTAAGGACATCTAACTCTTTAAGCTCACTTGATCCTTCTTGCACAATAGAAATACACAAAGTAAGTATTGTTTCCTGAGGTAGATTTGCCACAGGAGTAAGTGTGGCACAAGTGATTTCTTTTGTAATGGTCATAGGTCAAATTAGTATGTACTTCCTTGCAGTCTCATATCTGTATTCTCTGTAAACTCTTTTAATCCCATTAAATATATATGTGCACATGTATATGTGTGTACATAGATATATTTCCCCATTAAAACTAAAAGCAGTTCCAGAGAACCAGCAGTTACAGTATGTGTATGGTTTTCAAAGTGTACTTATACTACATCCATCATTACAATATCATAATCGGTAATGCAAAATGAAATTTGGCAGTTTACCATGTCAGTGAAAATATGTGCCGTTCAAAAATGCTCTTTATTGTCTCCCATCATTAAAAATTCTGAGATGCTATTTGAAAAGAAGTGTGCATAACAGTACTAGTTTTATTATAAATCTTCTTCTTCTTCCAAATTTCATTATTCTGTTTTTCTCCTGCTCAAGCTGAGGAAGGGTAAAATGACATGAGGAAAGCAGCCCAGTGCATGTTGAGGTGCCTCTGGTGCTTTTGTTTACTGCTGTAAAAGCATGAAATTGTGAATGTGAGATTAAAAAAAAATCATCCATTTCACTTTTCAAAATGGTGACTTTTTCATCTGTTTTTTTCCCTGCTTACCTAGTGTCAACTCAAAGGAATTCAGTGAGCTGCAACAGATCACTACAGATTTATGCCCGTATAAATGATAGTTGTATCTGGCCCCTGGCTTCACAGACCTTAGGAATCATGGGGGCTTACCCATGTTGTTATGTGATGGCTGATGTTTATCTGTGTCAAGTACTAGTCACAGATGACAAATGAACTGTTCAGCAGTTTGTCAGTGGTCACATTATTTGTTCATACCTGTTCCTCTTTCCAGTTTCACTTTGCCTGCTGAGGTGAGTTGACATGGGTTTTGCATATCTTGAGCCGAGCAACCCTTTTATTCCCTTGTGCAAACTCCCTGAAATCAGGCTAGGGTTGATAGAAGATATTTTGTACCTCTTCAGCACTGATGTTGTGTAATTCTTTTCTTCTGTGCATTGTACTGGGGTCAAAACACAAGAATTTTCATGCTTTCTTGGGATTCAGGCAATCCTCCCATTGGCTTTTGCAGGTTACTCTGGCAAGCCTTGTATCCGACTTAATATACCAAGTAGTATTTTTTTGTTTATATTATCATCAGTGGATATCATAAAACCAGTAGAAGCAAGTTCTACATTAATATTTAAAGTTTTTATGCCATTTTCATTTGTGTCTAGAGTGCTATGTCCAGAAATTGGTCTTGCACATGCAGCTTATGAGACAACTTCTGCAAGGCTCTTTTTTTCAATGGTGAAATTATCAGCTCAGGATACCATTTGGAGGTTTTTCTAATTGCATTAGAGAACTGAATCAATATCAGAGATGACCAGTGTTTATGTAGCCTATTTTGTGAAAAGACAAAAAAAACTGTGAAGCTATTTCTTGCAGTTCTGGATTTCTCAGGAGCCAGTATGTTGCTCCAGCCTGGAGAAATATAATCAATGTTTAAATTGAAAGATCCCCCAAAAGATCTCTGATCCAAGTCTATTTGAAAAAAAAAATCTGCCTGCATTTCTGAGTTTTGTTTCAAATCCAAAACTGAGACAGGTTATTCCCAAAGCTCACAGGTGTGTGTGGATAAACCTGGAATTAATTCAAAAAGCCCTAAGTCAATAAAAATTGGTATTGTTTGGGGTAAACTCTGCAAAAATACATTCTTTAATTTGTTAAAAGAGCAAAAGATCTGGCATAAAACATTATTTAGCATGAATCTAACAAATATGTGAAGGTATAGGGGAATCCACTTGCTGTATCTGAATTTCTGTATACAAGATAAATGCTTTCCTTTTCTGGGGATATGAGCTACGTGCTAATGTCCACTGAAGCTAGTGGAATTTGCATCAGATCCTATTAAAAAACCCACCAAAAACAGAAGAAAAGGAGAAATGTTTTTCATACCAAAGTATCAGTCTTAACTAACAAAACATAACATGACTTGTTCAATCTTGTATTTTTTTCCCCTTCAAATTTCTCTATCCAATTCCGTATGCAGATGTGCAATTACCACTTGGGTACCTACAATTATACGTGTCGTGGTATCTATCATGTTCAAATGTGCAGGTCTTCGGGTTGCAATTTAGTCATGCAAACTTTGACTCAGCAAAGTCCTAAAGCCCTTACACCTTTGTTTATTTGCTTGAATTTGGACTTAAGCACTTTTCTAATTCAGGACCTCCTTTTGGCATATTTGCCCTATTGTATCTGCTGACATATATTTAAATAGCTGTAGGACAAGCACAATGTGAGTTAGGTGCTGTGCTGATGTAGGGCAGGTCAGTTTACATTGACTGACTTTTTTGCAGAGATTAAATTTTTTGTTGCTGTCATAGCAACCTTTACTGATCATTTTGGGTGAATAAGAAGGTCTAAATGCTACCACTGATAAGTAAAGTTTTACCAAGGAGGACCCATTAGAAGTAGGCCTGCTAAAGTCACAAAAGGATGAATGTCCTCCTCTGCTAGAACAAGCAGTAATAGTCATCAACTAGAAAAAAAAATAGGAAAAAAAAAGAGAGATTGATTTAGTTACAAGTCATCAAGCCTTTCATTTTATTTTCACATAAAATGAAAGTTCCGACAATTTTATTGCAAAGTCCTTGATTATGAATGTGAGATAAAGCAAGACTGTGAGGAGGAATAAATCACAATATAAAGTGAGAGCACAGGGATTTAGAATTTCAAAGTTTTTAAAAATGAACATTCTCTGTCAAAATCCCTGGCCAAAATGACTAGGAGGGGTTAGAATTTTCTCTAATGAAAATCAGACTTCCTGATGCTTTAAGTAACACAAACAGTGAGTAAATTCCCCAAATTCACTCACCTAACAGGAAAAGCTGATTAGTGCAGGGAAACATATTATCAACATTTTAGGAGCTCTTCTTCAGCAGCTAGTCTGAGTTCATGTTCAGCTGTGTACAAATGTAAGCAGCATCACACAAAAATGGCAAGGGTGTTCAATTCCCAATGGCTAAAATGCAATGAAATTGGAGTCACTAGGTGCCTAGGTGCTAACTTTGCTAAAAAAAAAAAAAAAAAAAAAAAAAAAAAAAAAAAAAAAAAAAAAAAAAAAAAAAAAAAAAAAAAAAAAAAAAAAAAAAAAAAAAAAAAAAAAAAAAAAAAATCCCATTGTACTCATCATTTCTTTTGGACCTATTTTCAAAAATTAAAGATTATTTTTATTACTTTTCCAGAAATTTGTGGTTGCCTAGAAAGCAGTGATCATAATCTCGTTGCATCAATCTCAGAAGATGATAGTACCACCTAGCAAGATATACTTGATTTTCCAAAAGAGCTAGTGACCAGTAGCCGAGGGAAATTAAATCGGCTAAAACTGCCTACTGTCCATAATATGACAGAGATGAAAGTCTGTAATAATTCTTTCCAAGATATAAAGAAAGATACTTCAATTAACCAGCAAAGGGAGATTTAAGCAATTAAATTATTCAGACATTTTACAAAGGTAACCGTGGGCATCTGCACTGCCCTGTAATTGTCCTTTTAGAATAGGCAATGAATGTCTACCTAGGCAAACACCCAGCATCTGGAACAGGTGATAATTATGTCTGCATGTTTTGAAACACAGAAGACTTTGCTTAGAAACTTTTATCAGAGTATCACACAGTAAATTAATTTTAATTTTAATTACAATTTTCAGAAACAAATCAGCTATGTATATGGGGCCATAGTAAACCACTGGATCCCTTCTGATAGACACAAGTTCAGAATTTTAATCATATTCTGTCAGTCTAATTTTTTTTACAGCTGTTAATGCCCATTGCTCGAAGATCATCTCCCATTTCAAACTATTCTTATGTAGTCCTTAAGTTGTTCTTTCTTTTCTTTTTTTAAAAACATAATACCACATGTAATACACATTTTTTTTACAGACTGATAAATTAGTTCTTCTTAGTATTTACAGACCAATAGTTTGATGAAACTGCCAACACAAGGCAAGTACAGGTCTGGGGTTTTGTGTTTTCTCTTTTCAAGGGTAGGTCAGCAACCAAGATACAGGCAACCTTCTCTAGGAAGCCCTGAAATGACAGTCTATATCTAACAATCAGCATGGTCAAAATCCTAAAGCAGGCATTGTTTTCCTTCATTTCTCTGAATAGAGAAAACTCAATGAAATTAAGTGCAAATTTCATGATTTAGCTTTTACATAATGAGTTTCAGGTTTCCTTTTGATCCAAAAATAGGAACTCCTGGATTTAGCAATTACTGATCAGGAATGCAGACCCATTGCATACTTCTCAGACTGTAAATGAAAGGTCAAATCATGGTCCGTTACATAGTGTTTGTTTCTTGGTAGAGCTTTTTCATTGCTGTCATAGGAGAGGTTCTGTTTAAAAATGAATGGGCCTCTAGATCCTGATCAGATGTATTTAAGTCTGCAGATTCTTAATGTAACCACATCTGTACACATTTCAACAGATTTCTGAAGACTTCTTCCAGATTTATATCAACATAAATAAAAAGAATTCTCAGCCTACTGACTCCTACTTTATTTTACCCTTTCAAATATTATAAATTTGGCATAACAGATCTACATCCACTTCTTTTGGGGAAAAAAAAATCTAACGTGTGAACATCCTTATTTCTTTATATCATACACCAGATTCTCAGCTGAGGTAGATTGATAAAACTCAACTGAAATCAGAGGAGCTTGGGCAATTAACATAACTAAGTGACTGGTTCCTGGTCTCCACTTTCAAAGTTTTTTGTTTTTTTTCCCCTTTCTGATAATAAGTTGACACTCATTTTCTCTGTCTTGACAGGTCACAAGCACTCATGCAAACCACTTGTGTGTAAACACACCTGACTGTGTATTGGTGCAGAACACTCAGGGCCATTTGCAACAGGGAAAGAAAGAGAGCGAGAAAGGGGACAGAAATATTAAAATGCTGGCTGATCTTGTTTAGTGATTGATAGCTCTGCTTTTATAGGTACGGTGGGAACTGTCAGAGTGGCCTGAGCAGAACGCAGCTGCTGGCTGTGCACTCCTTGAGCAGCCTCTCACGCTGCCCTTCAGGCGAGCCAGGTGGCTGTGGATCTTTGCCGGTATCTTTGCTGGAACTCACCGATTCCGGCTTCAGGTGTGGGCCAGTCTTGCAAACCTTCTCAAGGGACATATATGATCAGCTCTGAGAAACTCTCCAAAACAACATCTGAAAAATTATGCCTGCCATAAGCGTTTGGTGTTTAAAAAGAGAAAGGTGGGGAAAACAGCACAAAACAACAGCAAACCCAAAACAAAACAAGCTGTTAGGGAAGAAGTGTTTAGGAAAGCTTGGCTGTAATTGTGCAGGTGCAGAGGTTGGGTAGATGCCAGGTCATGCTGATGCCATAGGTTTTGCATTAACATTTGTCAGGATTGAGAAGTTTCTTGAGGTAAAAATAAAAAAAAAAAAAAAGGCAATGATTTTAATATCAGTCAGCTGGCAATGAGTTTCAAAGTTGAGAGTAAAATTCTTTGTGTAGAACACTGTCACTGAAACCCCATCCCAGCAGAAAGGAAACTTGCAGGTTATAGCCCTTCCTTTTTCATTTGTGTGGTGTCAGACAGATTAGCAGTATGACTTCTGAACACAAGAAAGCAGATATTATATTCTGCCAGTATCAGAAGAGGATTTTCAAAATACTTTTAGGAAATAAAAGAGACCTAAACCAACTTCCCCTGAAGACAAGGGAGAAACTCTTTCTAACTAACTTTGGTGGAGTAGTTCTGAGCCCCTGGGGAATTAAGACTGAAAACTGAAGTCCCCACAACATGAACATCTGTGTCTTCATCTCTATTCAATATCAAGCAGGCATCCAGAATCTTTTGTTTTGTTCATTTTGTGCAGCCAAAGAGAAGTACGGTTTGGGCCCTCAGGAGAAAGCGTATCTATAGGAAACAAACCCAGCTGGAAAGGGTTGTACCAACAGGATGGTTAAACCACATTTATCTGAAAAAGGACACAAAGGGGGACAGCCACATTATCACATACATGGGTAATTAATTTGTAGAATTATTGTGGATCTTGAAATGGAAAAGACATCAGAGAAGTTCATAGAAGCTTTTAAGTCCAGACCATATGCAGAATGAGTAGGATATTTGTAGGCATTTATGTAACTTGACTTTAAGCCTGTTTTCCTCCCTGGCTGGACAGACTAAAGCTTTCAAAACATCTAAAAGTCAAAGCCATTTTTTTTTTTCATTCCTTGATGAAAAACGGGCATTTTCTCTGTTTCGGAGCAAGTAATCTTTATTTTATTATTTACTAATAGAAAAGGGATTTTTTATATTTAATTGTGATTCTTACTACTTATTTTCACAATTAATGGTTTAAAATAAAACCATAGTTCAGAAAGTAGAGTATCTGCAGTATCTAAATTTAAGACTTAGGGTCACAAGTTACATGTGATGATGAAACCTGCCAGACTCCCTGCAGTTCCTGTTTTCATTTATGGCAGCTGCAAACCAAGGTGCCTATAACTGTGCAGAAAAAAAATCTTTTCAGGTCTTACCCACTACAGTAAATAACTAATTCATCAAACATGGCTTTCAGCATGATGAAAAAAGCTAATTTTGAAAATGCTTTGATATTTGCTGTAATATTGTGCAGCGGCTTTGCTACAGTTTAACATCATTATTTACTGATGCAACCTGTCTTCTGGCCTCCTACCAGGATAGTTTCTGTTGTCCTGTCCTCATTGTGAAGAGCGTGGGTTTGTTTGCTACTATGTTGAATACTCACCGCTGGCTCTGAAGAAAGGTAGCAGAAAAGGATTTCTCCTTCTAGCTAAACTGCTTAGTGTGGAGGCAAAGAAAGAAAGCTTAATGTCTCAGAGACCAACCTTGTTATCTTCCATAGTCTTGCCATTTGCAGTAATGCCCACACTGAATCCTTTACTTCACATGCTTAACAGAGCAACTGAAGTACTGTCTAGACATGTATCCCACAAGAAATTGAGACACGGCACCTAGAAAGCAGCAAAGTACCTGCAGAGTAGGAGAAGGAGATTGCTTCTCTGTGATACAAGCAAACAGAGAGAGCATGTGTAGGATTCATCCTATTTTATACATGAGAAAGAGCAAATGAGGTAGGAGACCAACTTTAAAATATCTAAAAGTATGCAAAGATGCTGAAAAATACGTGTCCATATGGAGGTCCACTAGAAATCTGAGCTCCCATTATAATCAAAGGCAAACTAGGCAATGCGGGTAATGCAACCTAGAGAGTGGCTTCATTCACCCTACAGCAGACACTGATGGCATGATTCAGTTCCTCACAAATAGGCCTCCACTGCAATTTGAAATGTCCTAGTTTATCTCTGCATGGGGATTGGCAAGTAGGAGAAAAGATCCAGGAAAGATATGCTCTTCTGAGGACTTCAGGAGGAGAGGCAGGGTACTGCACAGTAGACACCCCTGTTTAGCCACCTGAACCCCACGGCTGGTCAGCTGAATCGCTCCCCCATCTCCACTGACTATTTTGGGAGCTCAGATTCCTAGCACATCTGCAGACACTCACATAAAGGCATTTATACTAATCCCAGGCTGAATCCCAGCACAAGTCCGTAAATGACGGATCACAAGGCAAAGCCAGAGTGCAGTCTCAGATTGCTGGAACCTGTGCAAAAGTTCCCCCTAAGGCCACCACTCGAGGAGGCCTTGGGAGCTGCAGCGGGGGACACACAGTGTCCCCCATCACTGCTCAACAGAGCTTTCCCCTAGGTGTTGTTCCAACAAGTCTGTAGCAGACAGAAAGAGGAGGAATAATGTGCACAGTGCAAGATGCTAACATGCCACTTAATATGCAATGAAATGGTCTTGGGAAAGACAAAGAATGATTTAGATTGCAGCTGAGCAAATCTATCATGTATTTGCCTTGGTAAAAGTGGAAAGACACATCTCTTAGTGACTGAAAGTCTGAAATCCTTTATATCAGCATTCAGGGATGTAAATGACCTTGTAGCTCTGTCTGGGCACTGGGCAGGCAGGGAGTCCCCAGGACTGGGACTGCGAGGGCTCCTCATGGAGGGGGCGGCAGGGCAAGGCATGGCAGCCAGGGCCTGTCTCACTGCCCCAGCCAGGAACAGGGCAGCTGGGAGGTACCGGGGGCAGTCCCAGCCCCAGTCCCAGCCCCAGGCACCTCCCTGGGGATGGGCCGAGGCCAGGCCAGGATGTAGGCCCAGAGGTGGGCCCAGCTCGGCAGCGCCCATGGATGGGCAGGGCAGGGCTGTGGTGAGCTGGAGACTGGCCCTGCTGTGGCGTCTCTGGGGCAGGGACTGATGGCCCCAGGGGGCTGAAATGGGGTCCTTGGCTGTGGACAGTGTAGGGGGAGCCCTGGGGGGGTGGTCAGGGCCATTGCAGCCTGGTGGTACCCTCAGAGCCCTGACAAACTCCCCTGAATCTAAATATTCAAATGGCACTGGAATCATTCCCCATTCAGTCTTGTCTGCGTTAAAATGCAGAACTGAATTTATACTCTTTTAACACAGGTTTTATTCACAGGGTGACTTAGTCCACAGAATCCACCCGATTGGTATTGTAAGCCTATCTAAAAAGTAGTGGTTTTACTTGAGTTTCTTGTGGAAGGCTGAGGAAAACAAGGCACGGCTTCCTTCTTCAAGTAAAGGCCTTGTTATCTGGCCTTATGACGGCTGTACCCATCTGGGAGACAGAGAAATCACAAAAATTGAAACTTCCACCATTAGGATGACGAATAAATGGAGGGGAGGGGCCTAGGGATGTTTTCTTTCTACTAATTACTTCCCAAGTTTGTATTTTCAGAAAATGAAGGGAGGCAAGATCAAAACAAAGAGGATGAATTTTCACACAGAGTGCCATTAACAGAGTGCAGAACCCATGGCGAGAGCGTGCTGAAACAGCCAAAATGCAATGACATTCAAAGGAAGACTGGACATTTCTTTTTATGGATAACATTTGGCATATTATATGCTCTACTTAAAATTGCATGTTGGCTCACACTAACACAAAAGGTGCTGGAATCAGATGAAGCCAGGCACAAAAACTAAGGCTGAGATTACATCGTCACTGATCAGGTTATCTCAGAGCTTCTCATAATGGAGTTTCTTGCTTCAAACACTTGGTAATTCGAGGAGGAACAAGGTGGCAACTACTTTGTGGGAACTGATTTGGTCATAGGAGATAAAAAAATTAATTTTGCAGTCAGTTTTCACCAAGGCTTAACTACTACAGAGGTCAGTGAGGAGCTCTTCCTTAACTAAAACCTAGTAGTTATTCAGGTTTCCATTCAGTGTGTATTTGAATTTTATTATAATCATAGTTTTGTATGAGTGTGTAAGGTTGTCTTTTTGTTACTCTGCACTCCTGCTTACATTTCTTTCCTGTTTTCTGCCTATTGCAAAGACAATACATCAAACTGATATCTTAATGCAACGCACAGAATAAAGTCTCACAGATTTAGTAAAAGACAGCATGTATCTTCATCTTTGTAATTCAGTTACTTGTTTAGTAATGTTGCCCAGTTTGCGCAATTAACCTTCAGTATGTCCAGCAAGGCTCACCATCTTTCCTGGAATGTGAAAAGGGAAGTGTAACTGGTGGTCTAGGGACCTCCACACATTTTGCATTATTTCCTTTTATCAGAGTTATGAATTTACCTTTAGCCATAAGTCATAATTGGAAGACACAAAGGCTAATTGTGTGGTGCTGATGGTTCCAACATTTTAATGAGGTCCTGGTATGTCTGTATCTGATATAGAATTTGTTTGTTTACTTTTACTTTAATCTTGCGTGCATTAATGCCACTCTTTATATCACAGAGCATCTACCTTACCAATCTTTAAAAAGACATTGAAAAGTCTTACAAAACAAAACAAATCTGATTAGATGTTTACTGAATATTGTATAAATCTCTAACCAAAAAAACCCAGCAAAAGATGAGTTTGAGAGAGTGGTCTATATCTTAATTTGATTTTCTCCACATTCAAAAGAACAATATGCATATACCTTTTCAAGGCTTCAAAGTAATCAGGAAAATGATGACTTTATGTGCAAATAATAGTTTGCAAACGTACTCTCCTTAAAGACACTGTTTGAAAGGTGCCTTCAAAAAATACCCATTTATCCTAAATGACCCCATGATTCAACAGGCTAGTCTTTGTTTTCCAGCCGTAGCTGGCATCAGAAGAAGCCACAGAATATCCTGCAACAAGGTCTTGTGGGACCACCATCTTCCATGGAATATCCTCTTATCTAGTAATTAATGGTCATATAGTGAACCATAATCCTGGCCCTGATTATTGAGAATTAAACAGGGAAATGATGAAAAGATGCTTTAACAAATGTTCCCTGGTTTGAATGCACTAAACAGAGACACAAAAAAAATCTTACTTTTCCAGAACTTTCAATGTAACAACTTTCATAGATACTAAATTGCATGTTGGAAAGGATATCGACATTTTATTTTATGTTTTTTAGACATTTTGAAACTCTTTGAGAGATTAAAATACAGACAACACAGTTATAGCAACATTTATTAATACTGTTACTGGGAAAACATCTATTTCCATATCCAGCACCTCACATTCTGTGGCAGAAAAGAAATAGTGGTAAACACAGGCTGCTCTTGTTACTTGGAAAATCACATACCTCTTCCTGATCTCTTACAAGCTGTTAGCTACAGCTGGCCATGATAACAAGCCCTTAAAAATCACAATGCCCTTTAACATCTAAATTGCCATTGCAACATTCCTACTAAATGCTCAGCATGACTGGTGATGTTTCAGAAGCATGCACACAGCTGGTGCCAAATAAAACAAAAAAGTAGTAATTTGTAAAGTTCACGTCCTAGTCCAAATAGTCAGATAAACTGTTCTACAAGGATTTAATCCTATGAAACAAATGGTTGCAATTAGTTTTGGGGGGGATTATTTCTAAATGTTTCCATTTTATTTAGTGCTGTTTTAAATATCTCTTTATTTTTGTATTTAGCTGGACATGTTTCAAAAGCCATTTGTTATGACGCCCTGTTCTGTGGCAATTCTTTTGTCTAATGCATTAGTGGAATAGCACTGTCTAAAAGTGATGTAAAACAGATCGGTTTCGCCAGCAAGCAAGGCTGCCGAGAGTCACTCTAGTGACCCGAAGAAAATTTGCAAAAGAGCAGTACATTCAGTATCTATCTAGAACTAAATGAATGGAGAAACCACGCTATTGTGTTCACAACTTTACCCTTTCTGTTCCCTTTTCCAAACCCCCCTCAGTATGACTCCATCTATGGACCATTTGAACATGCAGTGTTTTTGGGGTAGCAGGGTTAAATTGAATAATATGTAAAAGATCAGATTTTTTCAATTCAAGCTGTAAAACGTCTGTTCAATTTATCCTCAGAGTATTTTAATGATGGGATGGCTCACTGCCCAAAGGGCCTGAATTGACTCTTGCACTAAAGGAGAATCCCAGTTATCTCAGTTGGACTTCATGAGGGTGCAGGTTACCCAGGGCATGTTCGTGACCTTTATACAACTATATAAATCACAATATTTGGGATGAAGGATGTCTCTATTGAAGATATGGCATTCCCATCCTTTTGGGTAAGGTTCAGGAGCTCACAAGAAAGCATTCTCATATTTCTCTGGCTGTTCCGTTACAAAATGAAAAAAAGATTAGAGCTTTCACATTTCCAAAGCAAAAGAAAGAAATAGAATAAAAACAAACAAACATACATGAAGGAAGAAAAATCTTCCAGACTTTTTCAATACATCACTCAGAAATGAAAAGGAGCAAAATGGCATTAAAATAATTATTATCAGGTTACCTTCAGCAAGTGGTTAGGTAACACATCATTGACATAAGAGGTTTCATAAAAAGATTTTACTTCAATAAACATTATACAGAAACTGCAGACTGTAACAGGTGAAAAAGAAGAATGTGTTTCCTTAAACACTGTGGCAATCTGTGGAGGGGTCAAATTTGAATACAATCATTCCAAATTGGATACTAATTATACTATCTTTTACTGATTTTGAAAAGATGCCCTGCTCTTCAAGGTAAGCTGTAAGTAGAGCTGATTAGAAAGATGGAGGTATTTGAATAAAGCAACATAACCAAATATTTTGCTTTTTAATTCATGGAAGTTTTTCAGGTTCCAAAGAAAAAGAACAAAAAACAGTCTTATGAAAAAGAAAAATTCTTTTCTAATATTGAATCATTTTGATGAAACAAAAAGGTCCATGAAAAATATTTGAAGAATGTGAGGCTGTTTTCCTTTTAGAAATGTCTTTATAAAGGTTGGGTTTTAAAACAACTTGAGTTCTAATTAGGATTGTCACATCTTTTTTATTAGTAGAAATCGGATCCTGTGTTTTCAATGTGTTCTCTCATCCCTGAGTTGGAAATCAGATTTAGTGAACTGAAGTCAACCTACATAACGAGTATCACTGCACCAATGGGGTTACCCTCTAAGTAATTATTATTGCGAAAGGAAAACACATTAGTATAACCAATATTTGGGACTTCGTATTCAGGGGAGCTCATGTTTTAAGGCACACAAAAGAACAGGGATAATTTGTAAGGCTTCCCAGAGAGTACCTGGTTATTCTCAGCATATTTGTATAGAGCTTTCTTTATGCCTTGAAACAGAACAATACAAACCAAAAAGGGCTAATTTTTTTAATGATTGATAAATGTGTCTCTGCATAAACATGTATGATCTATGTGTTTAGTTTCCTATAATGAGTATTATTTTAAAGAGAAAGAAAACATCAGGCCACATAAATGTCAGTGTAGAATGGAGATATATGAGGTTTAGATGACAGGCACGGAATCAAATATATTTGTTTCAGGTTGTGCTTGAATTAGTTTGGGATATAGTCACCTCAGTGTATAACATGTCCTTGTGTTTCTTTACACTAGAAGTGCAGCAGGTATGACTTAGCATTCCACAATTCAGGATAAAGCTGATAACTCGTTACCCATGAATGCCTGCTGAAAAGACAGATAGGAATAACAGGTTCTCATCTAAATGTCGGTTTTGAATACAGTGACCCGATTTCTGTTTTGTACTTAGAAGACACAACTTATGTTTTGGGAAGAAAATTCTTATCCAGCATGTCCAGCTCTTCAAACTCCTTCCCCAACACAGTAAGGGGATCATGAAAGCCTACAGTCTTCAGGAGCTCTCAAAGACCATGACTGCAACTCTGTTCCAGGTCCCCTGTGATCCTGGGCAGTCAGGGGAAACTTGACACCCAGTTTAAATGAGATAAGCCAACAAATGAGATGACAATGGTACAGTGTACAATTGCTTGAGACATGTTTTCACCAATTACAGGATTACTGGAAAGTATTTCAACAAAACATGCCAGACCATCTACATGACTTTTGTACCAAAACTCTAAAACTCCCTTTCCCAATTCTCTAGCACATATACAGCCATATAAGGAGATGACCCTCAATATTATGTGTTGTAGGCTTAAACTGTGGTACATCTTTAGTGGTAGTTCAGGGCAAAAGAAGGGAAAGAAGGGTGGAGCTGTTACCGTAAGTTGGCAGATGAAAAACTCTCTAAGCCTCAATTTGGAGTTTTAGAAAGCAGGCATTCTTTATTGCGGCGCCGGGCGCACAGGGGATCACTCCACCTAGTGTGCGCGCCGGGCTGCTCAACTACGGGAGTTATGTACAATCAGAATATACATATTCATTAGATTTCTGAGAAATTATTAGCATACTCATGTTATTTCTTGGAACTCATTTACATATGCAAAAGTCTTTAACACACGCGCTCTTATGTTCATTGGTGGTCTTCCAGGGTCCTCTGGTGGTTGTTGATAGTCTTCCTCACTGTGTCTGCTAATTGAACTCAGTCTTTTCACCTAGTTGCAATAGCTGATTTCAGCATAACTTCCTTATCCATTCCACCCCTGTACACAGAGCTTCAAGGATTCCTTTTATCTATGGAATGTCCAGTCTGCAAAACATTTAGCTACTTTGCTTCAACAAAGAAAACCATATGTCCCCTTAGTATTTCGGTATCAGAGCCTACAGGAAAATCTAGTTTTAATTTCTGGCTCTGGTTCCACACACACATTTCTTCCTTTGAGCCCACCATTTGTAAAAAGAGAGTAGCAGAAATCTTCTCGTACTTTGAGTCTGTGAATGAGAAGGACTGTAAGAGCTAGGAGCTTCTTATTAGGCTCCCAAGCACAACAACTGTGACCGTGCCTAGTCTCTGGACTATATTTTCAATTCTTTGGAGTCCTTCCCCTTTAGGTTGTTAACTGCTCTTATTTGTGGCAATTCAGGCATTCCCAAATTAATGGAGTGGGGAAGAAGTCTCATTTCTAGCAAGCTAGACTAGTGCTGTTGAAGCATCCTCCTGATCATCACCAAATCCAGGGTGTAATGTTAGGTAAAAGTCTGTACTGCTGCCAGTCCTTGTTCCAGAAATGTTGACTGGTCAGAGTTCCCCTAGCTGCCACCCTGACATTTGAAGGAGGGTGTATCTGGTAGTCATTAACTACCTATACAGCACTCCACCCTGTAAAGAAAAGCATGGCCTTTTCTTCCCTATTGCCGTAGGTAAGTGGGTCATTTCCTGAATGATTTTGTCGTGTTTGAATATGAAAGAAAAAAAGGGCTCAGAGACACTATATTTTCTCTAAGGTTCAAAAGCAATTGGAAAAGAAAGTGAAGAGGTTGATGGTTTCATTTAAGTGAAAATCAGTTTGTTAATATCCCATTTAAACTCCAACAGTCATGGTTGCCTCTTACATTTAGAAGCTTTTCCCATACTGAGATCTTTAATGGTGTTCCTATCAACATTTTGTCTCTCCTGCTCTCCTCTTCATCCTTCCCCACTAAATCTGTGCAATTTTTCACCATCTTTCATCAAAATTACTTTTATTTTTTATTTAAAAGGAAAGGTGGCAGATATCCACATGGGTGAGATAGTGGTAGGCTCACCTCAAGTGAGCTGCTACAGTTCACATTTTTTCCATAAACTTGCTGTCTTTCTAAGGTCACTGAAGCGGGAACTGTCACGTCTATTGGTGCAATTAGTTTCAACAAGTTTTCCAGAAGAAGGCTCCTATACTGATGAACACTCACTGAGAAAAGAATGTTTGTTTGCAAAAGCCGTGGCTCTCTGGAATGATTTGTTTGTGTGGATCCATGACCATGACTGACAACAATACTGTTTGTGGCCAAATCCATGTGATTATTTTGTTAAGCTACATTGAAGTGCAATAGGTATATAAAAGTCCCCAGGAAATATATATGAGTATCTGTTTAGTGACATCATTTACCCTAGCTGCTTCATCTCCTGGAAAACAGTTCATGTCCCCTGCCACCTAATACTTTGGATTCCATTTCCAATGGCATTTTGAAGCAAGAAATCTGGGAGCTAATCAATGCTTCTCTGTCTTAAATGCCATGTAGCAAGGAAACACTGAATGTGGCCCCTTGGACACTGCTGGCCAAAAGATTCTTATCTCTCTACCTTGGTTCATGTGAGTACCCCATAAAGGACCTGAAAGAAGCCTGTTTTTTTGGTCACAACTGTTGCTTGTTCCTGACTTTTTATCACTGAACTTTTTAGAGTAGGGTTTATTCTGTTGTGCCACAGAGGCATTGCAGAAGCATTCTAAAACAAAAAGATCTATTTGCAATTTGCAGTTTTTCTTTGTACAGTCTGATGACACTCTAGAGCTCTTATACTCCTCTAAGATATTTTCTAACCTCATTATCTTCTAGTTTAGATCAGTGTTCTGGCCAACTGTCAGATGGCTATGAATGCTGCTGCTAATGAACTGTAAACTGTCCAGGGAATACAATGTTGGCTTCACTTTTAGTATACAGATTTGGAAATTTTATATATGGGATAAGAAATGGCGTTATACTTATTTTTTTATCTTTACAGGTGTTAACACTTAAACGCATTGTCCATAACACACCTGAGACAGTTGCATCATTCCAAGGACATGTTTCAGTCAAAGGAAGAAGAAAAGATCATAATTCACAACACATGAGCACTCTTTCTGAATTCAGCTCAGTTAGAGCTACGACTTCATTTATAATGCATTATAGTGCACCCAGCTGATAAAGTTCTCCTTGAAATTTTGACTTGAACCATGAACTACAATTCCTAGGAAGAACACAGCCTGGACATAATTCTGCTTGCCTGTGAAACACCATTAGTATTAATATTCTTATAGTGGCGTAGCTAAAATGAGAATTAGCTCCAATAGGTTGTATCAGAGTGGTTTATAAAGGCTGTGTTTCCATTAGTACTTTATTGTAGTGTAAGACTAAAGTGATGCCAAAATATTGAATGATGTTTTATAACACTTCCAAAGTTAAGTTTTCTGTAACTTGTTATTGTGAAAAGAACATCACCAGATATGCCTCTTCAGAGCTCCACTATACAAAATATTAATCTATGTGGACTCTTGTTCATGTGCTGTCAACCTGAATCCTGATGGATTGCATGTTGAGAGACATCTTCATGGTAATAGGATTCAAGAGACTAATAGTCAGGTTGACAATATGTAACTAGCCATAGAATACCTAAATCCCAAACAGCACAGAATTTTGTTGACCCTATTGCAACATACACAGAGGCACACAACCCTCATGTTACTTTCCGACTAGATTAGTTAGACAGATAACAGTTACAAAGAGAATGTTTTGAGTAGACACGATATGTCTCTCATATGTTGAATAAATACCTAAGAGTGCTGCCAAATGGAAAGTCATATGCTCTTCTCATGTCCGCTGAGGATAGAACAATAAGTAATGGGTTTAAATTTCAGCAAAAGAGTTTTAAGTTATCCATTAGGAGGAAGATTTTACTGTATGGATAGTTAAACATTGGAACAGTTTATTTAGGAAGACTGTGGAATCCCCCTTTCTAGAGGGTCTGAGACGGGGCTAGCTAAACATCTGTCAAATATGGTAAATATTCATTCATCCTGTCTTTGGCCAGGGGAGTGGGTTACATGGCCTCATGGGATTTAATAAACAGAAATTTTTTGCTAGTGGAATAGTTTTTGCTAACAATAAAACAATATATGTTTATCCTAAAAATCCACTATCATATTTTAAATCATCAGAACATCTCAATAATGTTGAAGATCTTGGTAGTAAGTGTAGTTTACATCACATATCCACATCTAGCTAGACATCCATGTTCTTTCCCAGAACGAAATGGCTCATTCACTTCTGCAAGAAGTGGTACATTGCATTAATGTTCTGTATTGATTTATAACTTCAAGGAAGAATAATCTGAATACAAAATATGCTTGAGGTATTTAGCTCCAGCACTCATCCTACTCTGAATTATGGCCTACCAATATGCTAACATATACCAGGCTATTAAATTCAAAATAATTTCTAGGCCACATATAGAGCATGGAAATGACAGATCTTGTTCAAATCCACTAACATTCAAGAAATTAATGAGTGCTTGTCCTGGTTTTGGCTGGGATAGTTAATTTTCTTCCTAGTAGCTGGTACAGTGCTGTGTTTTGGATCTAGGATGAGAACAATGTTGGTAACACACCGATGTTTTAGTTGTTGCTAAGTAGTGCTTATACTAGTCAAGGACTTTTCAGCTTCCCACGCTCTACCAACTGAGAAGGCTGCAGGTGCACAAGAAGCTGGGAGGGGGCACAGCCAGGACAGCTGACCCCAACTGGCCAAAGGGATATTCCATACCATATGATGTCATGTTCAGTACATAAACTGGGGATAGTTGGCCGGGGGGGGGTGACCACTGCTCGGGGACTGGCTGGGCATCGGTCGGTGGGAGGTGAGCAGTTGCATTGTGCATCACTTGTTTTGTATATTATTTTATCATTATTATTATTATTATTATTATTACTACTATTATTTCGTCCTTTTCTGTCCTATTAAACTGCCTTTATCTCAACCCATGAATTTTACTTTTTTTCCCAATTCTCTCCCCCATCCCACTGCGGGGGGGGAGTGAGCGAAAGGCTGTGTGGTGTTTAGCTGCCTACCAGGTTAAACCACAACAGTGCTATATTAAATAATTACATTAATGAGTCTTATACTTCTAAATGTGTTAATCTGGTCTATTTTTGATATCTGCTTTAGAATTGCATCCTAGATGTGTCCATTTCTCTCTGATCACTATAAGAGGAATCTAGATGACTAGAACAGATGTAGATGTTTATAGTGTAGAATACTGAAGTTAGATAAATCTTTGACTGTATTATTGTCCTACTATTGACTTAATGTTATCAACCATCTCATTATTGGTCTAACACATGTCCTAAGAAAATGGAAAAATACTACAGCAATTGTCTAACATCAGTGAGGATAGCATCTGAGAAATCTTCAGGGTGGGCTAACCTAAATCAAATTACCTAGTATTTGCCTAGGTCAGGAGCACTCACACAGGTAATTATCACAGCTCAGCTGATACACAGTAATTTTTTAAGCCACAGTAATAATATAGTTCTTCCAAGCCCTAAGGCCTTTACTTTGGAGTTAGGTATAAACTTATCTGCATCTTGGTATGAGCAGCTTGTATGATAGCACACAATTGCATTCATAAGTACAGTTATACTTAAAACTCCTTTACCTCATTAAAACATATTAAGCAGCTTTGGTAGAAATGATTCAGGATCTAAAAGTCTGTTCTACACATGCTGCTATTACTGTATAAACTGGCATGGCTAACATCTGTTACAGATAATTGTTTTTTTGTCTCACCCTTTCCATGCTGTGCATTGTTTTAGCATGGGTGCATTTATTTAAACTATGTATGTCCTATATTATCTCAGTATTATAAGCCTCTAGGCTCAAAAGTAGACTACCTTGCACTTGCATTGAGATAGGCAAGGTAAAAGATATCATAAAATTTAGTTTTTAGGTTGATCTGGTTCCTGAGCCTGGCCAATGTCCATCATAGTAATCTAGGAAAAAAAAGGTTCTGCTTTTTTTTTTTTTTTTAATTTCTTGAAGAAGGCAAATTCCTCTGGTCAGAAGCTTTTTTCCCCCCTTTCAAACTCTTCAGGGCCTTTTTTTTTAATCTCAGCACTCTAAAACACATGCAGTGAGGGAAATCAAACACAAATATGTAAAAATACATTAAAATTTTAACTGAAGTCAGAACTTAAAGTGATGTATAAAGTAGAATCTTATATTGCACCTCAGCATGACACAATTTGAGTCAAAGTTGTTGTTCTCTCTTGGAGTTTCATTGCCTCTTTCATTTTCTTTTTTTTTTCTTTCAGGCAGACAACCAGTTCTTTATGGACATGGGGGTTTTTTTAAGTTTTATATATTGTGTCTGCACACTTGCCTGTTTACTAGACGATAACAAGGAAGAGAGAAGAGGGACCAATAATGGAAAATAATGATGGGAGGGAGAGGATTATTAAATACTCTTGAACCTCCAGAGGCAGCATATTTCTATCACTAACTCTGGCACCAAAAGTAGTTGGCATGAGAACAACTGTCTCATTTACTTTTCTTTAGTGCAAGGAGACAAAGTTACTGGTAAGATTTGTACCACCCAATCAAATTTGAAAAAAAAAGGATTGTTTCACTAATTGTCATATCTGTACTGCACAGACTTCTTCCTCATGTGCTTTTCAAATTAGCAACATGAAGCATATTAAACTCATTAATTGCTATGTGAATTCAGGACCAAGCTAGTTGAAAACAATGGCTTGCAGTGTCTAAAATTATGGGGCATTGAATAATACTGGTAAAACAAGAACATATTTGTAATCAGTTAGGAATTAGTATCAAAATTTAAATGAAATTGCTATCAAATCAACTTAAATGAAATTACAGTCATCAAGTATAATGTTACATCTTCATATTGTTCTCTTAGATAAGCCTTTTGATCTAACTAGGACCTTGGAGTATCCTAGGGAATAGAATCTCCAAAGAAAAGTTTGTGCATAATATGAGCAGGACCAGCTAACACAATCCCAGAAGTGTGTGATGCCAACTAAGGGAGGGAAATTTGAGAGTGTGTGAATGAGGCCATGAGGTGAGATAAAATCTTGATGTAGCAGGAATCACTACAGCCCCCATGAATGTGAGGAATTAAGGCTCCCAGAATACAATGGCAGTACAAATGCCATCTGTCCTGTTTCTGGGTTGAATTACTTGCATGCAATTTGTTATACACCAGACATACTTTGGGGTATTGTAATAATTACAATATATGGTCTAAGCTGCTCATAGCTTTGTGTGAAGACGAAAATAAGAAAAAGACATGTAGATGTGGCACTTAGTGACATGGTTTAGTGGTGGACTTGGTAGTGTTGGGTTTGCGGTTAGACTCAATGATCTTAAAGGTCTTTTCCAGCCTAAATGATTCTATGATTCTATGAAAAATTATGCTGACAACACAGAAGACTTGAACTCAGAAGATTTTTCCTGTTCTATAGACACTTTGTATGACTTACTTACATTATCTTCCTACAAATATTTGTGCCTTGGCTTGACCATCTGCATAGCAATCCATATTGTTCTACTATGCACTGTTTTTCTACTAAGTGCATAAAATTAACTGTAGGTGTAAAATTTTGCATGGTTAGTACTATATTTTCTTTCTGTGCCTCACCCACTGCAGAGTATTGGATCTTCCAATGTAAGGAAAGGACTGATCCTTGCCTTCTCCTTTTTTGAGGTTGTACCCCATGTTGGGTCAATCTAACAGAACATCAGCATGGAGCTGCAAGAGGGATGTTGTATGACAGGGTGAACATACATGTCCAGTGTTCTCTGGCTATGGTACAACACAGCAACTTCTCCAGCTTTGAAGGAGCTAGGGAAAAACATGGTGTGGAACAAGAGTTAGTTAGTGTGAGGTGCCACAGCTGTAAGCAGGGCTGTGAGGAAACGGCTCATTTGGTGCAGAGCAGCAGAAGACCAAAACCAGGTTTTTGCCGGTCCTCCGTGCTTTAGTGAGTTGTTGAAGAATGAATGAACCATGGATAAACTTGCTTTTTCTCATTGCAGGCAGTGCTACTACTCTTAGGCCTTATGGATGGTATTCATCTTGCCTCGCTTTAGAGCTGACAGCACAGATGTCTACAACTACTCAACGTAGCCTCTCTTTATAATTCATAGAGGGCACTTTGGGGTGCAGTTGATCTAATTCTAAAGTAGGCATCTAAAATAGGCCAGAAAAATCATGTCTCAGAAGTATAGTATCAACTATTTACTGAATTTGAATTTGATCTATCATATTCATGGTCAGTATGCTACACAATAATTTGTGCGTTTATAAGTATCTTCATTGCCTGTGTCATCCTGAGGAAGGGTCTTAAAAAGATTTGCAGCCATAAGAAAGAAGAACAGATGGTATAACAGCTTCATCTGGCAATGACTAACATATACATATGAGGCCTACGCGGGACTGATGCCTTTCTCTGCTAAGTAATTGAACAGCTTCTTAACAGGACAGCTGGAAGGACTGCTGAGCCCACTTCCATTCTTCTGGACACAGTGGCCTGGATCTGAAACAGAACAGAGGAGCTGAGTTTCCTGGCATGACCAAGTTTTTGCTCACAAAAACAAAAACAAATAAGGAGAAAATAAGTACGGTAGTACCCCCCAAAAAAAAAGTTTCTCTGTTCCTTTTGCTTATTACAGTAAATGGTAAGGTTCGTATACTCATGAAGCAGGAATAAATTGGAAGTTGAGTTGCTAGTGATGGAGAAAGAGGATGGATAGGAATACTCCTTTAGCAGAGAAAGAATAGATCTTGCAGCATCTGAGGAAAGTCATTCTCTTCTAGGTGTCAAAGGTAAACCTAGTAAAACTATTTTGACTGAAGACACTGGTAAACAGATTCAAGAAGGATTGAATCAATACTATAAATCTTGGTACTGATCATGGTACACAGATAACACTGAGAATTGGTGCCAGGGCTGAAGATTTCCATGTATGCAGACCTTAGGATGTTCTCTGACTTCATATTAAAATCATCTGAATACTGGTATACAGATAGTAAGTGAGCTCTAATATGAGGGTCCCTTTATGCCTTAAAGGAAGCCAGTTCAAGCTGGGAGCTAAGTTCTCAAAAACTGGAAAAAGGGCAGTGGGGGGGTGTTTTTATTTTTGTAGGTCTAGGGTAGAAATCTACCTTTATGTACCAGGATATTGCTGTTACCTTTTTGGCAAAGAGGAAGTTCTGGGAGCTAAAAATGCTGAGACATGTTCCAGGGAAGGAGCATAAACTATAAAATCTAATGAACGGATAGAGTCAAGGTACATTTCAAAGAAGACTTTTCAAGGACAGGTGGAAACTTAGATTCAAAGCAGGTCTCAGTGACTTTTCTAATAGAGGGGGAAAAAAACCAAACCAAACAAACCACAAAATAGAAACAAAAACCTTTCTGGGGGAGGGAAAGCAAAATGAAACAAAATTAATACTCCGCAAAAATGACTGAGGAGGCAAGTTCTCCCATGAAACTGTCAAACCTTGAAGAGAGACCTAGCTCAGCTCAAACATCAATTGAAAACAAGAGTTAGGGACACAGAAGGGGGACAGTTTTCAATGTATGTAAAAAAATCACAAAATACCCTTTTAACTACTAATCCTAAACTGTTTAAAGGGGATTTCTGTACAAGGTTCTCCAAAGACTAAAGCAGAAGACATAAATATCCTGCCCAGTGCAAGTACCACTTAGTAATATCAGATGTTTCCTAAAACAGCCACCAACAGAAACTGGAAGTAATCAAAGTTTTTTAGCAGATCCTCACTGTAGTCACTGCTACAATACTCAATTGTTGTTCTTCTTTATACCTTATTATAAATTTACCAAGTAGTACCTCAGCATTTTATACACACTAGTGAATTCATCAGACGTACCTGAAGTGCTCTTTAAGAAAAACTGTCTTTTTTACACAAAAATTTCCAGGATTTTTTTTTTTGCTTTGCTTTGCTTTGCTTTGTTTTGTTTTGTTTAACACTTACTGATTAAAAATCCACTTAACCTGCTTCATTGTGAAGTCTTGCACAGAATTATGGATGTAGACCTGAGGGAAAAATCGCTAATGTAGGGACATATGTGAGCAATGGGAAACTGGAAGAAATATGAGGTATGAGAATATCCTCAACCAGTACTGCTGCTGAACGTGGTTTATAATGAAACCACAGCCCCACTTGCTGGGTCACTGGACCGGGCCTAATTGAAAGATCCAAGCAATTCAGACTCTCCTGCAGAGGTTTGCTCAACCATCAGTCTTTTACAACCACCAGCCTGACTGACATGTGCAACATTCCTGCCTTTCCTCTAGCTAAGGTAGACAATACCACAGCCCTCCTTTGGACAACAAAGACTGGAGGAAGTTATTCTGTATGTCAACTATCCTTTGTAGAGCTGACACGATTCCTACTCTTCATCTGTTGTGTTCACCTAACTATACTGTCTGGCTTTCTCAAGGTCACAAGGCTCAACAAAGCATTTTAAACCACTCTGCAAAAGGGAAGTATGCCACCACTGGGTTTTTCTAGATTGGGTTAATTTTTTTCTTGAGACCACCA
>NW_008825566.1:4647632-4669239 GCF_000699105.1 Pygoscelis adeliae | reverse complement strand
TTCCCTGAGTGCAAGATATTTATAATCTTAGCATGTGTACCTTAGGGAGAACCACTGCCAAGTTTTGCAACCAAGCCGTTAGGCTATATATCTGAAGTGTATGGTACCTCACACTGAACTAAATGGTAAGGGGTCTGAATGATCAGAGACCTGAGAGACAGAAGGTGCAATGATATATTTGCACACCAGGATCAGATGCCTGACAGTGACAAGGCAAAGAATTGGAAACAAGTTTCCCTGTGGGTCCTGGCATTTTCCAGACATAAAGGTGACACATATTCAGCCTAGGCTTGGGAGTATGGATTTATATAATGCAGACAAACACATCTGCTGCATGTGTAGTCCTCTAGCTTTGGATTAAACATTGCAAGGGGCGGGGAGATAAAAATTTGTTGTCCCCAGGTGGTTCTTTTAATGAAAGATAATTTTGCCACTGGAGACTAGGGAGAGTTAGAACAGCTCCCAGACTTGTCCTAAAACCTAACTTCACCCAAGTAGCTATATATGAGTTGGAAAAAACCCCGTGTACAAAGAATGTCAATGAAAGTAAAAGAAATAAAACTTTCTCCTTTGCCAGTTCCATGCTAGCTGAGTGAAGATTGTTTGTCATGAATGCCAAACAGTGAAAAAATATTCTTCCAAAGCAAAGTGCATAGCTCAGTAGGCAAATGAACACTTTTTTTTTCTCTTTGTCCTATGATGAGAACAAAGAAGGTCCACCTTCTGTGTGTCCCATCTTTTGTGACTGTATGCCTGTATGTGGTTCCAAGTTGTCCAATTTTGAGATAGATCTACCTAAAATCTATTACATTTTCATTAAAATATAAATAGGAATCTTTAACTTTCAAGTAGAGGAAACTGAAAATGAGTCGGCAAAATGCAATGAAAAAAAAAAAGTCTTTTAATTCAGTCTCCCACTGCCCACTCTGTCTGCAGGGGTAATATATTGGTTGTCTGAGTAACAGAAAACTCAGTAATTCCCTTCTGGTCCTTAGGAAGTTGTCTTTTTGTGCCAATGCCCAGCTCCTTGCACCCCTCTTTTCTCAGTGGCTTTTCTGTCTGGGCTGCAAGCTCCTAGTAGCTTGCTATGACTCTCCCTTTACTGCTTGCCAGAACAGAAAGCTCAGAGCCTTCTGTGAGGGCAGGCTCAGTAACTCCATGGGGAAGGGGCAGTCTCCCCTCCTTCCACCTGACCCACTCATTCTCTCCTGGAACCAACAAAATATATCACGAAGAACAAACCTATAAAACAAACCAAGTAGGTTTGTGAAAAACAGTCTTAATAGCCTTCAATCTGCAATTATTTCCTGCTGTGTCCTCAATCAACAGTAATAATGGACATGAATCTGAAGAAAACATCTGCACCAGAACACCTCCATAATTTATACAAGCTAAAACACTTATACTTACTGCTAGCCCTTCTCTATCTACTGAATGCATGAAGCCAAATGTCCTCAGGCTTCGGGAAAGTTTGCATTTGTAGCTGAACTTTATGGCTTATATCCAGCTCTGATTAGCAGCCAGACTTTCTGTGTTGGCCCCTCACAGATGATGTGTTGCAAAAGCGTCATTGAGATATTGCTTCTTCCTCACTTTCTCCAAGTATTTTTGGTTCAGTCTTTATATGTCATCAGAGCTGGCCACTTTCCTTATAGTTTTGGAGACAGATATACCTTGGAGGCAGATGTACATTCAGATTGCTTGGCAGCAGAGGGTGTACTGCTGGAGCCAGGAGAACAAGATTAGAAGGTGAGATAAACATATGTTTTTATCTCTCAAATAAAGATTGGCTTCTGTAGTACCTTAACTCTGAAAATTTGGAGCCTCCAAAGGGCCTTGGAGCTATGATTTTCTAGGAAAGGGAGCCCTTTTTTCTCAAGTGAAAACATCAGGTACTTTCTACGATTTTTAGTACTTGTTATAAATCAAACAGAAATGTGAAGCTTGTTTTTATCACTCAACACAAAGACCATTTGGGACATGTTACAGATGGGAATTTTGATCAACAGTTATTGATCAATAATAGGGAAAGTGGTTAGTAGTCTTGGAAGGTATGTAGCAACAGTGTAGGAGAGTCCTAGAGAGCATGTAGGAATAGTACAGACTTTATTTCACAAATCTCCTGAGTGATTTTGGAAAAGTTACAAACTGACATTAGTGCTCTGCTGAGTTCAACATGTGATTTTCCATTAATTACATCAGAATGAAGAATGAAGCTTTAATCTTGCAACATTTCTGTTTGTCTGTATAAAACAGGAGTAGAATAATTTACCTTTATGAACAAGTTTGCATATGCCATGTTTTAAGATGCTTAAGTGGGAGCAACTATATCTATATCTACAATGCAACCCATACACTATACATAGGGTCCTTTGCATCTATTTCATAACATAAACATACATACACACTTGTCTTTGTAGTCAAGGTGATGAAGCAGCTTTTTCTTTACATAGCTTCATTCTACAATACTAAAAAGGCTATATTTAAAAGGCTATATCAGTTGCTCAACATGTGTAGGTAATGTATTTTGACCCACTTCTGAATTTAAATAAATGTAGTGAGCTGCATTCTTTCTCTTCTCAACATATTTTTTCTGTAAAAAGTGTTCCTTTTCTCCTATTTGGAATCAAATGAGCTTTTGAAGCCCCAAAGGCACCTTTGAAAAGAAATTTAAAATATTTTTATATTTCAGAATACTCCAATATTGTTTAAATGGCTGTGGCTGTATTGCTAACACTGAAATAAGAGATAATGCTATGAAAATCAAAAGAGGTTAAGTCAGCTCAGTGTGAATACTTTATGTTCAGTCTGCAGGTAAATAAAGCAGTGAAGAGTTAGAATGCTTTTAGGTCCCGATCCATCAATGTACTTAACCACTTTTAGCATTAATCATACAAGTGTTTTGATTGATTTCCATTGAACTGTTCTAAATCTGAAGTGCTTTGCTAATGACTAAACTTACTGTTTTGCAGGAACATATGAAACTATAAGGATTTGTAAATATTCTCTTCTCCCTAGCACAGGGACAAAAGAGAGAGTCAGACAAAAGGACAATGGGCACAACGGACAAGCAATGCCATTTCAGAAAGCTATAATTCTTATAAATATCGGTATACACTTCACTTAAAGTTTACAAAGCTGTTATTGATCTGGTGCAGCAAATATGGTACAGACAAAAAGATAGATTCTGACTCTCCTGATGTTGGTTTCACGTGGCACACGTTACTTGAATAGCTGAGTGTTTATCATTCCAAATGTGAAATGTTAAAGTAGCACACAGTCCTCCAACAATTAATTATTTAGTTGCAAGCTGGTGACTACATTTTTTAAAAGCTCTCCTAAGAAAATTTACCTACAAAGTTAAGAAATTGTGAATGGCATGTCAGTTTCTATAGATTTCCTTCCTGCACTTGCAAGAAAAGGAAGTAAGTGTACAGTGGTTTTAGGTTAAAATATTGGCCAACTTTGGGTTTGCAAAGAGAAGTGCTGTAAGAGAACCAGTTAAAGTGCATATGAAAGGTGTTGTGCTGGGTGTTTAGAAATTCTTGTATTAGGAAACAAATCTACTTTGATCTAGGCTGTGCTGTCTTTACAGCAACTCTGCTCAGTGTTTGCCACAAACAAGTTCATGTCCCAGGATTTAGAAAAACATACAAACATACAAAAATATCACCTTGTGATTTGGTTCTTGAAGCGGTAGAGTATGCCTTAAGGCTCTGCAGAATAAACAATCCAAAATTTAAGGTTCAGCTTCAAGCATTATTTTCCTTGATAGAACAGCAGGAGGTAAGGACTGCAGGCAAAATTATCATAGCCTGAAGCCAACCCAGCTGCAACAGGAGAGGGAAGCAGGAGCCAGACAACCCCACAGAATCATAAGCCCGCAGCAGGACAGCAGTATGAAAAGCTGAACCCAGCCAAAACTGGAATCACTATATTATCAGCAACTGGAATTTGGGGTTATAGTAAGGCATTGTTTGATTTGTGAAGAAGAGATGACATAACTGTGATTCATGCATTAGACTTACTAGGAACTGAACACTGCAAAGAATTACAAGAAGAGTCATTTCCCACTAACATTCAATGAGGAAATGAGTAAGACTTGCAAATAACAACAACAACAACAAAAAGCTGTGTTATAAGAGCATGATTAAGTTACAAGTTCAAGCAATCCGAAGTTTGGACCAAAAGCACTCAGAAGTTTGGCCAGCCTTTTTCTAATCTCTTGTGTGCATATGTTATGAGATGGCCATTAATTGAACACTCATTTTCTGGATAGGAACCCTTCCTCATTGAAGTGCACAAAATGGATGATGTTCACTGATCAAATGTTCAGAATTGTCTAATTTTGCCAAGAAATGTTTTTCCTGATCTCATTCCTCTGCTCTTCAAGATAACTTAATTGGTTTGGTAAAGCTTTTAAAAAAAACAGATGCAAATGAAAACAAACAACAAACCAAAATGCAACAGCCAGAGGCAGGTACCCAGCCTGGAAAAGCATAGTTGAACCAGTTAGTTTTTCAAACTTATTACTAATTTTTAAAAGTTCCTTATAATAGGCAATAAGAACGAGTCCTAGTAATAGGTAATGTTAGCAGCCACATCTAAAACAAATTATCTGCAACCTTCCGCTCTGAATCTTCTCTTGTTCTCATGGGCTATCTACTGTAAGTTCAAAGACTGTATATAACTCCTATTCTACTTTCATTTCATATTCTTTTTATAAAGGTAATATTTATATCAGATTATAGATTTATAATCACTGATGTCGTAAGGACATGTGTGTCATCCAAAGAAGTGTGTCCGTCTCATTCACATGGGTTATCAAATCTGAAGTGTGGCCTACCACTGAACGGACATAGGTCTTTTCTCAGGAGATTAGCTCCCTTCTTTGAGTCTGTGATGTCTCAATCTGACTGAGACATCATAAATACAGCATCTCTCTTTCACATCCATTAATCAGTACTGCTAAACATGAGAAGTATTCTCCAGGACTAGAAGAAGTGCTGCTTTTTTTCTGCCAGTCCGACAGAAACTGAACTGGGTGTATAGAGAGAGAGCACCCTGTAACAGCTAAGTAGTATTAAGTGTTAAATAACTTTGAACTCATCTCACAAACTTTTTAGTCACTTATACTGTCTTCCAAAACAGTAATTGTTTTAAAACTTTTCTTCATCATTCCTTCTTTATTTTCCTACATGGAGAAGCAGAAAATTAAGAAGACCAGTTGAAATGTCAGAATGGTTTCTGACAAATGGCAGAAAGAGCCAGAACTCTATGCAACACCATTTCTACTTGTGCTAGTGTGGGACACCACAGAGTGTGGGAATAATGTGAGGACTTCTAACTCTTCCTTCTGGTGGGAATCTAACAGCATTAAAAATGTAATATTTCATCTCTGACTGGATTAAGAGATGCTACACTGTTCGTAATTGCTACAAATATTTGGGGCTTTGCCTAAATATATTAGTATCCATTAATTTTCCCATAGAAGACATTAGGGATAATTGTGAATTTGCTGTATTATCACAAAATGGCAGCACAGAAAGTTATATGTCAATTGACTAGTTACCAGTAGTAGGTAGAGTACGGTTTTAGTAAATTTTCTGATAATGCAACTCTTGCAGAAATATGGTATGTCTTGATATTTTTGGTTGTTGTATTCTCCCTTCTCTTTTGCTTTCTTTGTTTGTCCATCAGTCTTTCTGTCTGCCTCTTTGTTTAGAGCAACCAGCCTTGTTGTCATCCAGTTCACAGCATTTTACTGGGCTAATTGCGTCCAAAGCATGAAACTCATAGATGTGATTTTACATTGCGGTTAAAATGCCTGATTTAATTCTCCCAACCATATATCTCACCCAAATGGACATCATGTCTGAGTTTGTCCTGAACAATACTTTAGTCTTAAATTTCACTACCTTACTTAGTTTTTGGCATAAATAGAAAGCGACACTCCATGTCTCATCTACAGTGAGCTTCCAATTGTTTTTACCCATATTACTGCTAGACTAGGAAATGCAACTTTTGGAAATGTTCAAATACCAAATAAGATTTACACAAAATGTAAATATTCCATATTTCTATGAACTTCTAGCAATGATGGATTTTATTTGGGTTCTATGGAAAGAAATGTATGAAGTTGTCATACTTTTACTTTTACAAAAGTAAAAGAAGATGATTATTATTTCTAGCAATTTAAAGAAACCTATCTAGAACCTTATACCTGAAAGCCCAGGGAAGTGGTTGAGTCACCATCCCTGGAAGTATTTAAAAAACGGGTAGATGAGGCGCTTAGGGACATGGTTTAGTGGGCATGGTGTTGTTGGTTGACGGTTGGACTCGATGATCTTGGAGGTCTCTTCCAACCTTAATGATTCTATGATTCTATGATTCTAAGTTAATAAAATCCCTTGTGGACTTGTTTCACACAAATCTGTTTTTCAGGACATATTAATCTGAGGAACACTTTATTTTTACTATTTGTCTTGAAGTATTCTTCAGGTAACTTGTTTATAATACAGAGCTTATGAGCTTTGTTCTTAAATAACTTTTGTTTTGTTTTGTTTTCTGAGTTGTGTTAACAGTAAAGAAAGCATTGATCTAACCATTAGAAGACTTTATACCCCCAAATTCAATTTTTTAGATCACATTTCTTGCTGTGGAAAGAAAACTCGCTGTGGAAATCACATATGAAAATCCTGGCTGCGCATTCCTACTTGAAACCAGGTGATGGATTCAGGTGGCAGACATCTGGGATGAATAAATATTTTGCATTTCTCACTTGCTTACATACTTTTAAAAAACATACTTTTGCAAATGTCCTAGGATTTCTTTGAATTTTTCTGAAGTGGGGTATCGTGTCAAACCAAAGTCATGGTAAATATTACTAACTGTAAATACTGATTGTTGAAGCTGTAAATGTTATCATTAGTGATACATTTTCGTATCACTGTGTTTTGTTACACGGGTTGGGGCAAAGCACTGTGTGATCTGAAATGAGTGGTGAAGATGGGAAGAAGCAACAGCAACAACACGATCCCATGAAAGCCATCCCGTTTCAGAGGATCCATTCCTTTCTGGAGCTTTATAATTTGCACACAACCTTTTTGCGTATTCAGGAAGAAGAAAATAGACAGCAGTCAAAGTGTTCTTTATCATTAAGAATAGACAGGAGGCTCCCTAGGGAAAAAACCATGACTCCAGATTTTCACCAGGGGACACTTTTCTCGACACTGTTAGAGCACACTGTTGTTAATCCCACAGGGAGAGGATTAGCTCATATACTATTCGTCATCTTGTCTATGCTGCTCATTTAGACCTCTTGTCTAAGCAATGGAGAAAGATAAATGGAAGAATTCCTTTCCTGCAGTGACTGTCTCCCCAGTGACAGCAGATTATTTGGGTTCTATGGAAAGAAATGTATGAAGTTGTCATACTTTTACTTTTACAAAAGTAAAAGAAGATGATTATTATTTCTAGCAATTTAAAGAAACCTATCTAGAACCTTATACCTGAAATTCTGTCTCCACACTTGGAAATGTGACATTCCATGTCTCCGATACACTGATGAGCTGTTTCATTTTCTCTGAGTTATGACACATTTTTCTTACAGCCCACCATTTTTGCTGTAGAAATGGAGAAGAATTTCCTTTAGGCTGAACACAGCCTAAAGGAATTCAGGAAAACTGTATAGTTTGATGCACTTGCAACCAGAAGCCTTCAACAGTCAAAACTAGCAAGAAATTTTGCTAGAAAGCTGCTTACTATAGCATAAACACCTAAGATTATATCGCCACCTTTAGGAAAATGAGCTGTTCTGTTTACAGCAGAACTAGTAAACCTTTGTTTCCATTGGATACTTGCTCTGGAAACCTCTGCACCCTCCACTGCAGGAGTAGCCCCTTCCAAGGCTTTCTGTGACAAACCCAGGGGGTCCAGGAAAGCAAACTCTGTGGAGCAGTGTACTAAGCTACATGCACAGGCACCAATCAGCCAATTCATGCTTGCTGGTGGGCTCTGGGGTATCACCCAACAGCATGAGTGACAACTGCGTTCTGCTTCTCTTTCGCTTAGTGGGAAGGGACAATCTCTTTATCTTCTTTTCTACCCATCTGGTGATTTTCACGGGGTTTCTATGAGTTTAGTTACCTGTAAGATTTCTGTGCATTTCCCAAGGATTCTTGAGCATGGCTGTGACTTAGCATTAGACACTGACAGTTGACCATGTCTTCAAAATAGACTAAACTGTCATCATAAGCATGATGTGGTGCCAATACTAGGAAATGAAAATAGTCCAGAGTGAACATAGACAGTAAAGCTATGAAGCACTGTGGTATTAGGAAAGGATTCTCTCTTTCTTATGAACTATTCAGGACAGTGAAACTGTAGATGCTCCTCAAAGCTGGGTAAAGCCACTGGGTGGCAGAAATACTGTCTTCAGCCGTGAACTGGTGCAGGTCTGCTCTCTGCCTAACCAAATCTGACCCCTAATATCACATATTAACATTATGTCTAAATCTACTAGGCATGTTCACCCTAATAATTAATCTTCTCTGGCACACATTCAATCAGTATTGATGGAAATGAACATATGTGTTTTTATTTTTGGTTAAACGAAAAATCAAAAACATTCCAGGAAATCATATATTTCCCCTGACAGAAAACCAAATGCAACAACTCCCCATTCTTCCTCCACATTTTTTTATGAAACAAATATCTGGGAGACCAGAGAATGCCATATCAACTTACCAATTTGCTGATGCACATAAAAATTATGAGATCTCCTTGTAGCTCTGATCCATACTGGAATAACAGAAATGTCCATATAAATATATGGAAAAGTATTTCTATTTATTAAAGACTGTAATAGTACTTTTAAATATATATTCTCATTTTCTTATATCAGTAGAAATTATTTCCAGCAGAATGGTGCACTGATTTGTCCTTTGCTTTTCTTTTAACTTTCTTTCCAACTCTGTTTTATAAAGCAAAAAGCTTTTCTGCCATTTGTTTTTGCCACTATGCATTAGCAATTTGGAGACTGATGGCATTTTCAGAGACACGATTAGAAACTTCGTTACCCAAGCACTTACAATGCCTTTGCATGTCATAGCTTGACAACATAGAAAACCCAGGTGATGTTTTAGAGAAGAACTCTGGAACTGTTGGCAGCTCTTCCATAGCACATCAGGTGTCTGTGGTTGGCCATCAATGGATAAGCAGTTTTCTTCATTAACTTGTCTGAACATGAAAAAGTATTATGAAATACCACAAAATTAGCTTTGTGAAACACAGGGCACTCTCTGCTGATGTTTCATTTAATTCCAAATAATTTTAAACCACTGTTTTTGCCAGAAAAATTCTGCTCTCTAGAAATTAATTCCATAATGATAGGCTTTTAAAACTAGAAACCTATTTTAGGATTTGAAGAGATTTCCTTTCCTCCCCACAATAAAGAGTTTATTTAAAGAAAAAAACATTCTTTCTGTTTCCAGCCCTTGTTCTAGCTCCCACTTAGAGAAGAGCTTCTTTTATCAAACTTCCTTTGAAGATTGAATAAGATATAGCCAAGATGTTAGATCATACTACTGACTTCATGCAATGACATGCCATAAAAACATATTCAGATTGCAAAGTAATCAAAGTCACACAAGTGCTTTCACCTATTTCTATTTCTTGAATTTTACCACATGGAAAAGTTGTTTTGGACACCTTCAAAGAGTGTGCTAATTTTTAAATGTAAAACCAGACTTTACAACTTACAGCAATGGAATTGAATTAAACTAATTGCAGGGAAAAAGGGGATTTTGCTGAAGATGTACTCCTCTAAATTACTGGTTGGGACCTAGGGACAATGAAAAAAGACATGCTTTCCTGGCAGAGTTGGTCTTCCCAAAGAGACAGATTTGAGGTATCATTCAACTGCAATGTTAATCAATCAATTAAGATGGTCCATGACCAAACACAAAAAGTTTTTTCAACCACTAAATCAATTGGTAATGGGGCCCAGCCTTCTAAAATAAGTCCATAATTTAATAAAGCATTGTGATTTCCCTGGGTGATAGGAACACAATGGCCATTCCTGCCACCCACTGAGCCCCTCAGCTGGGAGGAGGGTGACTTTCTGCATTAAGAAAGTCAACCTGTGTAGAGGCAGCTTGGCTGTCTAAACAGGCCTTTGAAAAACAGGAAATAGGAATTGTCAATGCACTGGGTGGTCAGTACCTCTGTTAGCCCCAGTGAGATGTCTGTCTTAGCGAATATTGTAGACAGAGGGAGTTCCTCAGTGCCCAGTCCCTTTTGCTTCAAGACCTTGTATGAGTCAGGTCTGTGAGACACTCCTCCACAAAGAGAAATAACAGAAAGCTTTCCTTAGGTTTTGCAGAATTTGTTTGTTTCTTGGCAGTGTTACAGAAAACAGTGCGCAAAATGTGTTTCCTTCCTTCACAGGTTTAGTTTTTAACAAGGTGAGGCATTGACAGTAGTATATGGCTATAAAAATAAACCCCAGTGTGTGACCTCTCATATGCATTTCAAAAACTGAAAGAACACAGCAGGTTCTAAAAGCTGATTAAGCACTGTCTACAGGACTGAACTCCGGTGAAATGCTGCATTAAAACTTTTAAGTGCTCCTTTGAACCATCAGCACTAGGGATTTTTGTTGAAAAAGCTGAACTGATCAGTGTGGCTAACAGTGATCTACTTGATTTTATGCAAAACAGTTATGATTAAGTGTTTTCAACTTACTCCTGGTAAATTATTAACTTTTTTAAAAAATACTTCTTTGGTTTTCTACTGTTGTAATAACTTCACAGTCCAGTCAGCCTGACATAATAAATAAATTAATTTACTAAACAGTGAATCAGAACAGTTGATCATCTGTCTCTTCCCACTCTCAAGCACCTGGTATTCTCATCTCTCTAAACTATCCCATCCAACTGAGAAGGCAGTTTCAAAACAAAACAAAACAAAACCTGAAAGCAAGAGGCTAATTTCCCAAGATTCATTGAATGGAGTGAAGAGTAAAATCCTGGCCCCATAAAAATTGATGGTAAAATAATTGAACTCCACTGCCTTCAGTAGGGTTTCTTATTAAGCATTTAGCAAACCATTGATTCAGCCCAGTTATTCCTGAAGACATCTGGAAGCCAAATCAGGCCCCATATCCTCTTCCTGTTTGCATTTCCTTCATTTAATATGACTATTTAATGTAAAGAAAAGATTTCATTTTTCCTTACCTTTTCTTACTTTACTTAATGATTCTGAGTGAGTATATCATTAATGATTCCAAGTATGTGTTGTGGAAAAATGGCCTTGTCACTTTTCTGTCCTTTCTTTCAATAAAACTTCATTTTTATAAAAAATTACCTTTGAATTAATATTTTTCCAACATTTTAGAATATTTATTCTAGATACTTTCCGAAAAGCTTTTAGCTCTAAACCATACAAATCTATTCTTCATTGTGATAAACATTAAACAACTTTGCCTAGCTACCAGCTGCTACTCGGCACAGCTGTCAATATGGCCAACAGCCTTATTCAAGACCATTAAAATAAAAGAGCACCTATTTTCTGCTACAAGCTACCACCTTTCACCCAAGATGATGCACAAAATGGACGTGGAGTACCATTTACAGGATTAATATGATCCAGTGTTTACAGCTAATGGATTTGTGTTACTGCTTCATTTTACAAGGCCTCTTTTCATCTTTTAATTTATCCTCAGGTCTGCTGCTTTATTTTTGTTCCATCATCCTCATAAAAGCCATTATCTTTCCATTATCGAACCTGTTAAATAACTCTTCATATGCTCTTTGGTCTGTCCAGCAGCCGTTTGCATTCTTTGCAGTGAGTTTTTCAATTACACTCAAGAATTTTAAAATACGAGTTTGCTGAGAGCTACTTCACACACTGTGGTACATTTAATTAACATAGGAAAGAAGAAAGGTTTGCAACCATGTTGCTGCTCTTTGCTACCATAACAACTCCTGGTTTCCTTCTCTTTTATGCAAATCAGGTCACAGACATTTATGTCAGTGAAAATGCTGTAAAACTTTTTTACGTAACAGTGGACCAAACGCATTTCTCAAAACCTGCATGAAAATAATTGTGCTTTATTTTTGCATTTGGTGGTTTATCTGAAAAACTATCTCTCCAGATAGTAGATCTTGAACATACTTTCTGAGTGAGTTTGTGTTTGCTTGATTTCACAAGTCATATTCTTTTTTATTTATTCCTTTCATTTAATATTATTCTGACTAGAAAATGTGGAATATAACTCTTTTCTTAAGGTACATTTACTTTGTACCCGTTGTGTGACCACAGTGTTGCTTAGTCATATCCAACAAAGAAAAGAATCCTTAAGCATCAACTTGTACATTATATATTATCAGTATTGCCTTAGCACTGAAGTGACCCCTGGGTTATGAGACAGACTAGTGAAAAAAATCTTTCTTTTCCATCACTCATCTCAGATGTCAAAACACCTTCTTTTCCATGGTAGTCTGCAGAGAGGTGGTGCTATGACTCTGTGTCCGGCAGAGAGGTTTAGTGACAGAGGAATTAATGCATCAGAGGATACCTGATGGTTCTCCTTCATGCCTTCATGCCAGGAGAGGAGAATGTTCAGTGGGATTATATCATCTTTCTCAAAAACTAAGATTCTTCTTTCTTGTAAGACCACAAAGCACAATTTTAGTAACACAGCTTATCTGGAGTCCTAATTTCAGGAAGCAGGGAGATACCCTTAGCAAGTTCAGGATGCTGAACACTTTCTTTAAGCCCTTTAATTGAAAAGGATCCCTGATATCCACTGGATTTCTAGGAGAACAGCTAGAAATCACTCCTCTGACCAGCAAATTATTGTTCTCCACTATTCTTGTCATGATTCTTCTCTTATCTGCAAAATAGTGACAAATATTACACACTTATTCTCAGAGGGAACAGTATCTTCCCATGCTGTTTTTCTGCAAGCAGTCTTATTCTTATAGAGGCAGTAGAAGAAAGAGGAAGGGAATTTGTAAGGATGTGTGTTCATGATCAGGAATAGATGATCAGAGATGATAATGTACGGAGGAAGTCCAAACTCACTGCAGAAAGGCAAGAAGGCAAGCTGGACCACATATGGGACTTTGTTAGAGCATTTAGGATTGCAATAGACTGTCATTAGAGAGCACTGGCAGATGCAACCTTCAGGCTGCTATTAAGTTTGATTTTCACAATTGGTATACTATTGTTACACTTGTCCTTTCAGACCATTTACCTATAATACTGTAAGTTTCCAGATGCTTTGCTGAGAAGTAGCATGATATTATTCCACTTTCATAGTTTTCTTTTCCAAAAAGCCTTCCCTTATTTTGTGATACTGAATTTAAATGCACTGTATGCTAATTTTTGATGATGTGTCTATTTCCTATGTGGTCCACTACATATTTTGTGTGTGTCTGCTGCTCTGCTTTCTCATGTACGGATGTAAAAGAAAAAATTGTTGAAGGCCACAGCCTGCTGTGTGGGTTATTCTCTCTTTAGCCATACCGAAGCATTTCTTCCCTTCAAAGCAGCTCTGCTCTGAGCATGTTTAATACTAAAAGCAAGTACAGGATAGAGAGCAAAATCTGATCAGTGACGTTCGGGAAAAAAAATGCTTCAACCCAATACCCATCTCAACACTAACCATAGCTGCTGGTAAATGAACTTCTATATTAAAATAGTCTCATTACCATTAGTCCTCGATTATATGTCCTTGATGGTAATAACTTTCTGGGTCCATGCACTTCACTGCTTCTAAAAGAAACTTCACTGTGCTGCTGCCAAACCAGGAGAAAACATGTCAGTCACATTTGGCAAACCACTGAATTGTTAAGAAATGTTGAAAGTAACACACATTACTTTAACCACCCCAGCTACAACTCAGCAGAGCTCTCTGTAATTGATATCAGAAGTGCAGGCCACTAAGATGGAACAATGTGGCACTTGAATAATAAGCATTTTGAACTTTCCAGTGACCTTTGCTGCCTCAGGGATGATTGCTTTTCTGAGATAAAGGTGCAAAAAACTGTTTATGAGCTGAGCGGACTGCAACCTCTCTGTCATTTCATTTTGCCATTAGTTCAATTTACTAAAGGAGTTACAGTATTGTGATCTGATTCATATGGGAGCTGCTGATACAAAACTTACTCTTTTTTTTTTCTTTTCAGGAAGCGTTTTCTGCCTAATAAATAAATCCCGGAATCGACTGAAGAACAGAAGTGTTTGGAATTGCTCCATTATCTTGCAGTCCTTTGCTGCGGTTTCCCCTTTTCTGAAAGCAGAGCAAAATCAATCACTCCATCTACCTAGTCTTTTCAATACTTCAAACACCCTAAGGCCCTTCAAAATACCTATATATTCTGGGTACATGCACAATGAAGTGTTTAGAGTGTCATTTTGGTTTTTTCCTTCCACAAAACCTATGCGTGCTGTCATCAGTCTTGATCCATTTCCTCTGAGGTCCATAGGAGCTGTGTCAAAATTCTCCTCTGGAAGGTGTGAATGAAATTCTGAAATTCTAGCTGTAGGATTTTCAGTTTCTTCTGTTGTTCCAAAGAAGTTCTCTCCTCGGTATCTGTGGAGATTTTAGCATCTCTGTGGTGTTGCGGTTTTTATTTGTTATGAAATGGATGGAGCAGAGTAAGAAAAAGCCCTCCATGTTTCTTCTATAGCCTTTGATTTTCTTATGGATTACTTCCAGTACGAGATACAATATTATAGGGGTTTTTTGTTTTACGTGAAATATTTACTTTTAGCATTTAACATAAATGTGCTGTCCTTCAATAGCAGGGTATTGTTTGTACTACTGAAACTTTGAGAGATAAGGTGTATTAACAATCAATAGGCAAGACTGAAATGAAAGCCTGCTGTGATAATTTAAAAATCATCCCATGGTACATGCTAGCTTAATTCTGATCAACAGTAAAAAATTTACTACTCTGTCCTCTTGGCACCAGGTAGAGGCAGGTTTTAGTTGCTTATAAAATAACAGACACCCCTCTTTCACCCCCACTCTTCTTTCAAATATTTTTGGATTTGCTTCAAGAATGAGATCGCCAGCCCAATCCTGCACACTGTATGCTTTCTGACGGTACTTTGGCCTGTCAGTTCTGCACTGAATGTTGGATTAAGTAGTAGATCAAAATGTTTACTGATATGTGTCCTAGGAAGATTTCCAAAATTCATTGATGATTCAGGTTAAATGCTACTTTGATAGCTATTTATGGTGTCCATCTCTAGGGTTACTAAATCTTTTAATGGTTGTGTTTACCATACTGGAATATCCGTGAAAATGTCCTATATTTTTCTCCAGAAACCACTCTGGCTCATCAGGAAGGAATAAAAGGAGGCATTCAGATATCCATGCAAGACTCATAGTTATCAGTTTATTATAACTCTCAGAGTTCTCACTAGAAAAAACATGCTTATCTTTACAGTGACTTCATGAGCTCTCAGTTTTGTACACAAATAATTGAAAAGTTAAATGAAAAGACAAAAGATGGGCTTGGAATGCATTTTTGCTTTGTTCAGAAGTGAAAATATAGCAAGTTTCTATTATATATGGGACAATTGAAAAAAATATTTACATTTCTATGCATATTTGAAAATAAAAAAAAAACTAGATATTTGAATGAAAGCTAAGAATTGTACAAGAGAGAACACGGACATTTACTTGTAGTCTTAGACACACTGTGCAATTGAAAGCCCATTTCATGACTGCACTCTAAAGAAGGCAAGCTCAGGACTGAGACTCCCAAGTCCGTATCATCAGGAGGTGGGATGAAATGAGCAGAGCTCTTGTCACGCTATGCAAGAAGTAGAGTGAATCAGTGCTGTCCATGGCAGAGAGGGTGAAGTCCCCCACTTTTACAGAGCTGTACTACTCTTTTTCCCAAGTACTTTGCTGCTTGTGTTTTGATGTTCCACTGTAATTTTTCAGAAAGACGGTGAAGTGCAGCCATTTAATATGCTTAGTTAAGGAAGAAGACTTCATTCTGTGCATGGTATTAAATATATGATAGGCTTAGAGATCTAGTGACTAGGGAGCTGTAGATAAATCAGGCAAAGAAACTGCAGATGGGTGGTGTTGAGTGAAGAACTCAGGTATGGATTCAGAACAGGGTTTCTTTCAGGGACACCTGGAGGCTTCCATTTAATAGTTGGAAATAAGTAATCATGTAAAAGTGGTAGAGAAGAGGGCTAATGCAGCAAAAGCAAAGAGGAAGTATCCAGCCAGACACTGTGATGTACTGAATTATAAGTCACTTTGGTGGACTGAAGGTACAATTTCATTATATAATTCATCATATAGCAAGCAGCATCCAGAACAGGCAACTTCATCTCTGTGCTCCATTGACTTCCCTTGTATTGACTCTTGTATTCGTGCATCCCCATAAAAAAGTGGTTCAGGGATGTTAACCAGCAGAAAAGTAACCTTAGAGATGACTTTTCTCTTGATTTATTTTCTTGAAATAGCACATCTTGGGATCAGAGAAGCGCCAGTGATGGCATGAATGAGGATGAAGGAATCTACAGCCAGTTGATGGTGGTAGTGGTGAGTCACACCACTTGTCTAAGCAGCAGTGAGATACTATTTCTGCTGAACTGTATTGCCAAAACTACATCGTAATTTTCTGTATTTTTTGTGTAATCCCCAGTATACAGTATCATTCCTTGAATCAAGATTTATTAATACATTTAGAACAGGAAATAATGTTTTTTATCCTCCTTGGTTCCTGGTGTCATAAAGGATATTTTAACTACATGGTTATAATCTGAGATGGTACTTAAAAGTATTTAACATTGTCAGATTCCTCTGAAATCCAGGGTCTTCTATTACTGCTATTCAGCTCACTGCAGGACACAGGAAAAAGTGAAGGGAAGATGATAACATTCAAAAGGAGAGGTGGTTTCTATGAACTTGAGCAATTCTATATACAGTTTATACTTTCCTCCTTTAGCATTTTTATAGAGCTTTTTTCGTCTCCACGTTTGAAAGATCTGTTGCTCTAATCTTGTTCCTGTTTTTCACAGCAGGCCTACACAATCCCTCCTGCTGTCTGCGAAGAGTTACCAAATTGGACCTATTACATTGTTCCCATATGCAGAATGACATGCAATCAGTAAAAACTCCTTTTGTTTATACTGTTAATAACAGATGTTGCTCTGCTACATCACACATGCTGTTTAATATTATCAAAACAATTATTCATTTATTCATATTTGTGCAGTGTGTGCAAGCTGGCATTACAGAACTTGCAGACATGGCCTTCATGAATGCATAAACAGAAATGCATGTCATATATAATAAATCACCACCCATTCCCATCACCATTTTTAATCTTATATCTAAAAATTTGATGATAACTTTACTGCTTACACATTGACAAGGGGGTGACAGACAAAACTCTGGGCATGTGGAAAAGCTACTGAAATAGCAGAGGGCGCCTTCATGCAGGGACCTGTTATATATGCATGAAAGGAAGCGAGCTTTGCTTTGTCAGGGTCCAGGGACACGCACTCCGGTGTTAGTTCATGCTTCTTCCCTTTATCCCTTTAGTCCTCCTCCAAAAGAAAAACACAAGGAAGAAAAACAGTTCAAGAGTTGGTTTGATTCCTTCTGATTGAATTAACAAGGGTTCATTTTAATTAAATTAACTAGTGGGATAACAGCATGACTGAATTTTAAAATATAATTAAAGGATTCATCTTCTACTTAATGACAATGGGATAGAAAATTACCTCAGAACAGACGCTACACAAGTTGTCTCTTTTCCCATTATAGATATGCATTTTCAGGTAACATGGCCATTAAAACCTTCTTCTATAAATGACATAAGGTTTGGAACAAAACTTATCAGTTTAAAGGATATCAGTTATGCTCTTGTAGCCTTAAAATATTTACATTGTTTATGATGACATGTCCTTATTTGTTCTGGTTAGGATGTAGGACCTCTTGGTTTTTTAATTAAAACAACTAAGTTATTAAGATATTTTCTTCAAATAAAAAGTCTTTTTTTGCACATACAAGTGTAACCTTCCTGAAGCAGTGTGTTTCTGCTCTTGATAGTGTGTTTGTGTTCTAAAGAAGTATGATATTTTCTTCATTTGTTTGGCAGAAATCAGATTTTCATACTAATGAGGTAAAAAGATATTTTCCATGCCCTCCTCTTTCAGCATCACCTTCATTGGAAAAATGAGACAAACTTACCCTTACAGGCTTATAGTAGTTAAACAAAACTTAAGGAAGACATTTATCCATGAATAAAAAGTTTGAAGTGAACAGAATTTGCACCCACAGGCCTGAAGGTAATAGCTTTTTTTAGAAGTATATTCAGAAAATAATTATCAGGTACCTGATACGATCTTGTAGACCTGCAAGCCAGCAGTCAGTAGGTTTATCATTAACCTTCATAGCTGGATGACCTAGTGGAAGGAGGAGAGAGGTGACTAAGGGGAGGACTGAACGATTTATATCTTCCTGTTTCTTTCCTTGCGGTTTGGCTTGCAGAATCTGGGTTCTCTGTTGAGTATATTATTGAAAATAATGGTGTGACTACAGGTTGGTTTTCAGCCATTTTCTTTTTGGTTTTCCTTATGAACATTTTTTCTTCACTGAGTTGTTGTTCACTCCTGTTGGGAATGCTCAGTAGAAACACGGGATCTTTCACACTAAATTAGGCCTGTGGCTGCTTTAGATCAGTGTCTTTCCTCTGGTGGTGACAAACTTTAAGGTCTGTATTTGTTTTCTGAAATGTAGGTGCCTAGAGTCATCTGAGACTGTATCCAAGAAATCCTCATGAGGCCAATATGACAGAGTATATCCTGGGGTATCTCAAACTGCACTTGAGGTGTATGTATGCTTAGACCCAGGTGACTGAATCAAAACCCAAATATCACAGAAAAAAGGAAACCTGAAATGTGAGAGTGAATAGTTCCCAGGGCTATTATTATGCAATTCATCACCTGTTCATCCAAACACTTTCAAGCCTTCTGAGTTTCAAACGTCAAAGACATACTCTGGCAATAACTTCCACAATGTAATCACAAGCTGGTTAGAAATGATGTTTACTGCTTTTGAAACATTTGCTTTTAGTGTGTTGAAGGGCTAATTCCTGTGAAGTCTACTTTCTCAATTCATTCTTATTTCATGCACTTTTATCATGTTCCCCTTTAATCATTTAACGTAATAATCTTTTACTCTTTCTTTGAAGTAGAGATTTTTTTTTCCATACCAATAACATGTTCTTATCTATCTTCACTCAACCTGTCTATTTTTGCAGTGTGTTTTCTCTGATAAGAAACCAGTCTAAAGCAAGAAGTATTAGGGGCTACATCAGTGACAATATAAAAGACATTTTCTGTATTACTTACCATCCCATTGTTTATGCACCTCAAGAACTTATTTGCTGCCTTTCAGCACAGCTGTACATGGAGCAGAAGTTCATGGTGCACAGTCTGTAACATTTCCCTGCTCCCTTTTCCACAAGACATCTGAGCAGTCTGTATTTTAACATTATGTATCACTATCGTAGAATACTGATTATCCCATTGTTAAAGACAAGTTCATACATGTAACATTATTTGCATAGCTATATTTTCTTCAAGTGGCTCTCCAGTTATTAACAGGGACATTATCTGCCATTATGTTGACCATTTTTCCAACTTGATTCAGTCCTGTTGAAGATCTGCACAGGCCTCTCTAGATTTAACCAAATGTAATGATGATTTGGATTATTTGCACATTTTTTTAATCTCATTATTCATATATCTATAGGGTTTGTAGATCATTAAAAATGTGTTAAACAGGGACCCTCATACAGAACCTTTAGAAACGCATCTGTGAACTTTTTTTCATGATGAAAACTTACTGTGAATTCACTGTTGCTATCTTCTGGTTGTTTTTGGTGCATGAATGAAGCACTAAATTCTTGTAAGTTCAGGTGATTTCATACAGGCATACGTAAAGCTTTTATTATGTACCAAGAGATACCAGGTAGTTCAGATATGAAGTACCGGGCAGCCTTGTAAAAATATTGTTGCAGAACTTATTTACACAAAATGAAGTGCTTAAACTACCCCTTATCAAAGCACTCAGGAAATGGTCTGTGTTTACACAGGTGGTATTCTGGGGAGAAAACCAAGCAAATATCTACTGATGCATACATTTACATTGTAGTGTATGTTATTATATTCAAAATCTAAAAGATTTATACCTAGCACTGACTTCAAAACTGCTTTAAGCTTCTGGATGAATGTTCTGTCAACTAGCTGCCCTGAGTCTTAGGCTTCTTCTTGTATATCTGCCATTATCTAAGTCAAATAATTCGGTGGTAGCACTGACTGCAAAAGAGAGACACATTGCATTGCAAAGCTACTGAGCTGACCAGCTGCCAACAGTTATCTTCATTAAAGTGAACACCGCAAAATTACTGATATTTATAAGTTTACTGGTGGCTTCACTGAATCTTTGGCAAATATCTTCATAAGGTATTCATAGGATATATATATATTTCAGCATATCCTAGAGTCCAGCTGTGCTTCACCTGACATCTATAATAAAGACCGTATTGACTGTGTTGGGTGCAGCTTATCTCATCATAACTGTGAAAAAATACCTACTTGATTAAAGGTCAAGGGACTGAGCTCTTCCAAAGAGTATGAAAGACCTTCCACCTAGTAGTGGCACTGTTGTATGTGAATTTGCTAACAGATGTGTGAAAGAAAAGGTAACTGCATTTTGTTCTGTCATCTTCAGGACATTTATTTAAGATTCTGATATTTTATTTATTTTCCATGAATATTGTGTGTGAAATTTGAGAAATTTGTAATACTGTTCCCAAACTCAGCATTCAATCTACCTCTAATTTAAGCCTGATTCATATTTAAGGGCTTGGCTTTTGGGTGCTAAACATCTTCCTATCAATGCAGAACATCCTCAGTGCTCTTTTTTCCATAATGAGAATGGAAAGAACTTGAAATCCCTTAAGGTTAGTCCCTGTGTTTTTCCACTTCGTCAAATGTAGCTCTTTGACTACATTTACACTCTTTACAACATTTCTATGTAACGTTGTCTTTTTACAATACATTGAGATAGCATATGTCAAATGTTTATTGATAATGATGTATTAATTAGCAAAAAAAATTGTTGTGATGTGTGAGATGAGAACAGAAATCAAGCTAGTATTTCAAGCACTAATAAGATATAGAAGTCCACAGACATATAAATTTAAAATGAAGAAATGCCTGGTTAAGCAAACATCTTCAAATGATAGGGCTGCTTCAGGACACAAGTTAAATAGAACACATATGTCCACAAAAGATAACACAGATGAGGGGATTATTGGATTTCCGCCTCTGAAAAATGGCTATGATAACAGTGATACTATTCCACATACCCCAGAGGTCTGTATGCACAATAGTCTTTAAAGGTGGGAAGGTATTATTGTAGTCATACTACAGTCAGGGAAATTGAGTCATAAAGAGGTTAAATAAATGTTGATCAAGGTTAAGCATGAAGTCAGTACAGAGCTTCAAACAAAGGAGAAATTCCCTGGATCGTTCACTGAGGTGAGCACCA
>NW_008825566.1:4643942-4647595 GCF_000699105.1 Pygoscelis adeliae | reverse complement strand
TCACTGGCTGCTAGCTGTCCCCAGACCTCAGGCGTGAGGAGTTCACACTGCAGCTGGGAAGGGTGGGGATCAAGGTGTTTGCAGGGAAGCAGCATGCTTGGCCCTTGCAATGATGGTTGGACTCGATGATCTTGGAGGTCTCTTCCAACCTTAATGATTCTATGATTCTATGATTCTAATGCCCTGGAGTTTGTAAACATAGAATCATAGAATCATAGAATCATTAAGGTTGGAAGAGACCTCTAAGATAGAGTCCAACCGTCAACCCAACACTACCATGCCCACTAAACCATGTCCCTAAGCGCCTCACCTACACATGCTCAGACCCTTCTGAGCACTGGAAGCTTTGGTGCTCGTGGTAAGTCCAGGCCCTACATATGCATTTGTGGTGTGCTGCCTGCACTGACACCACTGGGCTCTTGAGAACCAACATGACACAACAGCTACCAGGTAGGCACACTGCTGGTATTCACCCTGTCCTAGGACAGGATAGAACAAGGAGCACTTGCTTTTCTGAAGGAATAACCTTTTTGCATTGAAGTCTACATCAAATAATGATGTGTAACAAACTTTCTGACCTTCTGAAGAATTGTCCCACTTTTCCCTGACTTCAGCCTCAAGCTAAAAATATTTGAATTTGCCCCATTAGGCTTGTGTTGCTGTATTCCCTATCTCTTCCAGAAGGCTTAATTCCATTAGTACCTCACTGCCAGCAAACCATAAAGCTTCTCCATCCAATAAAATGAACACTTCATAATAAAAAATCTCTTAGTGCCTCTTAATCATGGCACCTTCTGTCAAACACAGATACATATTAAAAATGTATCCAATCTAAACTTCAGCTTAGAAAGGATTATGAGATGCAAAGTTTTGATCAAGGCATGTATATGAATTTAAAATTTACCTCATTCTGAAGTTTTAGTTTGAATTCTTTTCCACTGAAAATGTTAGTGACACCTTATTAAATGACACATTATATCCCTGTTTGCATAAAAGACTATCCTGCTTACAGGGAAGCAGTTGTTCATTTAATTTTGGTATTGCCAAGGTTTTTTTGTCCTGGGACCATGCAGATAGGAGTACAAGGTCAGACCAACTCTAAAACTCTAGCTGCTGTATTTAATTCTGCCTTGACTTGTTGACAGCAGCCGCTGATATGGATCTTTCACAAAGCTCACCCTTGTTTGCTGCCACTGCTGGGACGTTTCTATTGTAAGGGGACTCTCAGAGCCTAAACCAAAGGTCACAGTTGTTCAGTGCACTGCATCCAGTTCCCATAATTAAAAACATTTGTTAAACTTTTTGGTTAATATGCCTGTGTTTTTATTTGAGAACTCATTAACTATTATACACATCAAAAGACAATTTTAGAACTGCAAGGGAACTGCCTCACTATGTAGATGTGTGGGAATCAGCTGTAAAATGAAAGAAAATAATGAATAATTGTTCTCCAGGAATGAGATTCGTATAGCCAAGGCCCTGGCAATGACAGAAGAACTTGCCAAAGCCAGAAAACTAACAATTTCTTAGTATGTTCTGTCTTGCGGGGATAATTTCTTAGTTGAGTTTTCCATATCTGGACAATAGACAGCAACAATTTGTTCATCTCTGGTCATTTCTTTTGTAATGTTCAAAAAGTACTCCTGGAGATTAGAAATAACATAAAATGAAAAGAACTGACATTTTGTTGAGGACCATAATATTTAGCTTCTTTTCAACCAAAATATGAGGGTGCCAGGAGTGATGGATGCACTTCTGGTCAGACCTTGCTGTTCTGCCAGGATCCTCAGGAGAACAACACTGGCCAAGCAGTGAAAGTCCCTCAGTGAGTGTTTTTTGACAAGTCAGTGGAACCAAAAAGGGACTTACATTTCTAAGAGTGCTTTAACCTCCAAAGCCCCCCACTGAAATTGTCAACATCCCTGCTCAGTTGCTGCGTGATCTTAACCTGCCTAAATTAACTACCTAAGCTTGTAATGCTGGGCACATACACAGCTGTCGGTGGTGAGCTGCTCAGGGCAGGACTGTATGTCCTGTGTGTAAGGATTTAGACCATTTCACCTGCAGGCTCTGTCACTATCTTTTCTTTGTTCAGAAAGATCTCATTATTTTGCAGTTTAAGGGGCCAGTGGGAAACACTGCAAAGACCAGTGGCAGATGTGGGTTGCAGTCTTTGTGAATAACTAAAGCATTTTCTCTAAAGAGAAACTGGAGCTGTCCCCTTGTTGTGCCATCTCAAAATAACCTGAGATCCAGTAATATGGGGAAGTGAAAGACATAACCACACATCCAAGTTAGGCAGCTGAAGAAGGAGCTTAGCTGGGGATCCAGCATGTTACAGGAATGCTCAAGGGGATGATGCTACTGTTCTCTTTGGAGACCTGTTGAAACACCACAATCCAAGGATGGGTTGCTACTTCTGATGTCTGAGTAAGCAGATAAAGCACCTTTTTTCCTCTGGTCCTGGTAAATAACAGGTTTTAGTCCCACCTGTGTCCTCAGCACTTTCAATTAATTACTATAAACAGCAGCTTCTCCATGTTGTGGCTTCTGTAAATCCCATTATTGGTACTTAATTGTTTCCACTGTATGAAAAATTCAGTCTAGATCAGAGCTAACAATTTCTGGACACTTCAGGTCATTTTAATGCTGACCTTTTTTAAGGAGTCAGCCCTTAAGGATTTTTTTTTTTTTTTATCGTCTCGGTACAGAGTTAGGGTGGTTTAAATAACTGAGACCTATTGATGCAGGACAGGTGGCAAGTTAGCAGTTCCAAACTGATCAGTCATCTGCAAGAGGCTTTTCTTCTTTTTGTTTTAAATTAACCATTAAACTTGTGATAGATGCTGAATAATAGCTTTGTTGTGTGGAGTATCCCAAGTATAAACTTGAGAATGTTTTGTTCTGATTATCAGCATTTCAGTAAGACTAAAAATAGAAGTTGCTACCTGTGATTAGTGGTCCTGTGGTACATAAAAGTATTTTACTTGGTAACTTTTCCTGTTTATTTGAAAACATACATGAAAGACTTCTGTCCATGTGGATAGAGAACTCTATACTCAACAGGACTGGAGAGGTTCGTAATTAAAATTGTGGTCTTTAAAGATGTCTTGAGCTTGAGATTGCATTATTCAGTAATTTCCTAAGACTTCAGTGTTCACTTTTGAACTTTTCACCATTTTAATTTAGCTGGCATATAATTTTTATCAGACTAAAAATGTGCAGAAAATGTGACCAGAAACCAGATTTGAAACATTCTGATACACTTCTGGTAACCACTCTGCATCAACATTTGTGCAAGCAAAGTTTTACTGGTGTGAAATTTCTTTGGAAAAGTCAATTTGGGGCCAGTAGCTGAAATTTATTTTCTGATTAACTGTAAATCCTTTTAGGCAGAAAGCAATATGCTTCCTGCTTTTTCAACTCAATCTGTCCATAAAAAGCTGACCTTTCTCTGAAGCAGATCCCAGTATTCAGCAGTGAGAAAAAAAAATTCCAAGTCGAGATGCTGAAGTTATCTCTTGGTGACCATGTAAGGATTGCTTCTTGGCAGGTGCTCTTGGCTTGGATGCATCTTGTGGGCAGGTCCTTTCTTCATTCTGTGCCTCCTTATTTGTGCATTGTCACACTGCTGACAAGTAATGAAAAAATTC
>NW_008825566.1:4624308-4643932 GCF_000699105.1 Pygoscelis adeliae | reverse complement strand
AAAAGCAAGACCCACTGAAATGTCCTCCTGAACCCGCTGAAGTATAAACACTGAGGAAACTTCTAGGATCTGGCCTCCATTAGTAAGAATCGTGTACCGCAAAGTCATGCCATGTTGATTAGATGCCTAGGGTACATTGCCAAGCATGAGGAATGTGAGAAAAATAGAAGCCAGACTGTTAAAAAGCCCATACTGGAAGTATATATCTCTTTAGGATGGCAATATTTGAATAGTATTTTGTCATCAATAATCCTGTATGAATTCTGCTACTGCTAACAAGGATCTGCTTCAGCCTGCTTTGGCAAAGCTTCTTGTACCTTCAATGTGATAGCAAAGGTTTGTGACGGTGGAGAGAGATGGCAAATCTGTACCCCATTAAATCCCACGAATACATGTTATATGTTTATGAAATTTTGCCCAGCAGTGTTTACTAGAGTATTAGTGGAGCAATGAACGATACATTTGTCTTCAATGGTTTCACAAATTGTGAAATTTTGTGTGCAAAATTGTTAGGAGAATTTCAGGAATACATTTAATCTTTATGTCAGGGACATAAAGATTAAGACATTTGCTTTCAACAGCAAATCATTCTCCCACGTTAGCTATATGTTTTTCTTTCTGGGCCACAAGTTTATCTTGTATCATTTCAGATTCTTCCACTGAAAACAAAGTGTGAATCTTTGTCAGGGACATAAAGATGGTAAAAATCAATATAAATTTGAATTCTTATGCAGGGGGAACATTTATTAATTGCTGTGTTTGAGTCAATTATAGAATATTCACTTGAATTTGGTTTGGCAAGAAAGGAGCAAAAAGAGTTAACTGGCCCAAATTCTACTGTATTATTCTGGCTATTGGTCATTTCCAGTAAGTTTCAGTTTTGTCATACTGACGCCTGAGTTCTAACCTTGTTCTAGGGTTTGTTAAAACTTTAATGTTTATCTTATCCAGTCAGGACAAAATTTTCTAAGTGAATTCAGGAGCTGTTTGAACAACTAGAGGTTGATTATTTTAGGAATTCTAGGAAACCAGGAATATCAACCTTGATGCCTGGCAATTGCCTACACAAATTTTTCACTGTAGTTTCCACTTCCTTGAGGAGTCTGTTCCATGCAGAATTGTGCTGTTCTGTCTCAGGGGTTTTCAGTTCCTCCACCTATCAGGTATTTGCTTTCAACAGCAAATCATTCTCCCACATTAGCTATATGTTTTTCTTTCTGGGCCACAAGTTTATCTTGTATCATTTCAGATTCTTTCACTGAAAACGAAGTGTGTTTCTCTGTAATCAGCCAAAGAATGCATCACCAGAACTGTAACTTTTATTCATTGAGAACAACCAGGAGCTTAGAGAGAACTTAAAGTGTAAAAGTAAGCAATCTTTACAATAGTTACAAGAACATGAGCTGGAGTAGTCAGGGAGATAAATGGTATGAATAGTTTATTAATGAAACAAGGATCTTGGCAGAACTGGAAACTGAGACATCAGAAAAGAAGGTCCTGGAGAGAAAGCTTAAGGAATAATTACTGGTAACAATAGCCGATAAGAAATGAAAGTTGCAGATAATAAAAGTATTGGACAGGCATAATATTGATCAGTAGTACAAACAGGTAAGAAAATTTTCAAGGTTACTTTCAGTTGAGCAAAGATTCATTTGTACACTTTTTCTTTCTGCATGGAAATGACCTCACATTCCATTCAAAGATAGCCTACTTCTCTGGGCTATGTTTAAAGAAAATATCGAAAAGGACAGTTATTGTGAATTAGTGAAAAAGAATACTGCTCAGCTTCTCAGTTATAACCATATATAAATCAACCGATACTGATGGCACTTACCATTTACCAGTGGTAAAGGACATATTAGGTCCACTGTATTTTATATGTGACATTTGTAAAATGACATCACAGCAAAATGTAATCACAAAAGCTACCCTCTCAGGAGGAGTCAAAAATTAATTTCTCAATAAGAATTGTGAATCATGCTTGGATAATAGGGTGATCAACTCTTCTCAATACACAGCAATATCATACTGAGGTTTGAGCAAATTCTGCAGTAAGACCAGGGAAATCCTACAGCACAATAAAAATCAAAGCTAATCATTGTGCTGCGTAATATCCAGCACCAAAGCCATTTCTGTACCCTCCCACTCTTTCTCTCCTCAGGCCTCAACATTCATCTTCTCTCTTTCACGTTTGTGCATTCTCTCTCCTCCCTTTTTTCCTTCATCCTACACTTCTGCCCTGTCATAGACATTGGTGATAGGGATTTATGTGAATTAATTTCTTAAATAACTTTCCTCATAACTGCTGTTTGTCCTCCCAGTGTTTGCTCTTGGCAGGTGGGTTTGTGTATCCAGGATAACAAATAATTCCATTTGGATTCTACTGGAGCTGAAACCTCTGCCTTTTCTGAGCTTTTTCTTCTGTGGAGGAATCTGGAAAGGCATTTGGCATTTATAAAAGAAACAAACAAACAAACAAAGATCTCCAAAACCAGAAGAAAATTGCTCTAACTTTTCTTAGTAGGAAAACCATTTATGGTGATATTGTGAAAAAGTGCTTGTAAATAAAGCTTGTTAAAAAAACTATGGAAGTCATTCTTGTTTATTAGTTCCTTTGAAGAAATCCAGTTGCATAAAAGTGACTATTCTGAAGGGTTTCTGAAAAGTGCAACTTCCATGTGAGGTTTTAAAGCCCCTTAGCTTGCCAATGGAAGAAAAATTATTTTCAGTCACACTAACCAGTCCAACTGAATAGACTGTACAAAGATAACAACATATATTTGATATACACGTGCATTTCCAGTATAATTTGCTTTCTATCATATATTAAAAAAAAAAAGAAAAAAGAAAGAGAGAGCCATGATTTTTTTGTAACAAGAGGTGCTAATTAACAGTATCTTCACTCTTCTTTTCCTTGTTCCGTTTTCTTCACCAAAGCACAAATAAGATTCAATAAGATAGTTCAGCAGTCAGGTATGTGTTTGTGTGTATAAATATGTTTGTGTGCATGCCTGAACACATACTCGTCTGGTCACACAAAGATTGCAGCTGTGATTGCTGCTGCTACAGAAATTGGCACAGATAATTCCTGAAATGTTTCAAATGTATTTTAGGTACCTTTAAAAATAAACCAAAGGAGGAAGAGTGCAGGGGAATAGGAGAAGTAGAGGCAAAGAAAATAAATAATCCTGCTGGCATTTAAAAAAAAAAAAGAATCTTGAAAGAAGGCAGACATGCTCTAAAGACAAGAATTGTTGATACAGAAAATACAGCATAAAGAAGTGTCTATGACCAATGTGCTATCTCTTCGCTCTGTACTCATTGACCATCCATTAATGGTGATGCTCAGCTCCAGGCTCATTGCCATGGCTAGGATCCAATTTCAAGATCCATTAGCACTCCTTACCTCTTGAAGCTTCTTTAGATCAGCCACTGTTCATGATAAGGAAATTACACATTAATTTGTTCAATAGAATTTAAAATGAGACACACCAAGATTGCCCTTAGCAACAGACATGAACTGATCGATGTTAACTGCTCCCTAATTTCATTTATTGTTTAGTGTTGTTCCACTTTGTCTTGCAATCCATGGTATTCATAACTAAAAATAACAGAAAATCACAACCTCTGAGGCATTTCTAATATAAACAAATCTCTAGAGTGTAATGGATCTACAAGCTAATTTAGAGGTTAATTTGTTGCAAAACAGCTTATAGGAAGAGATTCATGGCTGATGTTTAAGCAACTAAGGTGATGTGGGCAAATCACTGTCACTGTTTCACATCTGTTTAGCAGATATGACTGAATGGTTGACCCATGTACTCAAAGGAGTACTGTGGGTTTATATTTATTCAGTGTTGGCACTGAATACCCTAACTTGTGGTGTGGACAGTTTGGCTTTATTTAATGAACTACCACTGTGAGTAGCTTAGATAAAAAAAGGTCTGTAATGTTATGTCCCAGGAAGACACAGAGGCACTGTGCTGGTATGTGAGAACAGTGTTCCTCCTCAGACCTGGTAGCCTCCTGACATCTCCTTCCGCTCAAGTTAGAGACTGGTAAAAACACTAAAGCAAATCCCTGCAAGAAAGCCGAAGCCTCACATACCTGTATTCCCTGTTGCTTTAAACTCCCCTGAGTCATTCTCTATAGCATCTGGTGGCCATCTCTTGTGAAGAGAGAAGACGAAGCCCTTCCACAAGTAGCTATTGGCTTTTGAAAAGGCATTTTGTGCTCTACCTGCCAGCTGCAAAGTACATCTGGGGCTAAGGGCTTCAAATCTCATATCCTTCTCCTCTTCCTGACAATAGCAGTGTTACCACTAATTAAAGATAATTCTAGAAATCTCCTCAGGCAGCTGTGGCCAGTTGGTGAGGTTTAATGGTCTGCACTCTTACCCTTTTTTTACCCTGCTCCATTTAAATGTCCTGCGCTCTGCATCCTCCATGCTGGTGATGCCCAAGGTGCAATGCACAGAGTCACAAGTTCTAACATGCTGCCAGCAAGGCCCAGAAGAGGAGCTGTCGAGCCTGCTTCTAAAAATAGAGGTGATGGGATGTAGGTTCATGGATGATTTTATGTAGAATAAGACAGCTCATTCTCTTTCTCAGTGAATCGTGGACAGCTATTAAGCTGCAGTATATTGGTCTTTAATTAGCAGGAAGAAGAACATGTTTAGAGAGTGTAGGAAGGAATGGAACAGAAAAAAAAAAAGTCTAAGTAAGTTTTTCTCAATAACTTTTTCCCCTTAGAAAATCCCCGGAAGGATCATGGTGCTAATTTAAATATCTAGTACGCTCTGGCTGGTGTCCCCTGTGAATAGAAGGAAGTTGCTTTTAGAAAGCTTTGTTCAATGGAGATGTTTTTATATTTTCCATTTTAAAACTGTACTTCCATGTTAGTAATAAAACCACCTTTTTTTTAATGCCTAAGATAATTTTGGAAAGCATCCCTGCTGAGTCCCTTGCAGGCTGCCTACTTCTCTCATGTATAAAGTTCATACCTTTTGTGAAGACAGTTTTAAATTCTGACAGACTGGCCTCCAAGCTGGCACTCTGAATGCTGGTGACCAACATGGGAACTAGCACTTTCCCAGCCGTCTGTGCAGAGCTGGTTTGAGCAGCCCCTTCTGGGACACACCAACCATGTTTCCAGACATCCTGTTGGAGTGCCACCTTTCAGGATGCCTAGGGACCACACGGCTGCTCCACCCCAGGAGGACTTCGCTCAGAATAAAAATTACAACAATGGAGCTGCACATAGCAGTGATCATGCCATTTCCTACTCAGGCAAGCTCCGTTAGGACTTTTTAATAAAATTAAACATTTAAAATGTTCAAACTGGATGTGATTTGTCTTTTGGCCATCTGGAACCACAACCTGTCCAGATTTGATGCACGTATCCAGAGCATTCTTACTCTTGCCGTTGGCTCTGTGCTGCCTTGCTGATCTCAGTGAGATTTACCATACACATGGGCTGTTGCTTTCGTCTTTTTTTTAATCCACCCCCTTCTTTTCTACACAACTCTCTATGACTGAACCTTATAGACTGTGCCATTTGATCTTACTCTTGACACACTGTATAACTGCTCCCCAGTCTCCTGTTCCTGCCTTTAAAACATTGCTGCTTCAGCTGCATTGACCCATGTATATGTGTGCTTGCCTTTAATATTTCTGCCAGCATTATTTAAGTATCATTACAATTTGTGCACTGCTGTTGCAGCTATGCTTTCTGACGGAACTAGTGCCTTCAATGCAGTCCCTGAGCCTTAGCTATAAAAAGCAACATAATAATGAGAAACAAGAAGTTGAGGCAACTGAGTATAATGCCAGGTACCTTTGGAAGGCTAGAAACCTTGAAAGAGCTGGATTCCAAATGGACAAGCAAATCTATGTGGATTGTCCAATGTCTATTAAATGTCTACTTGTCCCTTCTGCGTGGCACCAAAGTGTCCGAGGGTTTACCTAAATTTTCATTTTCACAAAACCAGGATACATTGCTTTACTCTCCAGCACTTTGTCAAATTTGGTTGAAACTGTGCCCCAAAACATAAAATTGGTATGGGACTCATATTGGTCTTCTCAGGTTAAGGTCTTCCCTTGACCTTAACTAAAACAGGGCACAGTTTAGTAGTCAGATATATGTCAAAACCATTGCCAGTTCTGTATTATCTAAAATGAAAAAAAAAAATTATTTTGTTTGCAGAATTTAATAAATCATTCATCTGGAGGCCAGAAGAAGAGCAGAAGCAGGAATCCAACCTTTGAGATGAAAAGGAGAGAGTTCTCAGTGGTCAGCCTCTTCAAAAAGATAAATGTTGACACCCAGCTCCTCTTTGTCATATGCTTTACCCCCTTTAAAGTTTAATGGGTTTGCTAATATTGCTGCTTGCACGAAGCTTCATTCTTCTCTAATGTTTAAAAAATAAACTTCATCCCAGAAATGCTGCATTCAGCATAGAGTAGCTATGAACCTTTCTTCTTTAGATTTCACAATATGTCATTGAAGTTGTCTTTGAAAATTACCTCCAAATGAGTTCTGTCATGGTGTTTTGTAGCAATAACAAACGATCTACCTGACACTCTTTAACCTTCAAATGTCCTTGAATTTCTATTTCTCCAGAAAACCCTGTATTGGTAATTTAGTAGAAGCTGCCACTGTAAACCAATAATATTCTGTGTCTTTTTTTTCCACAAAACGTAGCAGCATCAAGAACTAAGTGCAGACAGTCCTACACTTTTAATCTGAGACTTATTTCAGACTGCATTTCTAAATGCTGTTGTGTTTCTTCTACAGATATTGCAGTATGTACTATGCTGCCAATGTTCCCATTAAAGATCTGCTGGGATTTGGCAATAGGTACATAAAAAAATGGCTGGAAGGGTCTCCAAGAGGCAGTCCATCCCTCAAGACAAGATTATCTATACACGTTACCATTGCTGACAGATGGCTGTCTAGCATATTCCTAAAGACCTCAGTGATGGAGAGTCTCAAAACAAAGTATTCAACGCTCTGTTTTTCTTAACTTTTCATAGTTTAGATTTTTTACTTCATTCTTTCTTGCCATAATTTATTCTATGGATACAGAACATACTTTCTTGCCTTTTTACAGTAACCTTTCGTATTTTTATAATGTCCTCCCTAAGGTGTCTTCTAAGGTGAAATTTCAGCTCTTTGAATCATTCTTTATAGATTATGTTTTCTAAACCTCTGGTCATTTGCATTTGCTTTCCTTTAGACTGCCCACTTCTCACCATGCTGTACTCACACCTGGGCACCAGACTCCAACTCAGGTCTTCTCTGCCAGATGGAGCAAAAAGAGTTCATTCCCATGTCTTGCCGGGTATACTGCTGTGTGATGATTACCTTCTTCACAATAACGTTATACCTGGCTTGTGGTTCAATGCAGCTCTCTTTCACCGCTTGCCTATAGATTCTTTTCTAAGGGACTGATGTCCCCATCATTTTCTTCATCTGATAGTTTTTACTTAAGCAGAGCTCCTTTCACTTGCCTGTAGTGAATTGTATCCAATTTTTTCTAAAATGCATTCATGACCCTTTTCAATCCTAATGCTGTTTTCCAACCAACATGTAGACCTTTCCACCTGGGTAGGACCTGTAAATTTCTAATAGTCATGCTTTTTATTCCATTGACCCGATTATTAGTGAAAACATTGAACAAAACTGAACCAAGAAAAACCCCTTGCATTCAAAGCAATATTCCATTTTTGCACTGAATTAGTGGCAATTTCTTTCTGAGTGTGGTGATCCAGCCTGTTGTTCACCCGCTCTGTGACAGAGTCTGTCCGGGAGCAGCATGGACCAGCAAGTCCCTCAGGGCTGGGGAGACAGAGGTGAGCATGACCCAGCACTGGCCATGCCCTCACCTATTGGGCACAGTCCCACATGTCTGGCAACGGGGCCCATCAACAGACCCCAACATGGCAAGTGATGAACCAGGGCCAGGGGCTCCAGCCAGGAGCAAAAGAAAATGGGGGCAGAAACGGGGCTGGAGACAGGCACTGCTGCACTATCTCTGGAGCAGAGACTGATGGCCCTGGGGGGACTGAAATGCCATCCTGAGCTGTCAGCAAGGGAGGGGGGAGAGTCCCAGGGAGCTGAAATGGGGTCCTGGGCCATGGGCAGCATGGGGCAAAACCCCAGGTTGGCTGGGGACATCTTGGCATATTGGTGCCCACAGGGCCAATGTGTTTCTAAGACTCTCCTGTAAGAATGTAAAAAGTTTTACCAGAGATGTGGTGTTTCACATGTACAATGTTTTTGTTACTTTCCCAAGGCCTGTTATTGAAGGCGGTTTGTTTGTTTTTTTTCAGTATGACTACTGGCAGCCTTAATTTTCTTAGGAGTGATCGATTTTCTTTCTTTCTTTCTGCAAACAACATAGGAACTTAACCCTGCTCTGAAGTGAAGTAGGGACCTCGTTACTTTTTCTGCCTCTTTCTTTTCAGACACCTACTCCTCTTTTTTTTTTTTCTTGGTACAATGCCATTAATACTGACAGAATATTAAATGCCTATGAGCAGACAGATTATAGACTTAATATTCTTTAACTAGCTTTCGTCAGAGGAAGTGACCACAGTTTATACTTCAGGTGAAAGGTAAACTGAAGAGTGGACAATGAATTTTATATTCCTTTTTAAAATATCTAATGCATTTGAGTTAGTTACTATGGCAATCCCACCCATGTGATATTTAGTTTTGACTCACAGCTGCTGGAGTCTCTGGCATTGTTCCGGAATATTTTTTTTTACTACAATAAAAATGCTCAGACTATAAGCATCCTGCTTGAGGCATAAGTGGCAGCTTGATAAGGAAAAGGTGCCTGCTGCTTAAGCAATATATTTTACTTTTAGGGTTTTTTTTTTAAGAGAAATGAACTAAATGGCATCTGCCTCATCTTACAATTTTCAACTTAGATTGCACAAAGTACATTCTGAAAAATTCTAAGCTGCTGCAGTAAAAGTGTATTTGTTTTTTCTTAGATTAGAGACTTTGAGGGTCTACACGCAAATGCTTTTTCATACAGAATAAACTGAGCAAGCCTACGTTTGAGCACAGAGAGACATTCTGTTCTGTGTGTGGAGCTCCTAAGGCGATGGGAATTCTGTACCAAAATAGACTCAGAATGATCCTATCACCTGCAGTCTGCAGAGTCCACAAAGCTCTTCTGCTATTTTTCAAAGGTCCCTCAGACTTCTGTTTAAGACCCTTGCTCAGAAAAAATCTCCTCCTTTGATCCAGTTTGTATAGCTACCTTGTCTACTCCTCTTAGCCCACCTTACGCCAGTCTCTACTTAAATATCAGAAGATGATCTTCCCCCCTACCTTCTGTTTTTAACGGTCCGTAATCCCACCTTTGTTTTATTGTCCACAACAACCCCATGCAGCGCTACAGGCTTGGGGAAGAGTGGCTGGAAAGCTGCCCAGCAGAAAAGGACCTGGGGGTGCTCGTTGACAGCTGGCTGAACATGAGCCGGCAGTGTGCCCAGGTGGCCAAGAAGGCCAATGGCATCCTGGCCTGTATCAGAAATAGTGTGGCCAGCAGGAGTAGGGAAGTGATCGTGCCCCTGTCCTTGGCACTGGTGAGGCGGCATCTCGAATACTATGTTCAGTTTTGGGCCCCTCACTACAAGAAGGATGTTGAGGTGCTGGAGCGTGTCCAGAGAAGGGCAACGAAACTGGTGAAGGGTCTGGAGCACAAGTCTTCTGAGGAGCGGCTGAGGGAAGTGGGGTTGTTTAGCCTGGAGAAAAGGAGGCTGAGGGGAGACCTCATCGCTCTCTACAACTACCTGAAAGGAGGTTGTAGCGAGGTGGGTGTCGGTCTCTTCTCCCAAAGTAACTAGCGATAGGACGAGAGGAAATGGCCTCAAGTTGCGCCAGGGGAGGTTTAGATTGGATGTGAGGAAAAATGTCTTTACTGAAAGAGTGGTTAAACATTGGAAGAGGCTGCCCAGGGAAGTGGTTGAGTCTTTTAAATACCATCCCTGGAGATATTTAAAAGACGTGTAGATGAGGCGCTTAGGGACATGGTTTAGTGGGCATGGTGGTGTTGGGTCAATGGTTGGACTCGATGATCTTAGAGGTCTTTTCCAACCTTAATGATTCTATGATTCTATTCTATGATCTATGATTTTCCTCCCTTCATTCTCCACCTCATTGCTTTAGGGCATCCTGATCCTGAAATGGTCTAATTAAAAGCATAAGGTGTATTCTTGTGGGAACAGCAGACCAAGAACTCCTAATCCATCTGGTGATGCCATTGTATTCTTAGAACACGAGAACAATTGCTGTGACATTATGTGGAGAAAGAAATCTAACATGTGTGTAATAACCAGTTTAATCTTATTTGGAACCACTAATATAACTTATGCATTGCCATATGGATACTGTGTGATGTATCCCAAGGAAGTCTTAACATTGTTTGTTAGCTTCGTCATGCACTATTTATCAGGATATATTTTATCCCAAATTACTTCCACTCTCCAGGTATGCTTTTTGTGTAATATCTACTAAAAATACTGACATTTTTGAGACACTATATTACTTTAGTTTAATAAAGCTAACTACTGTATTACTATGTGTTACAGAGAACTTAGCTAGAAACTTAGCTGGGTTCCTAACAAAACTGTTTATTTTACTTGTCTGAAGACAATTGGTTATAATTTGTCAGTTAATAGATCTTTTTTTAAATACACTTAATGTGCACATTGCAAGTTTGATTATGTAATCAGCAGCCTACTTATGTTCTGATGGTTTATTGATAGCTTAAAACATTTTAAGGAATATGATGAATTTTTTTCTTGTTGTTCTACTTCCAGTAGGGAACTTTTAATATCACAGTGAAAAGAAGGGATTGACAAAAAGAAACTCACTTCCTCCTGCTGGTCCCATTAAAAATTCTGCTTGGAAGCTTGGCAAGGTGAACTCACTGAGGAACTAACATACCTTGACAGTCCAACTTCTTCGATAACATCACCTTCATAAATACATATACCTTTTAATACACATTGCAAAATGCTGCATGTTGGTAACACTTGAAAAAAAAATTACCAGCTGCTTGGTCAGGGTGCCAATACTGAGCCATCTTATTTGCTGTTTACTTGCTTTGCAATATACTTGCTTTCAGGCTGCATGATGACTCCTCAAACCAACATATGCTTAGCAAAAAAATCTACTACAAAAGTGACAACTACGTGTACTGAAAGAACCTGTCTGTTCTACCTCCCTGTTAAATATTGCTGCTTTTTTGGATTAGACTTTATCTCTCATTTCCATCACTTGTTTATGGTCAAACATTTTGCCTTTGATGTAATTCTGCCTCAGCTGTGTGTGTAGGTGGATAGAAAAAGCCTAATAACATCAGAATTTTGTACACTGTTTACAGTAATATAAATTTAAAGTGAAATCCCACTCTGTCTAATTTGTGCATAAGTTTCAAATGCCTCACAATGCATTTTTTCTTAAATATTTGGCCAAGTTTCTTACCCAGTCAATAGAAAGAGGTTGGTAGATCTAAAGCTTCCAAAAGGAAAACTGAATGTCTAATTTAGATGCTTAAACTTGGTTCTATCGCTGAAGGTCTTTAAAAGTGAGCAATTCTTTCCGTTGATAGATTAAGCAAATGCTTTAGGAAATGCTTAAGGTACATAAGGCTTAGTCACGACTTAGGCACATTAATCCAGTGGATTTGATTCTGAATGAATAGGATTTTTTTTCCCCCACTTTCCAATGACTCTGCCATGCTACCTTCTCAGATACAGAGCAAAGCTGAACTTTAGGAGCAATATTCTCTACTACCTTCTATATAATTTGTAATCTAATGTTTTCCCCTCCTTATATTTCAATATTGTTTTGCATTTAGTATATGTCTTAAGAAATTCTTTTAGATTTTTTTTTTCAGTTTTCCCTTTAGATTGCTTTTCAGTTGAAGGTATTCTCCACTACATAACAGATTTGGTTCTTTTGTTTTATAGGGATGTCTTCCTGAGTGGTTCTGAAGACACCTGATTTTTAACACTAGTCCTCAACTATTTTTGTTAAAAGGAGTTACAATTATTATGTTGCTTCAAACTGAACACAAAAAGAAGGCGTCCCAGATCTGCTCTGTAAATCTTGAAACTATAACTTCCACTTTTTTTTTTTTAAGATTTCCCTAACACCTTTCTTGCTCATTCTTTTGTTTTTCTTCCATTTTGCATTTAATATTTTTCCCTATCTCTATGTTCTTCTCAAACTTCTCTTGGCCTGCTTTCCTTTTAGAACCATTATCTATTATTTACCTTCTCTATCACTTAACTCATTCCATACCTGACTTACTTAAACTCCTCTGTGTCTTTTAGTAAGAACTTGACTCATTATCTGTTCCATGTACTTTGCAGAAATAATAAGTTTTGAAAAAAAGGAGTAAATATTAGCATGACCATGATTAGATTACAATTACAGGGTGGTAAGATTGCATTATAAAGGGAACAAAAAAATAGCTTTTTATACTTGTAATGGAATATTACCTAATACATTTTGTTATTTTAGAAAACACTTTTCTGAAGACCTTGAATTCTGATCCCAACGTGTCAATGTTTGAAGTGTACTGCTGCTGTTTCACTGGTAAGGTATTACTTCAAGTATATTTCTGTTTAATACAGTTGCATTCCCACATTCCTTTACATACTTAACTCTTCCTGTGAAGTCTTTTTTTTTGTCTTTTTTTTTTTCTTTTTTTTTTTCTTTTGGTGGAAGCCAAGGAGTAATATTCAGCAGCTTATAAATGACTACTCAAATTATGCAAATTGTAGTCTAAGTAGAAATTAGGTTTTTGCTTATAACTGGGGGGCTAGTACTAAGTACATGAATTATGCTATTGGTATAGATAAGCTTCTGCAATCCTCCCTCCAGGGGTACTGTTTCCAAGATACAGAGATACCCCAGCACCTTTTTTAGAAAGTTGGTTTGGTTACAGAAGCAGCATAGCTGCATGTGGTTAGTCCAGACACTGTTTAGTGCAAACAAGCCTGATTTCTTCAAGTAAGCCTACTCAAAGTCACTGTTACTTACTGTTAGATCTAGTTCTGAAACAACCTGCAATTGAACTCTCTGCCTGTAAAACTCTCTCATCCCCTTAAAATATTGCAAAGGATTGGGTATTAGAGTAATGGAAATCATGTAAGTAACATAAAAAGGTACAAAAATAGTGTTTTAATTTTTTATTAAAATTCAGGGACATAAAGAAAAGCAACAACATCATTTATTTTTTAGTGCAGCAGCCATTAGGGCTTATGTTTGCTGCTACAGGTCCTATAACATTTGCTTTACTGAGCTAGAAAAGTGAGCTATCTTGCTTTACAGTTGTTGGTGCTGTGAACCAACTTCTGAACAAAAAATAAACTGTGAGTTTCCCAACGCATTGCAGTAAAATAGCTAAATATGGACAAGAATAAGTCCCAGGTTCAGAGGTTTGCCAAGACACATTGTATGTTAAAATTTCCACTCCATTAGTGTGCCCACTCCATTTCAAGGAATATGCAGACTGAATGGCTGCAACACCCTTTCCCGTCTGCTCCTTACCTGTAGTCTCCCCATAATCAGTTCCATAGTCTCATGGATCCTTTTCTTCAGTGAAGCATATAACCGCAGTCTTTAGACAGCAAAGACACAAAGATACATGCAAGAGCTTTGCTGGCACATTGCCTACGCTTGGAAGGCCAAAGACTATTTCACACATTGCACGCTGCAGACATACAATGCAGCTGTGGAGCATAGCAGGAGTATTTCTTATCTCACCGTAGCGTCTGCTTGCTCTAGTTTGAATTCCAGCAGCAAAAATGATTCCCAATTGAGTTTGTACTTCATTATATACCAACCCTGAGAGGAATGGTTAGACTGCAAGTTCAGCTTATTTGGCAAGGAAATGATGTCTTCTTGACAGACACCAAATTTGTGCAGATATACTGGTTGAATATTTTGCTTGCTTTTCTAATTTACTTAATCTATACAAGTGACTGGATACATGTGAGCAATTTTATGGAAAAAACCTGCTTCCATATTAAGAATGTTTATCCTTTTTCTAAGATTTTTGAGGATCTTGAGCATTGTTTAATTCTGTTTTGGGGAAGTATTTGGGCTTTGAGTAATATGAGGGACTAACTCTGAAACACCTGTTACTAAAAGTCTTTGAGGGCTCTTTAATACATTTTTAATGAGAAATGACTCATTGATTTTCATTCAATTTCTCAGTTTAATTGAAAATATTGTTAAAATAATGACATTTTGAGCAGTGTGAGTGAGGTCTCTAATGGACTTACCTGCCTTTTTGAATCTTGCCCCTCAGTCAAAAAGAGTCACTCACAAAAGTTTTGCCAAATTCTCTACATGCCCAAGAGTTAAAAGACTTTCAATATTGCAAAACCAATGCAGGCCCCCAGAGATCTACTACTGTCCATGTCTAAGCATCTAGGCACCTATCTTCCTACTTCAGTTTCAGGGAGTTCAAATTAAAATCCTTTTTGATGGAAGAGGAACAAAGAATTGAGCAGAAGCACCTCCTGCACCGCCAGTCTGTGTTCTAGTCTCTTGTCTTTGGAATAAATAACTTCTTTAAACGTGAGATAATCCTAATAACAGAAGACTGGAAGCCACTTGTGACCCTTCTCAGTGTGTGTACCACAATCCCAAAGTTATGGTTCTTCATGTTTGTTCTCTGAGTAGGTGACTTTACTGCACAGTAACCCAGCTTCAATAGGATGCACTTCAAAAGTGTGTCTATTCCAGAGGACTGGCGTTATGGGATATGGCCACATATCATCTTTTGCCCATAGCTATGTTGGCTTGTAAGGTCCTGTTGGAGGTCACTGTGTGCACTCCTTTCAAGCACACTAGTTTAGAAAAGGCCTATTTTATACACTGTTTAAGTCAACTGTGTTAATTTGGTCTAATCTGAGTTTAGAGAGTGATTGTCATAAGATGCTGACCCAACAGAATGGGTCAGTAACATAAATAGGGAGCAAAGGCCATTTGAGGCATGGTAAGCCATAGCCATACCTCAACTTTGCCTTGACATGATTATTAGTTGAGAGTAATACAAGATTAGAAACAATCCACACTTCCTTCAAAGTCTTATAGAAGCTCTTGAAAAAGCTTAAATGCAAGAAATTAGGCAATGATCCATTTCTTAGCTTGACAGCTTCATCCTCCTCTGCAAACATCTAATCATACGGCCCCAGCTTTGACACTTCACTAGAACTAGTTCAGAACATTATAAGGGTTTTGATAAAGAACATGAGCCTTAGAGGTTACTTTCTTCCAGAGCTATATATTCCCTCACAAAATGAGAGCTTTGTATTTTCTGAGCTTCTCTATGCTGAGGAAAAAAGAAAGAAAGAAAGAAAAAAAACCTGAAAAATTTTAGTTTAGTGCAGACACTGTATTTTGGAATGTTGATTCTCAAGTGCTAGTTCAGGTTGTTATTAGTTTATAAATCCAACACCAGCGCTGAATAGGTGTGTTTATATATATTTGTAAAAGTACATCTTTTTTTTCCTTGGTTGTAAAATTTTACATTAAAATATCAAACATGAATGCTTGGGGATGGAGGAGTTTAGATTGTAATGCAGCAGTATTTTGCCTTATTACTAATTCTGATTACTGCTCTGATCTAAGCCCTACCTCAGCCCTCCAATGCATCAGTACCCTACCGCTCAGCTGCTGGGAAGAGACAGCCATCTCGATAGTCTGACAGTTCTCTCTTAGTGACAATATTTCCCTTTTGGAGTACTGCTTCTCATCTGCCTCTCTGTCTTGCTCTATAATCATACAAAATAACATCATGTAAAACATTTTACTTTGGTTATCTTCTGTTCATATTGCAAAGCTCTGGGGAGAAGATTACCCATCTTTTATTGACTAAGTAGCAGAGTCCTTATATACCTAAGATTATTATTTGAATCCTTTCTCCACCAGCTCTGAAGTATATTACTCTCACTTGCAATCAGACATCCAGATTTCTGGGAGTTTTTAATTTTTTTTTAATTCCTTGCTGGAAAGCTGTTTCATGGCTCTTTATTATAAATTGCCAGATTATACTTTCAAACTGAAAATACATAGGAATAATGTTAGGAAACTAAAATGAATTCCAGCACAAAAATCCTCCACCTCTGCAGTTTCTCAAGTTGGTGGATTTTTGTATAACAATCTTTTTTTAAAGTCATGTATTTTTTATGAGTCTGAGACACACCGATTCTAATAAGTCTTTGGGCTATAGAAATAGAAAAGAAACAGGATGTAATGTTGCATATCACAGTATATGAAGCAATCATTCAAATGTAGCTTGCAGTAAGTCAATAAACCTCTACTGAATTGAGGCAACTGAAGTGTAGGATATTCATGTAAAAGATGTTTATTCAGTCCATGTGAAGACCATTTTTTTTCTAGTTTTTCAAAATGTGCTTGAAATGTATTGCTAATTCCTTGCAACTAAACCAGTAACAATGTGGTAGGTGTGTTAACAGCAGTGAGAAAAATAGAGCATGGACAGCTTTTGGTTTTGCATTTCTTAGAACAGTAGGCAAAGTCCTGTGAATACAAAATTCTGCATTTCTTTAGTCTGCCTTGTGAAGGGGGAAATGATTCCAGCTACGGGTGTGCAGTTCTGTGTGCTCTTGCCAGTTCTGAAGCACGAAGAAAGGGTTTGAGAATCTGTTCTTCACAGAACCTGAGGGCCTTTAGGTAGCTGAGTCTATGCTGCAGAGTCCCTAGAAAATCCTGTGTGCTTGCTAATAAATGTTAATGGTTAAAAACTATAAACCACAAATCTTGACAACCTTCCAAGGTACTGTGGGTAAGTTAAACTATTTTTATTATAGACATTAAAGGATGCTATTTGGACAAAGCAGAATGACATAATCAAACTATGGTCTATTCAGTGCAGGATGGGGAACATGGGACGCAGGATGACTGTGCTGATTGCATTTACCAGAAGCTACCGTCATGGGAAAGAAGTGACAACTTCTTGTGACAACAAACAATGCAGAGTAAGTTGATCCCAGGGATGGGATCTGGGTCTGGAAACGGAATTAGGAGGAAAAGCTTTTCTTAGTGCAGGAGCAGGAACATGACCTTGGCAAAGGCCACATTGTGTGTGCAGAAAGGATTGTGCCAGTTCATGCATGGATTGGCATTTCTGGCATACAGATGACATGTACCACATCCTTTTGTGATGGGCACCCTCTTGTCACAACCAAAGTCAGAAAATTAACTGGGGTTTTTGTGGGGCTGGCTTTGATCTAAAAGTATCTGCCTGGTTGTAATGAAGAAACTATACTGATGCTGATGTTAGGGCCAGTCCCTTGCATAACCTGGAGCACAGAAATCTGCTTAGCAGGAAAATGTCTCCATCTGCTGCTGCTGAATTTACTTCTCTTCAGTGTGTGGCAGTGATCCATAAAGGCAGTTAGTCTACTTTATAGAAGGTGATACTTAACCATATCAAAGGAATGAGATTCTCAAACCTCCTTATCAAAGCTGTGACACAGAAGCAATTAAGCAAGGTCTGATCACACCATTACAGCAAAGACTACACAGACACATTCAACTACTTTGAGGGAATGTGAGAGAAGTGATGGGGATGAGCACTCTTTTCCCCATCTCCTCTCCCTGGACCTACCTAATGATGCAGTCCGGTGCAGCTCAGAAAAATAAGCATCTTGTGCTCACATCAAAATGGCTGTGATGCAAAAAGGAAAAGGCATAGAATACATCTAAAATATCTCAGCTGTTACATTTATTTGCCTGAAAGAGAGAAAAATGGTTTTGTTATGCTGCCCTCTAGGTTATAAGAGCAGCATTCACTCAGGGAGAAGGAGAGGAACAATGCTTTATGATTTTTCTGATAAAGCCAGCACGAGTCAGATTTCAAACATTAAGTAAAAAATACTTATCTCATGCTGATCACAATCAGTCTCCAAAGTAAAAAGGACAATGGGAAATCAATATACATCTCTACTCATTTGTATTCTCTGAGCAGAGAAAGAGGGCCATGTAATTGAATAAATCACTTACTATGAATTCTTCATTCAGCTTTCATAGCCAGGACTGAAGTCTCTCCATCAGTTATCATTATATAATCTACTTTACATTTCAGAGCCACACAGAATTATGTATTGATCATTCATGGAGAAGTTTCAGGTTTTCCTCAAGGCAGAAACTTACTTCCAACTATTTCTTGCTTTCAGAGGTGCAATGCTCTTCCAGGGATCTCTGCAAGGAGTTTGTGCAAGGCTAAGGCTCAAAAGGGAGAATTAGCAATAAGACTTTTAGAACATGAATTAATGGAATAACTACAAATTAATTTTATACCAGTGTAACATTTATTTCTCGTTAACTTAAAAACAGGCTAGAATGCTGTTCATTGTGCTACTTCTTTAGCAAAAGTGTAGAAAACAAACAAACCAATTGTTTTTGTAAAATCCAACTTTATAACACACTCCATGGCTGTTTCAGAGAACATTCTGACAAACAGAATGCAAGGGACCAGGGGCAATTTAATTATAATTTTGTGAGTATGGAGGTTCACCAGATGGCAAATATCTTTGCTGCAAGAAGAAATTCTTGAAGACAAGGAATGTACAGAGTTCAGATGGTACTTTTTATATGTCTGATGTTAAGTAGAACTGGAGCTAATGATAAATGACCTAGTAAGAAAGACAAAGGTGGATAGGACTTAGTCATAGGTTGGGCCTCTTAATTACCCTCATGTTTACGCTTCTGAGTAATGCATTGTTAATTCTAGCAAGGGGGTTCACACTTCAAGGGTGGCATATGAGTACATTTAGATAATGCCAATAATAACTTGTTTGTACAAGGCTGAGAATCCTCTAAACATCTGTCAGAAGTTTAGTTGTTTTTCTTCTGCTAGAGAAAAATGCTTTCCTGGAATTGCATGTTGTCTTGGACAATGCCATCCTATTTTCCATTACATCATCATAGAATCATAGAATCATAGAATAATAGAATCACAGAATCATAGAATAGTTTGGGTTGGAAGGGACCTCTAAAGGTCATCTAGTCCAACCCCCCTGCCATGGGCAGGGACATCTTCAACTAGATCAGGTTGCTCAGAGCCCCGTCCAGCCTGACCTTGAATGTTTCCAGGGATGGGGCATCCAACACCTCTCTGGGCAACCTGTGCCAGTGTTTCACCACCCTCAGCATAAAAAATTTCTTCCTTATATCTAGTCTCATTCTACCCCCTTTAGTTTAAAGCCATTCCCCCTTCTCCTGTTGCAACAGGCCCTGCTAAAAAGGTTGCCGCCATCTTTTTTATAAGCCCCCTTTAAGTACTGAAAGGCTGCAATAAAGGCTCCCCAGAGCCTTCTCTTCTCTAGGCTCAACAACCCCAACTCCCTCAGCCTTTCTTCATAGCAGACGTGTTCCGTCCCTCTGATCATTTTCGTGGCCCTCTTCTGGACCCAGTCCAACAAGTCCGTGTCTTTCTTACGCCCAGGGCCCCAGAGCTGGACACGGTAGTCCAGGTGGGGTCTCACCAGAGCAGGGTAGAGGGGCAGAATCACCTCCCTCGACCTGCTGGCCACGCTTCTTTTGATGCAGCCCAGGA
>NW_008825566.1:4620067-4624023 GCF_000699105.1 Pygoscelis adeliae | reverse complement strand
GGGCTGCTCTCAATCCCTTCATCCCACAGCCTGTATTGATAGCAGGGGTTGCCCCGACCCAGGTGCAGGACCTTGCACTTGGCCTTGTTGAACCTCATGAGGTTCACACAGGCCCACTTCTCCAGCTTGTCCAGGTCCCTCTGGATGGCGTCTCATCCCTCAAGCATGTCGACTGCACCACTCAGCTTGGTGTCATCTGCAAACTTGCTGAGGGTGCACTCAATCCCACTGTCTGTGTCATTGATGAAGATATTAAACAGTACCGGTCCCAATACGGGCCCCTGTGGGACACCACTCATCACCAACCTCCATCTGGACATTGAGCCATTGACCACTACCCTCCGGATGCGACCATCCAACCAGTTCCTCACCCACCAGACAGTCCACCCATCAAATCCATACCTTTCCAGTTGAGAGAGAAGAATGTTGTGGGGGACCGTGTCTCTGGAGTGTGAATCAGGGTACAGATTGTTAGAATTCCACCTGTGTTAGATTTAGGTTCTCATTTAAGTTCCAAGTAGCACTCCAAGACACCTAGTTTTTGGGTTTATGCTGAATTTATTAGGTACCCTTATCTTTACCTTGAGTGTTTCTGGTGCATTTAAGTTTAATTGCTTACATTTGTCCAAAGCATCTCTTCTAGGAAAGAAAGCACTAATATCCCAGCAGTGCTTCATGGGGATGTAGATAAAGACAGTTAGGAATCTGAAATCCATCCCTAGCGATGCCACAAAGGAAATAGGCTTACAGGACTCTGATCAGCTTCATGTGATATTGATTGTTGGAGGCACTACTTATTTTTTGTGCAATAGGCTAGTAGCTAAAGCATTTATCTAGTAAACAAAAGGCTATCATGTCTATGTTCTTCTCATTCTGAATGTGATGGAGACTGCAATGCAGTTATGCAGTGGGCTGTCCTAGTGACAGCCCTTGCCATCCCGCAGAACGATCTTTACAGCAGCTGAGCAGATGAGGCATGAAGTTAGAAGATGGCAAAACTGTGTTACACACTTTACTCTCTGGAAAATTTATTCTGAGGTAGGGATGATGTAGTGTAAAATACACACATTGCTGGATAAAATATAAAAATACATAGGTGGATAGTTATAGGAGGACTTGCTGAAGAAATTTGGGTACCAGGCCCCTGGAGGAATGACATAGTTTAGGCATCCCTATGATCACTGAATGGTGGTGTTGCATACCTTCCCCCTCCCACACCATGTGACATTCTTAATCTTCCCTCTCCATTTAGCCCCAAAGTTTTGCACAGTTATAAGGGAGGCAAGCACATAAGCAAATGCATGAAGAGTAGGCAGAACTAGCCAATAATATAAGCAGAGCTGTTCCTACTGAATTTCTAGTGCCTTGATTGAAATACTAACTTTTACTGTATCTTAAATTCTCAATTTGTTTTTATCCAGATCCAGCCACTAGTGAATTGTCCCTCTTTTTATCCAGGTTCAGTCCTAGATGAATCTGTGTAGAGGCGCATGACAGCTGTCTGCGTGAACTTGCCCTTGTGTTGCTGGAGACTGCAGTGCAGAAACTCCCACACTGGCTCTACTCATGTGAGTGTGGGTCCAGAGGCAGTAAAGATGTATTTAGTGGGGCATCAGTGAGCTCACTAGTTCCGGGCAGCACCATGCTACCATAATGGGGTGGTTTACAGGCCTAAACTGGTACAGTAGTGTGTTATTGTAGGTGGCACTGGTTTGCACTCCCTATGCCCAGATTGAAAAAGCCAGAAAAGGTGTAGAAACAGGGTTTCATATTCATATCTATGAGCACATTTCAATATAGGAGAAAATAAGGAAATTATTCTGGCTACTTCTACACTATAATTAGAAAATATAAATAATGTGTATTTCATTCAAACTGGCCTCGACACCGCTAACACTGAAAGCACAACGGAACGATCTTCAGCCCTGGCAGCACAAGGCTATCTGGAGCCGGGGATGTGGTCTCAGGGGCTGAACCTGTGCTGGTTTTCAGGCTTTTAGTCTCTGAGCTAAGTAAACTGAAGTAAGTACATACATATTTCCGTGGGCTGCAGCCACATGCCTGACTGCAGAGTGGATACATCTTGAAAAGTAGGAGGTCCTGCTACACTTACCAAGACATTGTATTGCCCTAGGAAGGCAGTAATGTCAACTTTATGGTATTTGCACTGAAAGCAATGCAGATCCAAAGTGTATTTTAAAAATATGTTTGTTATCATTTCGTTGGTTGCCTGCAATGAATTAGTTAAATCAGTAAACAGTTTAGAACTAGATCTCATAAAAATATATCCCTTGCTTAATCTTCTGGCTTGCTCCAGACAGAATACTTTCTGCTATGCTCTGGACTCCTCTTTCCAAGGATCTTAAGGCTGAGTGAAAAGAAATAAATTAGGTCTCCACCCACCCGAGATGGAGTGGAGAGTTATTATTTGTCTACTATGCCTAATCTTTTTATTAGCCTCCCTAGTCTGGATTCTTACTAATGATCTGCCTGTAATTTTTCCCCTGTGGAAATCCAGAAAGACCTACCGCCTTAGACCTTTCTTCTGTCCAGGTGAATGAAGGGTCAGTCCCTAAGGTTCTGTAATAACTTGCTCACACTACCACAGCAGAGTTAGGGGTACTGTTTAACTCATTCATGCTAGGAGACCTGTAGGGAGTAAAGCTGCAAAGTCTTTATTACTGAGCTGCAATTAATTAATTGTGGACTCAGTAATCCATTTCTAGTGATACCACTGCATATCAACAACCAACACCCGAATATAGGACAAATAACTAGAATACCTTCTGAAAAAGACAGGTTTGCTGGCATGTGATGTAAATGTTGACAGTGCTTGAAAAGAAGGCAATCTTCAAACAAAAGGCAACTTTCTTCTTCACTTTGAAATGCTTACAGGTACTCTTAAACAGCTCTCTTTACTATGCATTGTGTCCCTCTCTTTTTTAACTAGCAGTCTTTGTTGAAATACAGTAAAGTTTCTTTTTTTTTTTTTTTAGCAGAACTGCAGAGCACTGGATGCTGGGGACAGCTGGAGTGTGTGGGATGTGGCATGCTATTTATTCTCCTCACTCTAAGAAAGCAGCAGATGGGTGACTACTTTATTAAATCAGAGTCCATGTATGGTATCTTCCAGATGTTGACCACATGATCTGCCTTGCTATGACATGAAGAACCTATTCCTGTGTGCCCACTTTTTAAAATTCTGGTTCATAAGTGCTCATTCCACCAAATTGTTGAGCTGCTGATTCACATCTGACTTGTTTTACTGATGGAACAGGGGAGATGGGCTTTAAAAAAGAGGAAAAAAACAACTGAGAGCTTTTCATTTAATTTTAAGTACTCTCTGTTGCATTTAGAAACATACAACAGAGCTTGCAGTCACTTCACTTCAAGTACTGTGGTGTATGCTTTAATGGCACAGCATGCTTATAAATACATCAGCATTTAGAGGAGCAGCAATATGGCACCTGTAAGAAAGAGGGGGGGAGAGGACATTTTCAAGCCTTTATTAAGCAAAGGATATAGAAGACTAAACAGCCATTAGGTGAGCAGCTGATCAATAGTGGAGGAATAAACCTCAATGTCAGCTAGGAGACATTAGCGGACCATAACCTTGTGGTTATGGACCTTCATAACCACAAGGCCAATACTGAGTCATGACAGGGCCCAACCAGGCCAAAACTGAGTCTTGCCCAGCTGTTTTGGTTATCCATAATCAGCACATGGAGACCTCAGCTAATTGGTGACGTCAAGATTGGAGGCAGCCTGGGCTGCAGTGACCATGCACTGGTGGAGTTCACAGTCCTGAGAGATATGGGTCAGGCAAAGTGTAAAGTCAGGACCCTGAATTTTAGGAAAGCAAACTTCCAGCTGTTCAAGGAGTTAGTCAATAGGACCCCCTGGGAAACTGCCCTCAGGGACAAGGGAGCACAACAGAGCTGGCAGATCTTTAAGGA
>NW_008825566.1:4614434-4618632 GCF_000699105.1 Pygoscelis adeliae | reverse complement strand
CGTATCCTGGGCTGCATCAAAAGAAGCGTGGCCAGCAGGTCGAGGGAGGTGATTCTGCCCCTCTACCCTGCTCTGGTGAGACCCCACCTGGACTACCGTGTCCAGCTCTGGGGCCCTGGGCGTAAGAAAGACACGGACTTGTTGGACTGGGTCCAGAAGAGGGCCACGAAAATGATCAGAGGGACGGAACACGTCTGCTATGAAGAAAGGCTGAGGGAGTTGGGGTTGTTGAGCCTAGAGAAGAGAAGGCTCTGGGGAGCCTTTATTGCAGCCTTTCAGTACTTAAAGGGGGCTTATAAAAAAGATGGTGGCAAACTTTTGAGCAGGGCCTGTTGCAACAGGAGAAGGGGGAATGGCTTTAAACTAAAAGAGGGCAGATTGAGACTAGATATAAGGAAGAAATTTTTTATGCTGAGGGTGGTGAAACACTGGCACAGGTTGCCCAGAGAGGTGGTGGATGCTTCCATCCCTCGAAACTTTCAAGGTCAGGTTGGATGGGGCTCTGAGCCACCTGATTTAGTTGAAGATGTCCCTGCTCATTGCAGGGGGCGTTGAACTAAATGACCTTTAGAGGTCCCTTCCAACCCAAACTATTCTATGATTCTATGATTCTATGAACTGCTCCATCTGCTTAGACACATGGGAGACACACTGTGGCATGAGGGCTGGAGTTATGTTATACAAGTAATTGATATCTTGTTTTCTTTGCTGAGAAGAAAAAACAGGTGAACATTTCACAAGTGAAGGAAAATTGTTTCATTTTCTCTAGGACATGAAAAACAAAGGTTTGAAAACTTATGGTATTTCCGAATAGTCAGACCAAGTAAGTGTATAGCAGCAGAGCTTCTTGTACACCAGGAGGTTCCACATGGCTCCACACTGTGCAATGCATTATGAGAGATGTATTTCTACTCAACCAAAGAAGTACCTGAGACCTGAGGTAATTTGAATCTGACATAAGTTGTCCCTTTACATGAAGATTGCAGAGGAATGATAGAACATAAAATGAATTCCCTTGCCATTTTGCTCAGCACCATGAGGAGCGAGCAGATATCCACACTGGGGTTGTGAGAGCTCTGTACTCCGTGATGGTCAGACGATAAAGCCAAGTGCTCAGTGAAGCAGATATGAGCTATTTCCTGTTCCAGCTACACCACGGGACAGAGCCATGCAACAAAACTTGTAGAAGTTTCTACACAAAGAAACAGGTACTCGGGCTGGGTGCAGACTTGATTTTACAAGTACATCTGTTCTGTTTATTTTTGCTTCTTTGCAGTATTATCAACTTCTGCTCCATATGGATGATCCATATTGTGCCTTGGTAAAATGATACCACATTATGCTTTTATGCTTTTATCATCAAACACTACTCATGAAAAAATCACCAGGTTTGCCTAGGTTCATCTGTTCAATTTATTTTCCCAAAACTTTATTTTGAATAAAACACCTACGGTAAATGTGATTTATGTAAATGAATAAAACAAAACAGTTATATAAGCTTTTTGAATCATTCAGATCCTTTCTGTTGCTGTTAAACCATATGAAATACTCTACCAACATATTTTCTTTGGGCTATTTCATTTCTAAAGTCTTACGGCTAAATATATGAAATAATAGGATATGTACAAAGGCTTTCATTTTGATTTTATTTCCATTCTCTATGCCAATCTTTTCAGACAAAGCAGCTCTAATATTTCAAAGGCAGCTTTACTTATGAGTTTTTCCAGTCTCTTTCCAAATGCTTGTTGCAATCTTTCCCTTCCCATCTTGGAAGTGGACTTTCTTTTAATCTTTTCCTTTTTCTTCTGTGTTTTCCCCCTCCAGATCTCAAGACAAAGGAAACAGGCAAAAAAAAAAAAGAAAAAGAAAAGTCTTACACCTTTAAAGAAGAAACTTGATAACTTTTAGCCCTGTGGTGCTATTTCTTCTGTGTCCTTTCCCCGCCCTAGGCTCAACCTTGCAGTCCACCAACAAGTCCTCCATTCCTAGCAACCCCAAGGATATTCAGGGGAGTGAGGAAATCCATATTGGGTCATTGGTATTTGTTCTTGTTGCAACTGGAATAAGAGTAAAATAAAATCTAAAAAAATACAAAAAAAAAAAAAGAAAAAAGGAAAAAAGAGAAACTGAGCAAGGTCAGCCGTGCAGCCTGGACAGCTAGAATATCTTCTACAGGTTCTGCTGAAACTTTGCTTCCTGTACAAGTCAGCACAGCCATGTGAGCCCTGCTAGGCCTGCTCCCTGAGCTTGGCTGAGGGCAAAGGATAATGTGCTTGCTCCATCAAGTAAGTCCTGTGTCAGGACCCTGAGGCCTTGCTCCACCTGGTCCATCCTGGCCATGGGCCCCACTGAGCCTCGGCCTGTCCCTGTCCCAGTGCCCAGGGCTGGGGCTGCCCCTGATGCCCCCGGCTGCCCTGCCCTGCCGCCCCAGGGAGCCCCCTGCCGCCCTGGCCCCTGGGGAGCCATAGGTCCATGGTATGCCCTGACATTCTCTATGGCATCCAGCTGGGTCCAAAGGCTGCCTGAAAAAGAAGCAAGGCAAGTTGAGGTTTCCTTTCTCCTTTTCTCACAGGCGACAGTGCTGGTCAGGCGATCCCACTCACCCTCATGCTGCGCTTGGACTTCCTGTCCCAGCAGGTCCATGAGCATGTCTTCTACTGCTAGTATGTCCATGTAAGGACACACTTGAATATAACCCGACAATAATCTGGATGCAAACTGACAAGAAGCAGTGACTACTGGGACTTGGGATTTCAAATGATGCCTTGGAGCATCCAACCTTGCCCAGATGGTACCCGTCTTGATACATAAAGGTTCTTTCTCTCATTTTTGAAGGATGACATCTTTTACTAAATAAACTTCTAGCCCTGTGGTGCTATTTCCTCCTTTCCCCGCCCTAGGCTCAACCTTGCAGTCCACCAACGAGGCCTCCATTCCTAACAACCCCAAGGATATTCAGGGGAGTGAGGAGATCTTTGACTCATGTTTATCATACACATGTCCATCTTCTACAAAATGACTACCACTCACTTCTCAACTACTCCTTTACAAACAACAGTCCACTGGTATAGTTGATATTACTAAAAACACTGTTAAGTGAAGAATGGAGCTAGTCAAACAGTTGCAGTTAAAGTCAGATTTACAGAAGATAGCAACAGGATATTGTTCCTGTCCTAACATGTCCTCGGGCTGATTGTAACTTAGCAGTCAGGCAATCCTGGCTTCAAATCCTTTTGGCTGGTTTAGACTTTAGGCCTATTTCTCCCAGCAGAGCGGCCCTGCCCACAGTGACTTTACTTCAGTGCTAGTTTTATATACACAGAGATTGTACGGCTTTAGCTACATCACTTCACTATTGTATGGTATGACATCAGCTATCATCAAGGGTGGACGAAGCTATTTTGGTCTAGCAGCTCTTCATATCATGGAATTATTCCCTGAAGAAGAGAAATAAGTTATACTTGTGCAACCAGTTTTTTAAAAGTATAAGTTTTTCTGCATTAAGGGGTATAGTGGTATAACTATTTCGTTTTTTTTTAATCACAGAAATCAACCAAGCCTGTATGTTGACAGGTTATGTTTCCCTGGGGCCTTCAACTGCACTTGGATAAGGAAAATATTTTTTTCATCAGTTTCATGATGGTATTTAGAGGGACTAAAAACCCACTTCTATCCATAGAATAATGTTGACAATATATTTCATTGTTTTGGGGTATACCTTCTGTCAGTGGAAGTGTATTGGTGACGTGGGGAGAAAGGAAATGAATTTAACACACTTAGTGACAGGGGCGGGGGGGGAAGAGAAACGACAGTACTGCTATGTTTTTATCCATCCACAATATTTTTTGTATGATACCATTAAGAGTGTTTATCTTTAAAAAGAGGAATAACAAGTCTCATTGTAAAACAAACAAACAAAAAATTAAGGATATAGAAATGGTGTAATTAGGATCTTCTGTTCACCTTGCCTCATTCTGCAATAGCAAGGAAATATTGCGTGACTTTCAAAGGTAGCACAAGCAAGGGATGGAGTAATAAATAGCCTTTTTTCACAGAATATGTAGAGCCTGTGAAACTCTCTGACAGTTGGTATTGCAGAGGTTATCTGGATTTGGAAATAGAAGAAGTAGTTCAGACACAAAAAATTCTACCATTTAAAAATATATATATTTACCATAATTGGTAAATTGGTAATTCC
>NW_008825566.1:4613823-4614376 GCF_000699105.1 Pygoscelis adeliae | reverse complement strand
TCCCCCCCCCCCCAACCAGAGGAGGGAGCTCCTGACGAGCAGCAGCTCTGACTCAGCGTGGGTGGGGACAAGAGGGACGTTGGCCAAACCTCCTCACATACAAGAGCAGCCCCAGGGAGCGCGACGAACAGGGCGGGCAAACAGGGCGTGGCACATCAGAAGGGCGTGGCGCGGCAGTTCGCGCAGGCAGGGCGTGCAGGGAAGGCGAGCGGGCAGGGCGCAGTCCCCCCTCCTGGCTCTAGAGGCCAACTCAACTAGTAGTCGTCGCCCTCCCAGAAGAGGACCAGCTATGGTTTCCACTCGGCCAAAAGCTGTTGCCAGAAGGAATGTGGTGACCCAGACGGAGCCCTCACACAAGCACACAGCTGTCCAGGTCTCTGGCTGCAGGGAGGGCCTGAGCCTGTCGGCTGTACAGGAGGGCAGCAGAGACAACAGCTGTGTGCGATGTGACCAGGTGGATGATCTGCTCAGCCTGGTGGCCGAGCTGAGGGAGGAAGTGGAGAGGCTAAGGAGTATCTGGGAGTGTGAGAGGGAGATAGATTGGTGGAGCCGC
>NW_008825566.1:4607607-4610847 GCF_000699105.1 Pygoscelis adeliae | reverse complement strand
CCTGGGGGTGTTGGTCGACAGCCAGCTGAACATGGGCCGGCTGTGTGCCCAGGTGGCCAAGAAGGCCAATGGCATCCTGGCCTGTATCAGAAATAGTGTGGCCAGCAGGAGCAGGGAAGTGATTGTGCCCCTGTACTCGGCACTGGTGAGGCCGCACCTCGAATACTGTGTTCAGTTTTGGGCCCCTCACTACAAGAAGGATGTTGAGATGTTGGAACGTGTCCAGAGAAGGGCAACGAGGCTGGTGAGGGGTCTGGAGAACAAGCCTTATGAGGAGCGGCTGAGGGAGCTGGGGTTGTTTAGCCTGGAGAAAAGGAGGCTGAGGGGAGACCTCATTGCTCTCTACAACTACCTAAAAGGAGGTTGTAGCAAGGTGGGTGTCGGTCTCTTCTCCCAAGTAACTGGCGAAAGGACGAGAGGAAATGGCCTCAAGTTGCGCCAGGGGAGGTTTAGATTGGATGTAAGGAAAAATTTCTTTACTGAAAGAGTAGTTAAACATTGGAACAGGCTGGGTTGAGTCCCCATCCCTGGAGGTATTTAAAAGACGAGTAGATGAGGCGCTTAGGGACATGGTTTAGTGGGCATGGTGTTGTTGGGTTGACGGTTGGACTCGATGATCTTAGAGGCCTCTTCCAACCTTAATGATTCTATGATTCTATGATAATTGAATTTGGAAATATCTTCCTTTTAGCTTCATGGTATTGGCTAGCCCATAACTAATATGCCCAGAGGAATTATTTGTTAGAACTATCAGTTTTTCTGTCTTCTGAGGCATTTGCTAACTACTTAACCAAACAAAGCAAGATGGCAAGTCATATATAGTGACAATCTATTGAATCAAATGGATCAAGAAGAAAACAAAGTAGAAAGGAACAGAGTCATCGAATGCAGTGATGGAGTGATAGAATGGAAAGGCGACGGAAAGAAGGAAGGGAGAGAAAAGCCGTGATTTACTAGGATGATTTCACAGCTGTTGCACACTATCAAAGTTGTACAGAGCTTTAAGTAGAAGTGAAATCATAGGCATAAGTGCACTTTTGTATTTCACTCTCCTAATGCCAATGTTGAAGATTGTGTAGAGGTGCCAGGCAGATATGGCTGAAGGTACTGCTTAATATTTACTCCAGTTGTTCAAGACTTCATTCTGGGGGGTCTGTTTTTCATTATGTAAAAGGGAGACCAGTTATTCTGTCAATTAATTTTTTTAACACATCTGCTATCACAAAATAAGAGAGCTACTCTTAAACCTTACCTCCAAACTGCTTTGTTCTCTTCTTTGATCATGTGCTGTAGGCTGGCCAGCTTGCCTGTACGGACAACGTGCTTCAAAGTAGTGTTTCTAGTGGTTTGGGGCATTATAAAGGCCAGGAGGAATTCATTTCCATGTGATCTGTTTTGCTGGGATCAGGCATAGATGAAAAATCAGTCTTGCGTGGTCTGTATATTACATGGGAAAAGTATGAGAGGCCTTAAAACAGGTGGTTGACAGATGCATGGACAAGAATGATAGTGAACAGATACTTACTGGAGCTCCTTTGCCATAAGGAATTACATTGTCCACTGCTGGTCAAGGTTGGCAGAGTATTATTTTCCTTAACTGTTCAAGGGGAATGAACAGATGTGGTGTAGCTCTGTAGAGCTTCTTCCAGCCTGAAATGGCAAATCTCTTCCTTGTAGTTTGGGTTGGTGTCCTGTTCTGCTGTTAAGAGAGACTCTTTTCTTGGAAAAAATAAATAAATACCATCAGTATGTAAAATACATTAATACAGCTTTATATCATAGCTTTTCACAGCCTGGTATCCGAAAAAAACAGGTGTATTTCCTTTTAGTTAGTCCTTCTTGCATTTGGGGAACAGGGATTTCGAGTGAGAGGGAGATTAAATGCCTGTGTGGCAACTTTTGGGTATCCCACACACCAAAGCCCCACTCAAAAATGTCCTGCTAGAAGGCCTCCTCTCCAGCTGCAACCTACTGCATATTCCTTTCTGTCTCAAGTCCCAATAATTCAGAGAAGGTATTTGAGTGGTCTGAATCTGCCAATGCTCTCTTCATGAGATATTAGATTTCTTTCCCCACCACTTCATATAATTTTCCTTTCTTTCTACTGATTTTTAAATTCAGCCTTTCATTCATTCTTTTTTCCTTGCCTCTGATGACTCATTTTTTGCTGTATTTTTACTGCAATCTTAATGGTCTTTTAGCCCTCCTGCTGTAATCCCTGTGGAACTGTCTTCTTCCCATGTGCCTGAATACTGGAGGAAAGCAAATGTCACTCCTATCTTCAAGAAGGGCAAGAAGGAGGACCCAGGGAACTACAGGCTGATCAGCCTTACCTCGATCCCTGGGAAGGTGGTGGAGCAGCTAATCCTGGAAACTATTTCCAGGCATATTAAGGACTGAACACCAGTAAAGACTTTGTTATTGTGAGGGTGACTGAGCACTGGCACAGGTTTTCCAGAGAGGTTGTGGAGGCTCCAGCCTTGGACACAGTCAAAAGCTGTCTGGACACAGACCTGAGCTCTAGGTGAACCTGCTTGAGCAGGAGGGTTGAACCAGGTGACTCCTGGTCCCTTCCAACCTCCACCATTCTGTGATTCTGTGAAAGAAAAATTCATAGAATTAGTAATCTTTATCTTGATGATTTTTCCTTGATGTTGAATATGTATTAGGAAATTAGAGTTTTCTTCTTATACCTACCTTTATTTATAAAAAAAAAAATATAGAAAAATGTGCATTTGGAAAAAGATCAAGACCAATTTTTGTGAAGCAGTATTTCCTTCTTGGATCATTTTATAGGCTGTAGAGATTAGAACCTTAAAATAATCTAGACTGACCTGCCATAGGATCCCAGACTTCCTTGAATTGTATCATAGGATCATAGCATCAAAGAATAAACCAGGTTGGAAGGGCCCTAAGGAGGTTTCTAGCCGCTCGCTCACTGCCCCCCACCCAGTGGGATGGGGGAGAGAATTGGAAGAGCACAAGTGAGAAAAACTCGTGGGTTGAGATAAAAACAGTTTAATAATTCAAATAAAATGATAATGATAATAATATGATGATAATAATAATACACAAAGCAAGTGATGCACAGTACAATTGCTCCCCCCCCGCCGACCGATGCCCAGCCAGTCCCCGAGCAGCAGCCCCCCTGGCCAGCTTCCCCCAGTTTATGTACTGAGCATGACGTCACATGGCATGGAATGTCCCTTTGGCCAGTTTGGCTGTGTCCCCTCCCAGCTT
>NW_008825566.1:4607129-4607407 GCF_000699105.1 Pygoscelis adeliae | reverse complement strand
TGTACTGAGCATGACGTCACATGGTATGGAATGTCCCTTTGGCCAGTTTGGCTGTGCCCCCTCCCAGCTTCTTGTGCACCTGCAGCCTTCTCAGTTGGTAGAGTATGGACAACTAGAAAGTGCTTGGCTAGTGTAAGTCCTACCTAGCAACAACTAAAACATCGGTGCGTTATCAACTTTGTTTTCATCCTAAATCCAAACCACAGCATTGTACCAGCTACTGGGAAGGAAATTAACTCTATCCCTGCCGAAACCAGGACAATATCCACCCCTTATTC
>NW_008825566.1:4594087-4600566 GCF_000699105.1 Pygoscelis adeliae | reverse complement strand
CAGCCAGTCCCCGAGCAGCGGCCCCCCCGGCCAGCTTTCCCCAGTTTATGTACTGAGCACGACGTCACATGGTATGGAATATCCCTTTGGCCAGTTTGGCTGTGCCCCCTCCCAGCTTCTTGTGCACCTGCAGCCTTCTCAGTCGGTAGAGCATGGAAAACGAAAAAGTCCTTGGCTAGTGTAAGCATTATCTAGCAACAACTAAAACATCAGTGTGTTATCAACTTTGTTCTCATCCTAAATCCAAACCTCAGCATTGTACCAGCTACTAGGAAGGAAATTAACTCTATCCCTGCTGAAACCAGGACACCTGGGCAGCCTGTTCCAATGTTTAACCACTCTTTCAGTAAAGAAGTTTTTCCTCATGTCCAATCTAAACCTCCCCTGGTGCAACTTGAGGCCATTTCCTCTCGTCCTATCGCTAGTTACTTTGGGAGAAGAGACCGACACCCACCTCGCTACAACCTCCTTTCAGGTAGTTGTAGAGAGCGCTGAGGTCTCCCCTCAGCCTCCTTTTCTCCAGGCTAAACAACCACAGTTCCCTCAGCCGCTCCTCATAAGACTTGTTCTCTGTTCACGCTCTAACACCTCAATGTCCTTCTTGTAGTCCTTCTTGTAGTGAGGGGCCCAAAACTGAACACAGTATTCAAGGTGCGGCCTTATCAGTGCCGAGTACAGGGGCACGATCACTTCCCTACTCCTGCTGGCCACACTATTTCTGATACAGGCCAGGATGCCATTGGCCTTCTTGGCCACCTAGGCACACTGCCAGCTCATGTTCAGCCAGCTGTCAACCAGCACCCCCAGGTCCTTTTCCGCTGGGCAGCTTTCCAGCCAGTCTTCCCCAAGCCTGTAGCGCTGCATGGGGTTGTTGGTTCCTCAGGTCTTGAAACCCTCCAAGAATGGAGACAATCTGCCCCAATGGCTGGCTGTCCTCATGGTTTCTCTTCCATCTGAAGGAAGTACATCTCTCAGAAAACACCCTATTTTGATTTAAAATGCTCCAGAAATTGAAACTCTACTACAGGTGTTCATCAGTTGTTTCTTTAATTACTTTTATTAGTAAAAAAAGTTCTCCTTCATTTCAACTCTAAATTTGTCTCAATTGCCAATTACTACATCTTTTTATATTTCTGTCTACCAGTTTAAAGAGCTCTTTGCTATCATATTCTTTTTCTTCATGTATATGTACTCATAAACTGTGACTACTTCTCTCCTTTTCTTAAAGCAAACAGACTGATCTCTTTAGGTCTTTCACTATAAAATTGGTTTTCAGTCTTTTATCTTGACAGCAATTCTTCTCTAAATCTCCTCCAGTTTATCACCTTTCTTGGACTGTAGCCACCTGAAATTAATATAATTTTTCAGAAACAATCATACACCACTTCCAGTTATACAGATAATAAAGCTACTGTTCTACTCAATAGTTCCCATTTAAACACAGTCACTTGATAAACAGCTCTGGTCATATGTTATCCAAAAGCTAACATTCAGTTATGGATAACTTTCACCTTTAGTTAAAATGGAGAGTCCTTGGCTGGCTCTGTGCATTAATCCTTCTCAAAAAGAAGCCACAAGAAACTTAAAAATTGTTTTTCTAAAATGCCAAAGAGTTTTTTCAAGTTCTGAGACCTCAGCTGGGCCTACATTTTGCATCACTGCAGTGCATAAGGGAAATGGTGTGGTGCTGCTGTCTAACCATAGGATGGGGTCATAGTTAGGACTTCTGCAAAAGCTAGGTTATTTGTTTCCCAGAGGGACGCTAGGCAGGATCAGTTCAAATTGCCACTAGATGTCAGTACTGTTCCATGAAAATACTATCCAGCCTGCATTTTATGTGGCTGTCAATAAGGCAAACTGCAGAAAGGAGTTTGGAAAACCTATGTTTGAGCTTCACCTCTAAAGATCCCCTTTCTCATTGGTCTGCAAATTGCACTCACATGGAATCCCTTCAGGCTTCACAGCTACACAAGTCATCTTTCTCCACATCTTTCTACTTGAATTCATCATTGCTTTATTCTACAGAGTCTTCTAAATTAGTCATCTTTTATTATGCTGCAAATATGCAACATCAGCATCTTTTGGCTTAAATTGATTTACATTTAGAAGCCATTCACTAACTACATTTTATGTTTGCCAAATGGAAAAAGATGAGATTAGGGATTGATTGTTCTGCCACTTAGATTTTCCTTTCTCTGCAATATGAACCTTTCAGATCGATACAGCTGGACAATAATGTAAGCAGAGGTCAAGTGTCTTTTTGATACAGGTATGTTGAAAAGGAGAATTTAAATCAGAAAAGACACTTGTGGGCCAGTCTTTTGTGGATCATAAAAAGTGCTTGATATTTCCATTCACCAAAACCCTTACTGATTTCTAAAAAGTGAAGTCATCAGCCCATGCTTTTTTCGATCTCAAAGGAGATTTAATTTTATCTAATGTGGCCTCTGTATTCCTCACATTGCAAGCCAGGGCCATGTGCATGCGTGTGCGCGCACTTTTCCCCAAACATTTCAAATGCTTGACAGCTGGGTGAAGTTTTCCTTCCGCCCAGAGAAGGACTTTTTACATTTCATAATGGATTGCCAGTGCTGCCAGGGCTATTTTCTCTCCAGCTGTGAGAGTGGCTTTTTAAAATGACTCACAAAAGCTGCTAGCCAGCTGCTTCACCTCAGCCTTCACAAGGGCCCTGCATTCTAAACAGGGGTAGCGCTGACTTACTTTAGAAGGGCTCATTTATTTGGATGTTGCAGATGCACACAACAGTAGATCCTAAAGAGACCTCCATTCAGGCAGGTGAGTCATGGGCTTACATCACTGCAGGTGTTGACTTCGCGTTAATGTTGTGAAGAGGAAACATCCCATGTGCTAGTCAGTCATCCTTGGACCCCTTCCAGAAAGCACACAAAGCAACGTATGCATGATATGCTAATTTGTAGCTACTGTATGTACTATACATCTTAAGACATCTGTAAAATTTGGTGCTTACATAGGTATTAAAACAAGAATGTTTTTCATGATGTCCCGAAATGGAAAAAATACTAAGCTGGTTGGTATTTATGTGGCAATGGGTCTTAAATCAAATCATAGAATTATAGTGATTAGGAATTGCAAAGACCTTGATGTTGTTCAGTCTTCTTTTATACCAGTTCAGAAGTGTTCCCTGCAGCATTTTGCTAGCTTTTATGGGCTGAGGAAAATAAATATTCTCATCAATAGTCTGGTATCAGCTAGAGCTCTCTGATTTGGTGTCAGGCAAGACATGCTTTCAGATTTAGACTTGAGGTCAATGAACATCTTTTTACTTCTTGAAAACATAAATATTTCTACCACAAATGTTGAATTTTTTAAAAGGCAGGGGTTTCTTAAACTCTGCTTTCAACTAGTTCAAGAAGTAGTATCTCATTATTATAAACCATTGTTCATTAGGTATACTCTGCAAACCCCAACCCACATTCCCACTTTTCTCTCTTTTATTGGGATTGTAGATACATGTGGTTTGAGATGGCTCCAACTCACATCGTTTAAACATAAACAACAGAGGAAACCAGGAGTGCCTACAAAATGGGAGTCAGAGAATTATGGTATTCTGCCCAAGTTTCAATATCAGTTTGATGACACAGTGCAGCATGGAATACAAACCTTCCGCGGTCTCGAGAGCACCAACTGCTTCTCAAAAACAATGCAACTATGGGAATGTTTGTCCAGACCAGTGCAGACAAGCCTGAGCTCCTTTGCAGCAAGCAGTCTGGATAGATGCCAGTTCCAATCTGGAATCCACGTAGCCATGCTATCCACCTGGCTAATGAACCCTCCCTTGCACTACTCTACTGAATAATTTCTCATGGTTTTCTAGCTCTTTAAGTCACGTAGGAGGACATACCAGCTTATACATAGTACTGTTTTAACATTGGTAAATGTCTTCTGGGCTTGAGCTCTCTCTTGGCTGGCCCATGTGGGACACAAGCAGTGTAGGGTGGACCTGTCTGTACCCATCCACAGAGACTCTGGTAGTTAAAAATGCCGTAGGAACTTCTTCCACCTAAATCCCTTCCACCTAAATTGGGTCTTAGCTTCCTTAAACACCTTCCCAGTGTTTGATAAACCCATCCATATTCTTCCCAGGACTGCAAAGCTCTGGAGGCACCTACATTTGTATTCTGAAAGTACAGAGGGCATTCAGCTGGGAAGAAAGTCTAGAAAACTGCCACCACTGCTATCGTGAAAATGAAGGCCATTTAGATCTTGCTCAAACTTGAGTAGGCCCAAATCCTTCATCCATGACAACGCAAAAGAACCCCTGTGTCTTCTCAAAGTCCCTTTAAGTGTCATGAAGACGACTCAAAATAAAAAGGGCTTCTTATAGATAACTGACTACAGGGTTTCAGCTGCTAGCTTGGGGCTTTTTCACAATGCCGAAAGATCACTCATCACTGAAACACACTGCAACACCCAAATTTCAGACAGGTTATTTTTAATAAATTTTACACGGAAACTGTGGGTGTGACCCAGCAATTAGGATGCAGTTCTACAGGAGGTCAGGTTAGATGGACAGAACTGTTCCTTCTCACCTGAAATCTAGGACTCTGAGGAATTTTTTTAGCAAAAGGAGAGCAGGCTTTGAAATCTCCGTTCCTCTGCCACATTGTTTAGGCCAGAAATCAGGAAAATTCATTTGTTTTGACTTCACAGAGAAAAGCAGGGTGAACTCAGGGGAAATAAATATGTTGAGAGAGAAGATTTTCAGAGTTTTATCCTGAGTCAATAACCCTGATTGTTGGCACTTCTAGCTTTCACTATCCGTTATTCTGACAACTAAACCTATTTGTTTCCACTGCTGGCAGTTCTCTGTACAGTGTTTAGTACTGCTGTTAGCAAAGAATACAGAATATTCACAGTTGTAGTGAAATCTTAATTGCCTCAGAATTCTAGCACTTATTAGGTGGTTTTTTTCAGAACTTATTTTTCACTGTGGATTTGTACTGTGTTTCTGTTTCCATCAGCCTTTCCATGTGGTCAATAAAAAACAGCTCTGAAATCAATACTCTTTTCCTATGTCCCTAACATCTGTAAATACAGCATATGCACTTCTGACCCAAACTCCAGTATGTATCCACCATATTAATTGCTCCGACTAGAGTTAGTCTTAAACCTGACTGCGTTTAATGTTTGTTTGTTTTTTTCACCATACATTTTCATATCCCTTTTCATATCCTGTCTTTTCATATTCAGCTTGCTAGGAGACAGCAAATACGTAAAGAGCTTAGCGATCTCCCTTTTAGGAAAGAGAGGGGTGTTTTCTGGGTGCTAATGAATAAGAAGGCAGCTGGCACTAAATACCTGTTAAACTAGGACAGCCTTTGCTTTGTATTCTTTGTCTTCGGTCAGGTCCTCCTTTCCTTGTTGTACTGTCATTGCCCACTTCCCCATAGTCATCACAGGTATGCTCAGATTCCAGGAACGAGCACTGATGTCTAAAAGCCAGAACAAGAATTACTCTGTGGAAGTTTAATATATCCAACAACTGGATGCATGAAACAGCCAGGAGTAAAGAAAACATTCAGGAGAAAGTGTTTAAATTGCTTTTCTATTTGAGCACTTACAGACTGTCCCACTGACATTTTCAGGTAAAACACCACAAATGATAACAATGAATCTATTTTCTCTTGGTTTAAAAGAACACATGAGCTAAAGTGCCAGAGTTTTACAATTACAAGCCAAATAGACATTTTAATCATCTCTCCCCTTCAACCAAGATGCAGCTCTCCATGTAAATATGAACATACTGATACACTGTGCAGTGCTTCAGTTTCACCTAGTTCTTTCCACAGGCCTTATGTTACATGCAGAGGGCCCCAACATGTTGGCATATGCAAACCATTTTGGACAAGTAGGGCATTTCAACACCCCAGGTTTCTAATAGGGAGCACCTGCCCAAAAAAATCCCTGTTTTAAAACAGGGGACTGAAGGAAATCAGTGTCTCCTACATTGAGTGATTCCAGGCTGGTCACATCTTCAGATAAAGTCCTCTTCATAAGTTTTTGAGCCATCAGGGAAGGTGCCACAGGTGATCTTCAGGATACACAACTTAGTGGAGGAGTAGCTAAACTCTCCAGTTGGCCTCTAAATAATGTTGATATGACAGCACCGGTAAGACATTTAAGGACCATATTCTGCACAGTGTTACCTTGAATGTAATTGCAGCTGCACAACAAAGTGAAGTGTTGACTTCTTGAAGTGACTTCTTATCACATATTGCTGCAACATCATAACTTAAAAGAAGATTTTTATCCTCTTAAAGCAACTTAAGACAAGTCCTTCTACCAGAAGAAGGGGTGGGGGAGTGAGAGAGAGACAGACTTATAATTATGAGGAAAAAATCATGATGTAAGGCATTTCATAGGTTCCATAAACCTCTGTCTTTGTTATAATTACTATTTATTTGTTAACTAACATCTGTCTATTCATAGTCTACACT
>NW_008825566.1:4589284-4594073 GCF_000699105.1 Pygoscelis adeliae | reverse complement strand
TTTCCTTCCCCCCAAAAGTCCCCCAAAAAAACATTAGATGAAGGAATTTATGCTTCTTAAGCTTAAGTCAGAGATACTATTATAGGGGGAAAAGATTATTGTTTTATGTATGTATTTCATTTCTCAATCTTGAATTGATTTTAGAGCTTCATTCCTGAATATATAGTTCCTTTTTTTCCAAAGGAAAACAAACAGTGGCCCACACTAATGTCTGGAAGATTGTTTTAAGACATCAAACTCCCACTGACATGTAAATGAACAATTTTCATTTGCCTGGTGCAATGTATACAAAAGTGATTGATCTACATAAAAGAATGTGATTTCTAAATGTTTTCTATGGCCCCAGCTGTTCAATGCTCCAAACATGTGGAGAATATCAAGGACAAAAACTACAAAGTATGTGAATTTTTTTTCCAATACAATGATTGAATTGTATACCACAAGAGACTTCCTCCTGGCATATCAGGAAAAACTCATCTAAAGCCAATAAAATGGAATGGATCAATGGATATTTCATCATAGGAAACCCAGCTGCAAGATAACAAAATGGACTGCATTTAGCCCTTCATCTCTCAAATGTCTGACACTGGAAGTGGGCAGCTGTGACTTTTTGGTTGTGCTGTTTGTTTATTTTGTGGCAGCTGATTGTCTTTGAGAATGTAGTAAATATTAGAAGTTTAATCACTTATTTGAGGGAAGGAGGGGGAGAATTGTTTTCTTTTTTTTCTCTTTTTATTTCTGAAGATACTTGGCACACAGTATTTAATGTCACCTAACTATAGAAGAGAAATAAAAAAACACACCACGCTTTCAGTGTGGTTTGCTGAACACCCACACATTAAACGCGTTCTGTAGAATTTACAATAATAACTCATTCTGGATACAGGAGCAATGATTTCTAAAAACAAATCTGAAGAACTTTCAAAGCTTGTATATTGCATTCTTAAATCAAAAGAAGATTCATCTTTGTATAGTTTTTCTTTTCCTTTAAAAGAAAATACTTAACACTTTCCTAGCAAGCTCAAAAAGATTCTGTTGGTGGAAGCTTCAATGCATGGGAAATGTTCTAGTGGGCATCCACGAGGCCCTGCAATGTGTCTGATACCATCCAACAGTTTCGTCAGCAATCTGGAAGCAAATGTAAAAATCATTCAATAAAAATTTTCCCATACCAGAACGCTTGGCAGAGGAATATGGTGGCAAGGCAGTAACAGAGTGTGTCCTTGGATCCTCCCGTACCACCTGGGCCTGTTCAAATGATTGCTCTATGTAGCGACATGTGAAGTGAAATGTCTCAGAGTCAGGAACATGAGTAAGTCCTTCAGCATCAATCCTTGGCTGTGTTCATCCCACATAGCTTTTGGTACTTGAGTTAAGCACCCACTACAAAGTTAGCTCTCTCTGTTATCATCAGTGGTGAGAGCTGGGTACCTGTGGTCTGTGTCCAGAGGGACCAAAGTCTACGATGACAATACAAAGAACCTACATTACTGTGTTCTTCACTGAAAAAAGAACACTTTTTCCACTCTTACAAAAAAATTCAACCTCTCTCCTTGAAAATCATGCCTCTAAAAAACAGGGCATACTGAACTAGTCATTAATTTTACACACAATAAAGTGGAAATCAGGATAAATGTTGGGCACTAGAGGAATAAGAAGACATAACAGAAAAACAACAGTTTTCTGAATTGCATGTGAATTGACATTAAAATTAAGCTTGCATTTTTATCAATGGAAATTATTAACTTTGGGAATTAGTTCCTGAGGATAATGATGGACTGTCCATTTCCCGATGTTCTCCTATCAAAACTGGCTACCTTTTTACGAGGAACATATTCAATGGACATAAATAATGCTTCAGTTGAGGACTATGTGTTAGGTTCCAAGAAATTGAGAGGACATTGATGTTGTAAGATATATTGGAAGTCATACAGTCACACTACAGGATCTCATGGTTTCTCTTCCCTTAAGCTCTTTAAGTTCACTAGTCTCCAAAGGCCCATTCAAATATCAATCATTACAGCATCTTTCTAATGTAGATATTATTTCTTCCTTACAGATCAATAGCGAAACAAGCAGAGACTAAGAATTTTTCTAAATGTATGTACCAAAAGTCAGATAGCTTACTTAGGTATGTGAAGGAAAACAAAGTATTTCAGCCTCCCTATTAATCTAGCCACCAGCATAGAAACAGAAGTACTGATTTAAAAGGCAATCTAACTTTAAACTCAACTTTGAAACATTTCCATTAAATTGATGATATAAGGGCATACATTGAATCAATGGTAGAATTTGAAGTCCTCACTCCTGGAATTTGTTGTGCTATAAGTAGAATTATGTATAGGCTATAAAAATATGTGTAGTGACTCTGATGCTTTCAAGTGTTGTACTATGCACTGGAAGTGCACTACAGGGCTACTCTGTCCATGCACAAAAAGTCTGAAGTATCCTAAACCCCTTGTCTGGGATTTTTTAATATTTGTGAACCTGGTCAGATATGGAACTATGGATCATGCTGGAATCAGGTTCATAACCTTTAGAAAACCTGAACAGATACTCAAGCTCCTCAAATTACCTACAGATGAAACTTCCAAAGGTACATTTTTTGTAACCCTTGTCTACTTCCTCCTCATTATATTCAATAACTTTTTAAACATGAGGAATTTCATAACTGGATGCTCTATCCTTACTCTAATCTCACCACTTCTGTAACTAAAAATAAAATTATCATTCTATATTTACTCTCTATACTTATACCCTTTCCTAGAAGTGAATGCATTCTGTTCATTCTATGTTTATACTAAAGTCTATATTTAAAATGAGAATATGTTCACGAAAATTTCTGGTATCCTTTCTTTATTCACAAAGGTCATGCTGTAAATACTGACCTCCTTTTTTATAGAAGGAGGTTTGTTTGGTCTTACATTTACTTACTGAGTTTTAAATTGCTTGAACAATACATTGTAAAAGCAAGAAATATAAATTCACTCTGTTCACAAAATCTCTAAAGCATTTATGAAGGTAAATCTTACAGCATACATTGGTTATGTATAATTTAAGTGCGTTATTGTATAATTCACCTATGTGAGGGTGACACATTTTATTTAGTAAAGTAGATTAACTCCTTGTCTGAAGACAGCAACATTTCACATGTAGCTTATGGTAATTGATGTTCTTGCAAGTGAAAGTGCTCCCTAATTATTTTTCTTTTTCTGTCCTGGATGGAGCAAAACTCAAGTTGTTTAATTTATGAAGTCATTTTTGTGTTAGATTAATGCCAAACTCCATTACATTCAGTTAATTTGTTGCCAGGTTGAGTCCCTTTTTCACTACTGATAATAGAGCCAAACTTGTGGTCAATCTAGACTGGAGTGTCTATTCTGTCAACATGTTGCTGAAACACATCCTGAAGGGACCACTTTGTAGTTCACAGGAACCTCATGTCAAGTATTAACAATTTGCAATACTGTATATTTGAAAGTTATGCTTGAAAACATGTTGATGAAGACTGTAACAGTCTTCAGAAAGAAGATCTGTATTTTCCAGGTATGGGCCCTATGCAGAGATGGAGCAGGGGAGGTTTATGCAGATTATAAATGGCTCCAGTAGAGTCCCACTGTGACCAGCACGTGATACGATGCTTGAAATCCCCTACATCATACTATGTAAGTGTTCAAAATTCTGATTGGAATCTTAAATACAACATGCATCTGAGGAGAGAGTTTATAAAATGGAAGAATGTATGCACAACTAATGCAGAATCTTTGCCCTGACAGAAATGTTTGTTCCAGGTATTTCCAGAAGTTGGTGTTTTAGTTTGGGACTTACTAGAGCTACCATGCTGAACAAGAAGAATCAGAGATAAGTACCAACTATTCCTAAGAGATATTGTCTCTCTAGATTTTCAATTAAATAATATTCCTGTGTTTTCAAAAATGTGTTATCTAAAAAGTTCATGTTCTCAAATGTATTCCTGGAGATGGCGCTATGATTGGGATGAACAAGGGACTCAGTAACCAGCACCAGTAATTCTGCAGCCTGGCCAAGGCAAAATGCAAGAATGACTCATTCAAAACTCTGCATAGCTGTGTAATACTGTTAGAACTCTGGCAAATCAGCCCACTTTCAGCAGACATTTGGCTGATGTATGCCTTAATATCTCTGTGTGTATGTATACATTCTCTGAAGTGTAGAGATCAAGAACTGACTTGATTAAGTGGAATCCTGTGATCTGCCAGCATTCTGGCTTTGTAATTGTCTGTTAGCTCATCTAGAGCTTGGAGTCAGCGTGCTCATGGTGTGCCTGGGTAGCAGCACTTTGAACACCTGGGCTGCAGTTCTGCAAAAGTCAGCTCATATAGTAAGGGATGATGAAAAAGCAGGACCATCATGAGACGAGGAAGAGGAAGAACTCATAAATGAGACGGTAACCACCCAATCCTTATCCCTGAGTGAGCTGGGAGACATGCAAAAAGATTTCAGTTGTCATCCAGGCGAGCATGTTGTCACCTGGCTGCTCCGATGATGGGATAACAGGGTCAGTAGCCTGGAATTAAAGGGTAGGGAAGCCAAGCAGCTGGGATCCCTCTCTAGGGAAGAGGGCATTGATAAAGTGATTGGGAAAGGGGCAAAAGTCCTCAGTCTCTGGAGGTGACTCCTGTCAGGTGTGAAGGAAACATAACCCCTCAAGGAAGATGTTATAGATCACCCAGGCAAGTGGACCACCATGGAGAGAGGTATCCAGTACCTGAGGGAATTAGCCATGCTGGAGGTGATTTATAGTGACCTG
>NW_008825566.1:4554461-4585787 GCF_000699105.1 Pygoscelis adeliae | reverse complement strand
ATTTCATTGCGGGGGGAATGAGCGAAAGGCTGTGTGGTGTTTAGCTGCCTGCCAAGTCTAAGCATGACACTGTCCTACTCTGTCCAGACAGCATGGGTAAGAACTAAGCCAAGAACTCCTAACAGAAGAGACCAGGCTGAAGTGTTTGTCATATGAGGTTCAAGCACTTTAAAATAGGTGGCGGATGCAATCTTTCTTTCATGGCCTTCAGAGGCACCTTTCTCTATTCATTAATAATGCAAGGAATTTTAGGTACTTGTTTTACAAGGCACGTGAAAGATAAGCACAGAGTAGGTACCTAAATAAAGAATACAAGATCAATCCTCAGTGATAGTCTCAGAACTATGGAGTATGTCACAGGTTTGTAAAACCTATAGCAGGCACCAGTGTTCATACCTTTGTATTCCCATCTTCTGTGAAGGGTGACAATATCTAGTTAATCTGTAAAAATCTACTGTTTCCAATAATTCCTTTGCTTTTTATTTGATGACTGGGGTTTTTTTTAAATTTTCTTTAAAGCAGGTGCAGTTATAGTTTTATTCTAAATAGAGATTTTATGGGACAAAAGTCATGTTTTCTTCGGTTAGTTTCTTCCAGACTGTCTTTTTCCATTATTTTTCCATTCTGCCACACTGCAGACTTTTTTGATAGTGTTATTAGCCAGGTACTCAGATTACTCGCTCCCTCACCATATGTACATGTGTAGGTGTGTGTTCTCTCCTCTTCTCCCCCACACATGTATATGTTTCAGGAAAATCTACCTTTTAATTGCTTTTGTTTATCATAGTTTTGATATAGCATATGGCTTCCATTTCCAGGACTTCCACACTGAAAAATCCACACTGAAAACCTAAAACATTCTTTTTTTTTTTTCATGTCAGCCAAATAAAACAAACAGAAAAAAAAGTTTCCAAAAACATTTGGATGTTAAGGGAGAGGATTCTGCTGTAAATTAAGAGGCACCCATAATTTCTGAATTAAATCAGCTTCAGAAATTTAACTTTTGTAGCAGACTGAAAAACATTGGATTTTTATATTTTCCCCATTTCTTTCTCTTTCTTTATTTCAGATCTTATTGCTATTATTACACTTTTTGTGCTTTCTTTGTTTTGCTTATGGCCAAATCTGGAAAGAGGCTGTGTCCTTTACAACCGACCGGAGCAATATTCACAGCAAAGTGATCATTAGGACTGGGGACAGGCACTGTGGACCTACCTGCTTTCTGTTCAGTTTTAATGGAGGAACAAAATTGTGTGGTTTTGGTTGAGTTTCACACTGAATGTCACCAAGAATCAGGCACTGCTGTGGCAGGAGAGCTGTGCAATGGAATTTAAACTGGAATACAACGAGGGCTTATTCTGAAGCCTGTAGGATCAATCACCTTGTGTTCAGATTTGGTACACAATGCTTCTCAGTTGCAAGGTGATTGCCTTTCTGCTGGTGTTTTTCTCTGAGAATTTCCAGAGATGCAACTGTTAAAGTCATACCTGTGATCTAAAAAACCCAAACACATCTAAGCTGGAAATGATGAAGGACCTTTTGTGCTTACGCTCATGGCCATAGTAGGCTGCTCATGAGAGAGGGAAAACAGGCTGGGAGGGCCATCCTCACTTGAGCTCGGTGAGAGAGGGCCCACTGATCCTTTTGAAGATGGCAAAGCCCCAGTTTCACCATGAGCTCACATAAGGGATTTGGTCATGTCCAGGAGCAGGATTTCATCTGCAGTCATGGAAGCATACAGCTCTACGAGATTTAAAACAGATATCATGTACATGGCAACATAGTTCCAAGAATCTGTAAGGATACTTAACTTGCAATGATGGCATATAGCGCGTTCACCCAACTTGGGAGTTTCTGAAAACCATTTTTTTTGATCTGTTGTGATGTAGTTATGTAAAGGTATAAATTAGATATTGAAGGTAAAAAGGACTATTACAGAATCTATGCTAGCCTTCTGTGCAGCAGTGAAGGTGGTTATCTCATGTCATGGACAAAGCCTTGTACATAACAAAAACGTATCTCTCAGATGCACCTTTTCTGCCTTTCCGCTTTCCGAGTTAAAAACATCTACATTACTGCATTAAACATCATTCATCTCTGAGACTGGATCTAGCTCTATCCATAACCTCAGCTGAAGGATAACAAAAGATGAAGGCTATACCGTTTCTTCTGTTTACTGTTTCCAAGAACTAGTCACTTGCACTATTATAAGCATGTGTTTTCTTCCCAATTTGAATTCATCAGCCTTTAAGTGTAGACTTTGGTTTCTCTTACGTCTTTTCAGCTATATTAAGGAAGCCTGAAACATGTGATATTTTCTCCACAGGAAAGTATTTAGACTATTCTACAGTCAAATCAACACTCGATGCATTTGATGAGCTAAACAGATCAAGCTCCTTAAGTCTCCCATATAAAGCATTTGTTCCAGTCCTGTCATTATTCTGTGGCTTCTTTCTTCACCTTCTCCAGTTTTACAAGAGAAGTTTAAAAATGCTTTCCTTTTTTTACTGAAAGATTTTAGGATGGTAGAGAAAATATCTATTAACATTAGCTTTGCCTGAAATACATATACATAAAAAATGCATACCTTAACAGTTTTGTCAAATCGTTGAGTTTTAGTTACTTTCTCACATTTAACAAGGCTGCATACAGGTCATCTCCTTAAATTCAACAGTGACAGATCTGTACTAGCCTCTGTTTAATGCTGTCAGACTGTAGCGCCTTATACAGTTGAAGGAGAGAAGTAGTCACAGTGCCAGTCAGCCGAAGAATCATAGAATCATAGAATCATAGAATGGTCTGTGTTGGAAGGGACCTCTAAAGGTCATCTAGTCCAACCCCCCTGCCGTGGGCAGGGACATCTTCAACTAGATCAGGTTGCTCAGAGCCCCGTCTAACCTGACCTTGTTTCCAACCAATGTTTCCAGGGATGGGGCATGCACCACCTCTCTGGGCAACCTGTGCCAGTGTTTCACCACCCTCAGCGTAAAAAATTTCTTCCTTATATCTAGTCTCAATCTACCCTCTTTTAGTTTAAAACCATTACCCTTTGTCCTATCGCAACAGATCCTACTAAAAATTCTGTCCTCATCTTTCTTATAAGCCCCCTTTAAGTACTGATAGGCTGCAAAAAGGTCTCCCTTGAACCTTTTCTTCTCCAGGCTGAAGATCCCGAAGCCTTCTCTTCTCTGGGCTGAACAACCCCAACTCTCTCAGCCTTTCTTCATAGGAGAGGTGTTCCATACCCCGATCATTTTTGTGGTCCTCCTCTGGACCCGCTCCAGCAGGTCCATGTCTTTCCTGTATTGAGGACTCCAGAGCGGGATGCAGTACTCCAGGTGGGGTCTCACCAGAGTGGAGTAGGGGGCAGAATTACTTCCTTCTGCCTACTGGCCACAAGTACCTGTTACTTACCATGCTTTTGAATGTAGATGCTATAGTAATACCAATAACTAAGCTAAGCATCCAAAATTGGCAAGATTAATTCAGCATAGAGCTCAGAAGTAGGTATTTGTGCTTCCTTATTGTGGAGGTTTGACCGCATAAGTGTGTCAATACAGTAATGGTCTATACAGTAATGGGAAAAGAGAGCTACTGTTTATTTCCATTTCAGATTCTGGGTAGGCCTCTCAGTCTGCAAATTGGCAAAGAGAAGGTGGCAACTGAATCAGGGAATGGGTATACTACATGGGAGAGGCTGGAGGATATTTCATAGAATCATACAATTATAGAATAGTTTGGGTTGGAAGGGACCTCTAAAGGTCATCTAGTCCAACCCCCCTGCCATGGGCAGGGACATCTTCAACTAGATCAGGTTGCTCAGAGCCCCGTCCAGCCTGACCTTGAATGTTTCCAGGGATGGGGCATCCACCACCTCTCTGGGCAACTTGTTCCAGTGTTTCATCACCCTCATTGTAAAAAATGTCTTCCTTTTATATACTCTGAGATGTAAAGATTTAAAGGGTAATAAATAACTGGAGGATATTTAGAGGGTATGCCTGGTGAGTGGGCATATAATTTAGCTCACTGGTTTGGTTCTGTGTCTTGGTCCTATCTGCAGTTCATATGCCCTGCTATGTTAGTTGATATGTGGGCTTGTTTTTTAATAAATTAAACAAGTTTCCTCTGAGAAACAAAGTTTTCTTTTCCCCTCCAGGTATGATTCTCTATAGGCTACATTCATGAGAAACACCTGAGAAGCATGCTTTCCTGAGCCAAGTCCATCACTTCTCTGTCAATACTATCCCAGCATGTCTTGACCATCACCACCCAACACACCCTCACATGCTACCAATATGCTTGCCTTCATGCTACAAAAATTCCGTTCTGGTGGACACCAGATGTTTTGAAAGGAGAAAACCAAAATACAACAGCAATTATGTTTTGCAGCCACATCCCTTCTTGTCTTGGGGAGATCTAAATGTAGTGCTATACACAAAGAAATTGCACAGTCCACTCCAAACCCAGAATGTTGTAGACACAAATGCTCTGCATCTTCTGGCTTAAGATCTAAGGATTGTTCCTGGTTGTGGATACCTTTGGAACTATAAACATAGTCAAAGTGGCTGATTAAATGTACCTGTCTTAATGGACATTTTAAATTATTAACTTCATGATGGATCAATTCTCCATTTCTGGAGGTTTTCAACACTTTGCTAGACAAGGCCATGACTGATCTGATCTAGCTGGCGATAGTCCTGCTTCATGCAAAATGTTAGACAAGATGACTTCCAGAGACTCCCTTCAGCCAATGTTTCTATGACTTTAAGATCCAAGGAGTCTTTGTGATACTCTAGTTGGACCTTCTGCAGAACAGGGAGCAGAAAACTTCAAGCAGGATTTCCTTCTTTAAATTCAGAATTTCTTCCTGAGTTGGGCTTTACTTTCTAAAAATCCCAGTCTGTCTTGATTTGAACACATCAGGAACAGAGAAAATCTTTTCTGAATGAGAAAATTACTTTAGAGTTTTAGCTCAAAATATGATTGCTATTTTTTGTTCCAAATTAGGGCAAGTGTAGATGGGTTATGTCCAGTCTTGCATCCCCTCTCCCTCAGGAACATTGCCTACTGTGCTTTGTATCAGCTTGCTGGGAAACAACCACAAGGCTGATGGGTTTTGATAATACTTACAATGAGTTTTAAGATTTGACCAATTAGCATTTATAGTAAGTCCTGAACTCCTCTGATAGAAGGCACAGAATAAAGGGTGCAATTCTCGTCTCCTGGAGTCTGTTAGTGTTGGTATCACTGACTGCTGGCATGTCTCCAAGACCACTTTGACCAAATAAGGGGAAATGAATATGAATGGTGTTTAGTTTGAACAACATTAACAAACTTTCTTCTAAAAAGGAATGCCTTTGGTTTGTGTGCTACAGTTAAGTTGTAAGTTAGCTATGGGTTTGTTCTTTCAAAGTAGAGAACACTGGTAGCTGCCGTAGGTCTCAAGAAAGTGCAAAGTGCTTATAACCTCCAAAAAATCAAGCCAATTGCATGTGCAATGAGTGTGAAAGGCTTGGGAGGATCTGATCCTATTTCCATTTAAGAAATTCAGAGTTTCCCCATGGTTTTAATGGTGAAATCGATACTGAAGTGATTGGACAAAACAATCAAAATGGAATTAAAATGCCAAAATACAGTCAATATTGTTTTAACATTACATTTTTATTCACCTTATTCAACTAAGTCTCAAGCTCAAAACAAACACAAACAGCTTTCCTTCTCATCCCCTCACAACTCTGGGTTTAGTCAAAAAATGCTCAGTGAAATGGGTGCTGCAGCATCCCAGTGACAATCACAACTATGCAGTCAAAAGCATATAAATGAGTAAGGAAATTAGGTCTCCACTTAGGATCAATTCTCTGCCTATTCAGACGTATGAGGACATAAATATGTGTCACAACCTCCAGCCAACTTTTCTTGAATTGAGAAACTATCTTTCACTCCATTTAAGAATGTACTTGAGCCACATTTGTATTTTTATTCATTTCCTCCTGACTTCTAAAGCAGTGCAGGGAAGGTGGAAGAAAAAGAATGTTGTAAAAGCACCAACCTGATAGAATGTCACTAGGGAAAAATATAACGTGGAGCAGAGACAATAATAGCCTGTCTGTCCTTCAGCAATGGGCTACAATAAAAGTGGAGAATCCTAAGTGAGAATAACCATTTAAGCCTGATCACCTTGACAAATTATGAGATTGAAAGGAGATGGGAGACAGAAAGAGAGGAATCAAAGTTCCTGCTCATTGAAATGCTCCTTTTAACAACAGTATTTATTTCACCTAGGCTGAGTAAAAGCTGTGACTTACCATAGGCTGCCTCAGGAAAAGCATCAATTCGTAATGAATGCTTTTTTTGACCCTGCTCACATTTTTAAGCGGATCTGCATAAAAATATGAAAACCCAGAAAACAATCCTCTACAAATTGAATTTCTTTAAAAGAAATAAAATGTAAGTGAAAAAATAAATGAAACAGCACCATTATTTGGATTACATTTCGCTTTAATCCACTTTGTCCTCTATATGAAATACAGTATGAAGACATCTGCCAATATTTTAAAGGCTTCTGCTTGTGTCTGAATTATGTTTTTAAATTAGACCCTAAAGCTGCATTCTAATGCATTACTTTCATTTACTGGAGTATGCATATACTATCATACTACTCCCATGACATTCTTTATTTAATCAGTCTGAGAGCTGTACAGACCCGTATCTATTCCCACATAAATCTCTGCCAAATACTGCTGACTTTTAGATTTAACCTCACTGGCAATGAATGACCTCCTTGGGAAAAAAATGTATAAAATGGACAAATATTTTAGGGGAAGAAGCAATCTTTTTGGATAATCAGTAGAAGGTATGCAAATCTGACTGGTTCAGAATGAAGGTGGTGTCCTTGTGCTGAATAGGAACTGCTGCAGTAAACAACTTTAGCCTTTCCTATTAAAGGTTAGGGGGAGTGATTGATATGTTTGACAAAGAAATGTAAGGTCAGGAGCAATAAAGGCAATCTGTTCTTTAGACAAAAAGTACATGAAAAGCAGTGCATATACTGGGTATTCTCTAGTTGGTTTTGGTGCACCTGCTATTTCAGAATAATAAATGGAGCTGAGTCCCGTTGCAGCTTGTGCAGGTAGGAAGCATCACTATTAACTCACTCTATTCTCTGATCATCAGTTCATCTCTAAAAAAATGATAGTCCTAATGAGCATCTCCTTGACCTTATTTTAACTTAGAACCCCACCTTTTTTTTTCACAGCAGTTAAGGTGCAACTAAATCCACAACTGTCACACTCATTTAAGTAGAACTTCTTGAAGAAAAGCAACAATAAGCTTCAAGTAAGAGCATCAGAATCTGCCCAAACAATTTTAGTCCTGTCTTGGGTTAAGGTTTCCGGAAGTATAAATTAAGGATATATCATGACATTGTGCTAGAAATGGCTGTTGCTATTGTTTAGGGTTTATGTATATACTTTCTATAAGATTCCGAGTGCAGTTACATTGTCTTAAATCAAGATGAATCCTCCTTCAGGCCACCACTACAGGTCTTTTTTTAAATTATCTATTAGATTTAGTTTCTTATCTTCCAGTGAGCTCTGAAAGCACAATCCCCTGCCACCAACTGGTCCCTCTACAGTGAAGGAAACCACAGATTTCATTGTGGGTCTATTTAAATGACACATTCACTACAGAAAGTTCACTGTAGAGTCTGGACTTCAGATATTAACATTTCTTTTATGACTTAAATGACTTACAGTACACACAAGTAACTTAATAGCAACGATTACCCAAGAAAACCCAAGCAAACACACAAAGATAAACCTTCTTTTTTTCAGTCAAATAACTTGGGGTAATGTGTTTTCCCCCAGTGCAGACATTTTTCTTACATTGAAGGCAATAGCAGACAACACAAACATCTTGCAATACTGATAGCAGCCAATAACTGGAATCACAGAAGATAGGCATAGGAAAGACCTTGAGATATTATCTAGCTTTTTCTCTATTTGAAGGCAAGAGCAGATATACCTGAACTGTTCCTGACAGCTGTTTTTCTGACTTGTCTTTCAAAACCTCCAGAGATGGAACTTCAGTGGCTTTCTGAGACACTCTGTTCTGGTATATCATGACCTCCTGCACTTAGGTTCCTCCAAAATTTTCTGGTTTTACTAGACCATTTCAAAGCAGTTCATATCATTTAAACTAGACTAATAAGACTGACTCCTTTTTTCATACAAAAGTTTCCCTTTAATTACAGCATACTCCTCACTTCTTGAACTCAAGTCACTTCTAGACTGCAGAAGAGAGGTGTATCCAAGGTAGGTCCAATACCACCAATGGAATCTGAAACAGTACAACAGGGATTTAGGTAACCCACGTACATGCCCAGGACCACAGAAGAGCTTATACAGCTCATGCCCTTCAACTCCCACTGTTGTTGTCCTCCTGCAGTGCAGTCATAAAACCGCAACTGCATATCAGAATATTCAGCTGACCCTTCCATTTCTATGGTGAACACAAAATAACTGTGACCAAGGGCTAAACTGTGTGTCTTCATTGAATGGACCCAAGCTGAAACTGGTTTGTCTTCTTCAACAGTTTAGCAGATTGACCTAGGTAGTGACCAACCTCATCTGCAGGACTGGGTCCTCCCAGCTAAGACCAGGGTCTGCCTGTGTGTTAAATGCTTCTCTCTGAAAGGACCTGACCTTGGGGGAGGTAGGTGGTGCAGAGAGGAGTTTCTCATACAGCTAGCAAAGTTTCAGCTAAAAGACAGCTACTAGTAATAAATTTCCCAGCTGGCTGTACTGCCTCTTAGAAACAGAGGAAAGGAAGAGCTCTCTTGCAATTAGGCTCTGGTGTCAGCCAGGAAGCAACAACTGATTTGCTGGAAGCACCTTCTGTAACCACTCCCCAGTCGCAGGTCACTGTTTCATCCATACTCCATATCACACATGGGTGGGAGATCATCTTATTTCTGACTCTCACAGTCCTCTGACCATAGCTGTGGCCACAGCAATTTGGCTTAAGGATTCAATAGTTTGGGTATATTGTGAGCTGAGGCATAGGCTTGGACTCGAGGAAGGGATCACAGACATTTCTAGCTTAATAGAAATCATCATAGCTTACAGCATCACCATGCTATTCCAGGAAGCCTGAACCTCTCCTTCTGCCTTCAATTTTCCCTTTTTTTTCTTTCACACTGTGCACACATTCAATCTCACCTCTTTAAATCTTTCATTTCATCATCTTTTTTCTTCTTCAGAGGGTAAATCTACCCAAAGGTCTTAACATAAATGCCTGTCCTCTGGACTGAACCCCTCTTTACAGCTTTACACATCCCACGGGAATAGAATTATTTATTTCAGTAGGTTTATCCTCTGAAGCTAGGATTTTCCAGTTTAGATTCAGCTCTCAGGAGAAAAACTTGCAACACGAGCTGTTATATATATCCAGGCAATGACTCTCAGCTGCCAGAAAATTGCAGGCCAATGGGACATTGCTGTAATCTCTGATTCCAACTGGTCCATGCATTTCCAGTGGCCATGCTTAAAGAGACTCAGAACTGTTCATTAAGTTTGTTGTGAAACCAAGTGTTTAGTATCTGTAATTCAGAAGGATGAATAGGAAGTTAAATTGAGTGAAACTAGTTTTGAACTGGTGCAGTTTCAGAGAAACAAGAGCATCACATATCTCAAAAGAACTCACATTTTAATGTAGCACCATGAGTTTGAAACTATTTCTACTGTTTCGGGCTGATGAGGGCTTTTCATTGTTGTTGACTTTCTTTTTAATGAAAGGCTTCACTGTGCATGCTAAGAAACTGCTGTAAAAAAAGCTGCAATGTTCATGAGTAGAAGCATTTCTTTTACCGATAGGTTATCAACCACAACCATATTATTTAAAATGGCTTGTCAGCAAGAAGGTTGATTCTGTCTGCTTTTGTATACCTCACTTGCATTTTCATGTTATTATAATGCAAGTACAAAACCCTGTTGGGAATGCATTTGTCTTTAGTAATAGTTTTTTTGGTTGTTACGGTTTCTTCTGTCTATTTGTGTACAAATTACTTGGTTCATTGATTAAAATCTATTGGAAATAGTGACTGCACTTTTTCTTTTTTCTGTGCAGCTGCTAGTAGCGTGGCATCTCTCCCATCCTTGACAGAGTGCCAGGGTCCCGAGGGCACCAGCAGCACTGGCTGTTCCTGACCAGCTCCCTCAGACCTCCTCCCATCCAGCCCATGGCCCAGGACCCCATGTCAGCCCCCCAGCGCCATCAGCCCCTGTCCCAGAGATGCTGCAGCAGGGTTGGTCTCCAGTTCTCTACAGCCCGGCCCTGCCCGGTCACGGGTCCCACCAAGCCGGGTGCACCCATGGGCTTATGTACCCATACCCAGGGAGGTGCTGGTGCCCGGGGCAGGAGCTGCCCTTGACTGCCCCCGGCTGTCCTGCTCCAGTCTGGGATGGTGGATCAGGCCCTGGCTGTGTGAATAATTTGGTGTAAAAGGGTACTGTCGGCCTCTGATACATTTTCTTCTACCTGAATGGAGGTAAAAACATTCAGCCCAGGGCAGGCTCCTTGGCTCAGGAAGCTAGGAAAGAAGTGCCTCAGTGGCAGAGACAGGCTGTCAAGAAGCAGGCTGCATCAAACAGCTGTTTTCTGTATTCCCCAGAATTTCAAGTGAATAGAATTTGTGGGATTTTCAGGTATGCTGAAGCTGCTGAGCTAAGACATAGATTATGAGAAATGATAAAGCATTTTGAACAGTCCTATAAACGAAAATTATAGAGATGCTAATACAGACGAAATGCATAAGTTTCTTTGGAAATTTCTTCAAACATTTCCACTTGAAAATGATTGTCTTTCTATAGCAATTTAGGACAACGGTATAGTTCTCTATTGTCTCAGTCAGAATGTTTAAAAAAAACCCAAACCTATTGAAAGCTTGAGACTCCTTAATGGCCTTATTTTTTAAAAGTACTTATGTAGTTGCCTTGAAGGCTGAGAGAAGAAGAATCCTTGAGAATGCTGTCTGAAATAGACTGTAAGGAATATGTCATTGATAGCATGAGAAAAGACACTCCATTCCATTCTAGGTGGAATGAATACTTGCCTGCTGTTAAGAAAAAAGGGCTAGGAGCTGGGGTGAATGAGTTTCACACCATGCCTTTCTTACCTATCAAATTAGAACTTGTTAAGCTGTTACTTCATCAGCTGGTATCTTCATAAAATGACTTTCTTGAAGGAAGATTCTGAAACTTGAGGAGGACATGTCAAGAATGGATTGTGGCTTTTTTGTTGTTTTAACAGTTTTTATCTTGTGGGTAGCCAAAAAGCTCTAGAAAAACTATGCTATCCCAGTCAACTCTCTGAAGTTACACTTGCTCGCATGGGACAGGTCTGTGCTCTGGAATGTAGCACAGCAGAGCAGTTTTAGCAGCAAGGTAACATCCATGTTGCACAGCAGCAAGAGGACCAGAGTGAAAACAATATTGTCATTGTCTCCAGTTAACACAAGGGTTAGGAAAAGTACAATTTTCCCTTCTATTCCTCTTCAATTTTTTTCTGTTGATCTGTGAAATAAAAGAACTAATAAAAAACAAACCTACATTTGCTATAAACCAGTGGTGGACTCGGGATTTCTGCCTTCTGGGTTGTAGTGGTTTGTATGAGAAAAGGTCAGACAAAGGGTGTTCTAAGAGAGTCTGTCATAAAGAGCAGAAGACAAGAGCAGGAGCTCTGAAAGGAATATGGAGCTGAGTGGTTGCATTACCCTATGTTTTATTAATCATAAAATGCAGCAAAAACATTAAAGAAATTTCTAAGGCTATGCTTTGGGAGCCTGCAGAATACAAATTTTTTCAACAGTCTCTGCCCTGTATTTTGCTGCCAGCCTCGACATGATCACGTCTAAGTTATAAACCACAAGAACTGTGATTAACTTGTGATATACTCCTCTGAGACATTTTTTCCCAAAATAGTAAAGAACATTCTACAGCATAATTTTTTTTCTAGCAGTCTCTTTGTTCTCCATTGCTACACTGTATAATGGTATGATTGTATATTGGTGAAATAGAAACAATTTCCTATTATCAGAATATCATTGTATAATGTAGTAGATGCTAATAAATACTATTAAAATAGAATAATAGATTTTTAAGGCCAGAAGGATCTGGTCTTATCATTTAATCTGAACTCCTGTGTCACATAGTCCCCAATTTGCCATAGCAGAGCTCTAATTCCTGTACTGCCAAGTCAAACTCAACAACTGAACATGTAACTAACTTTTTTGGTTTCTTTTTTTTGAGAAAAAGCAAGAGGTATGGAAAATTACTTTGATATTGGCTGTTTTTCGTATTCTGTAAACAGCACATGGCCATGCAGTGTCCAGTACAGTATGTACAGCAATATGGAAGTGTTTTCTTGGCAACAACAAGAAAGTAAAGCAAGAGATGTCCAAAGGAACATAAGCGGAAGGCTGGTTGCTGATGGGCAAGATAAGTCTCCCCACCGAACTAGCTTACTTTGTCATTCCAACTGTTCAAAACCTGACATTTTCCAAGATGTAATTAATATTCACTTTGAAGATGCTTTTAATGAGCTATGGATGCTAAGTTAGTCTCTAACAGCTTTCCAGTTGTAAGTAATGATTCATTCAGAGAGTAACAGATTCAGCTTTGGAATGTCCCATCTTACTGCCCAGTCTTGCTATGCTCCTGCCAGCAAAACTCAATGTCTGCAGTGGTCGACCAAGCCATGTGGCACTAGTACTGTGTAGTCTCTTGATATTAACCTGGCATCTAGCCCCCATATTTCAATATTCCTCAGTTAATGTTGCTATTAAGGTAGACTATTATTCCATTATTATACAGCACTGAAGAACTGTTCAGTCCATCCATTAATATGCATAGCTAAATGTTCTATTTCATACATTTTCAAGTGTCAGGGAAAGAAAAGTCATTGAAGATTTGATTCCATTTGTATCCCATACGTACAAATGTGTTCAGTTTACGGTCCTGGAGAGAAGCTTTCCAGTTTCCAGAAGTGCATACATAGCCTGGAATGTGAAAATCTGGTTGTTTTCTTTCTCTTATATTATCTTTGATAATAAAGATTGTACAGTCACATAGCTGGCATTTTTACTAGTGACTCATAAGGAAGAATAGAATCCAATTTTCTTGTCCTTAACTATCTTGGCTCTGATTATGTAGTAAACAGAAAGCACTTATTGTCAGACAAGTATGTAGATATGACTCAAGGATAGAGGGGGCCACAGATCACTTCAGGAAAAAAAAAAAAAAAAAAAAGCTGTTCTGTGAGCAGAACAACTAATGAAGCCTGGTTTGTTACAGACTTCTTGCAGACCTCCCAGCACATTTCTTCTTTGCCTTTCCCCTAAATCCTCTCCTCATCTGTTTGTCTGGATCCATGTCAATTTTGGTTGAAACTGATTAACAGGTTCCTTCACTTAGGGGAAGTGAAGAAAGTAATGGCTCCAGAGAAAGACAGACAAGCAGGTAGAAAATACCATTATAGAACCTTCATTTCCTTGGGAAAGCAAACTAGAATATGTTTCATATTCTGGCATGCCGGAATTGTCTTGAGGCTCTAACGAATATCCCAGTCCTGCTGCATTAGGTTGTATCAGGGCATCGGGTAAGGGAAGCAGCTCCTTCTGTCTGGTTATGTCCTGCATGTTGACAAGAGGCACGTTCAGCTAGAAAATTTATCATGGGTCATGGTCCCCTTACTATAAGGCTTTGTTTTGTGTTTTCCCCTTGGAATATAGGCTCCAATGCAGTTGCAGCTATTAGCCTTCAAGCAAAAATTAATTCAGGAGTTCCTAGTGTGTTTCATGTAGAAGGTCAGAATAGATGATCAAGTGATTCCTTCCAGTTTTAAAATCTCTTGGCTGAAAAATTACACATAATCATGTGAATAGCTTTCCTATTCCAACTAGCTCTTTGTAAAACAGTCATCATTCATTTGTTCTGAAATATGCATTATTAGCTATGAAGGCTGCATTTATTAATTCTGTTTTCTTTTACTACTTTTAAAGAGAACACTAGTCTTTGCTATTTTCTGTTTGTGAGGAATCATATTTGCAAAGGATATGACCACATATGGCAGATACTGTAGGCTGACAAATGCTTATTATCAGAGTTTGGTCAAGTTGTGGTAAGAAAGGGCCCCATATATACAGTGTTTCAGAACTAGTATGTTCAAAATCCTTTTAGCCTGCAATTCGTCTTAAGAACCTCAATTAAGAGCACTGCATCCCTGCAGTTACTGTTAAATGGATCTCTGTACAGGATGATGGTCCTTACATTTCTTGAAGGTATAGAAATCCCCACTATAATTTTCCTTCTTTGCTCTTTCTTCTATTTCAAGTCAGCTCCCATTAATATCTCAGCAAATAAAACTTTTATGAACACACCCATATTGATAGACAATATATAGAAAAGATGTACAACCATATCTAAGTCATATATGCAGTTTGTGAGATATTCATAACTAACTTTTTCTCACACACACACCCCCCAAAAGGATTCAAACTGGCATATACATATCAAAAAAATTTAATGGTTATCTGTTGTAAATTCTTACGTCTGATAATGGACTGGAAAACTTGATTGTTAGAATGTCTCTGTAATACTGCTTGTGCTTATATTCAGGTGGGACTACATCCCACAGCTCAGGTATGTGAGGCAGGCCTTAAACAGAAATGAAACAGCCAAGCCCATAATGTCCAACACACAGCTTAACTCCAGTGTTCCGCATCTGTGTTTTACTTTGACTCCCCTGTCCATTGCAATTCTACCTCTGCATATCCCATGAAATCTCTGAGTATCTCAGTTCTGCCCCAACCCTTTCAAGCACAGATAAATCAAGGGCTCAGCTGTCCTCATTGCCTGATTGACCTGCGATTCCACACACGTTCTTAAACTTATTTAACATATGTGGACAGGATTGACAGGATTGATTCAAATTGGAACTGTGGGCACTTTATTTCAAGAAATTGTAACAGTACAATAATGGATTTTGCATCCAGAATGATATCAGCATGAAGCGCTACATTTTTAGTATTTTTTCGGTATGGAACTCAACCCTTTTCCGCACTGTGCATCTACCATAAGTTCCAGAAGAAAAGGTTGCATTCAATTTTTGCTACTGTTAGACCTCAAGTTAGTTAAACTGATCCAAGTCTTCAGATCAGCACTGACCCTAAAGTCACCTTTAATTTACACAGTGGATACTGTGATGATAATGACAAGCACTTTGTTGCTTATGTGTTGAATTTTACTTCGGCACTTTCACGTGAATTCTGTATTTTCTGTGACTTTCTGGACAGCATGCAATTCCTCCAAATCAGAAATATTCAGAAACAAATCATTTCAGGCTCAGCAACCTAAAAATATCTATAAAAATATCTCCAGAAATATTAATAACTAGACAAGAACAGTTGATCCTCATTGCCCTAGACAGAAGTATCTGTTGACACATCTTACAACAGACTTCCTGCCTTGTGATTCCATCCCAGGAATTTCTCTCATGACAAAAACAACTTCCAGATATTTCAACCCACTAAGCAAAGCATTAATTATACTTCTGACATTACCTTATATTTCATTTTCTCTGTTTACATTGGGTAATCTGTAGGAAGGGTAGACTGATGACTCCCTGCAATTCTTGATTTTAAATTCTACAATATTGTTTTAACTTTTATCCTACTGGTAAGGAAAAAACACTTACAATCTCTCTCTATGCCCACTCTGTCCACTTCACACTGTCCTATGGGCTGGGATAAGGATGGGGGCCGGGCAAAAGACTTGCCTAGAAATCGAGATGTGTTCTACAAATGTACCCTAATTTAAGCAGTAGAAGATCATGTGCATGCTAGATAATTAATTTGGGGATTTAACAGATCAAAGGTCAGAATCACAACAAAATTAGTTGGTTTCTTTATATCACCACTTATGAGGCAGAAGGTGGGGGATATGTATTGTGAACACTCTCTAGTTAAACTGTTGTGCTAGCACAAAACATTACTGCATTAGGCTGTAGTCTGTAATCAATCCCAGCTGGAAGCTCATATCAACATTACTGTTCTTCTTGCCAGTTCCCTGTTAATCCTTTAAAAGGGTAGGTAAAAACAAGACTAGTGTCTTATATTACATAGGTTGATTTATAGAACCCAGCTATTCAAACATTTTATTCTACACAGTTTACAGACCAAATAATTTTATTTCTGAAATGTTTAATTGGTTAATTTAGACCATACAAAATAAATGACAAAAGGCTCCAGCGGAAATTCCATCCCATAGTCTCATTTTGGAGTATTTTGTTCCCATTTGTAATGTCAGGCCTCCCTCTGTTCACTATAGCAATACTTTGTTGGGCTGAGGAGTGAGCTTTTATATACATATGGAATTCTTAGAAATATTGTCATTGAGCCAGGTATTTCAAAATGCATGTTTTTCCAGAAACCCCAATCTATCGGATAGCATGCATATCCATGCTGCTTCCCTCCTTTTTGAGAGCTGACACAGGATGGATAGATGGCTCAAATGCTGCAGCTTTAACTGTCCTGAGAATGGCAGTAACACCCTGATGTCTCTCCCATTTTCCAAGCCAGTCAGTCCCATCATAATGAAGCCAAAAAGCCTATATGAGACTGTCTTCTGGATGAAAACAGATGAATTGAAACTGGGAAAAAACCAATATAATCCTAGCCAGAAAACAACTTAAAAAGCCAGATAGAGCTTTGTACTTTTTTTTTTGGCTTCAAACCTTCTCTTTCTCCTCCCTCCTGTCCTATAATCTTCAAAGTAGTTTGGATCCTTGGAGTCCAGTTGACTCATCATGAATCCTAGATAAGTTAGTAGCCTGTCTGACGAAAAAGCCCTTTTCTTCTGAGAGTTACTGACAAACTCCACACCTTTTTCACAGAAGAAGCTAGGACCATAGTGATCCCACATATTGCTTTGTCTCTGATTGGATTCCCAAAACACGTTGTTACTAACCCTGAATGCACAGCTGTGGTTCTAGCTGGCAGTAAATGCAGCTGCCTAGGCTCAGAGGAGCTGGGAACACATCACCTTGTATCTCCTCTTTCTGTCCACTTTAGTTCCCATATGTTGGTCCTGAGCTTCAGTATCATATATAGCCAGGAGCCAGTCTTCTGGGTCAAATAACAGGCTGTTCAGGCTCCGGATACCTCCTAGATACACTAAAACTTGCTAAAAGTTGTTGCCAATTTTACTAAGTAAGTTCTTCAGAAAAAAATGCTGCCTTAAATGAGGGTAAAACCAGAAAAATCTACAAAAATCTCTGAACACAGAAAATAGTTCTAGTCTTAAGGTGGTTGCTTTGGAAAAATGTTACAGCAAACAGGGTACAGTTTCAGGCTACTCGTTGTACAGTTAGGGAGATTACAGTCCGTGCCAAACTACCTTTATGCACAGTTGAGGGCAATGTTTACTTTATACCTACTACTTATTTCCAATCTACAGTGAGCTGTGGTTCAAACAGTGATTCTGGTTGGTGTTTTTCTTTTTTATTTTGAAGTTTTTTCTAGCAGAGATGAAAGATTAAAACAGATCAAAGTTTAAGGTAAAGTCTGAATTCCATAAAAGATTTCAGTCCTTCAGCCAGTAGAGGAAACTGTCCCTCAATAGTCACAATAGATAGCCAGAGCCTTGTGGAAAGGACTTTGAGAGTTTTTTGATTCAAATCTCTAGTGGATTTCCCAGTGGAAAGAAACTTAATTATATTAGAGTCAAATGTGATACACTATCTACTTCATTGATTTTTTTGTTTTTAATTTTTTTGAAAACCACCACATCATATCTGAATCTAATACAGTTTTGGTAAACAGCGTTCCTGCCATAGACAAATGGAATAAAAAACTAATTACTTTAGACGCAGTGTTACCCTGATTTTCAACTCTCAAACTTTTACACATCTCCTTGACATTTGAAACCTTATTATATCTCTGACCTTAATCTTGCAACTAGTTTGTTCTTCTAAACTTGTAACAATAGGTCCAGGGAGGTGAATTTTCTTCCATTTATAGCAAATCCTGTTATGGGGGTTTCTTTAACTGAATTTAAGTCATCATTTTGTATAGAGTGATATTTCCTTTTTTGCATTCTCATTGTTCACCTTAAGAAAATATTTGGTTTATTTCTTAATCTCTCAGTTGGCTTTTAACTTTATCAAACAATACCTCAGAGCTCTGAGCCGTTTTTTTGTGAGTTAAATGAACATTTATCACTGAAATTTCACACAAAAACAAAACCCAAATAAGTGCCCTAGGTGTAGAAGAAAAAAAAAAAAAGGGGGGGGGAAGAAAAAAGAAAGAAAGAAAGAATATTCATTTTAGTAGAAGCCCATAATATGCATTAATGGATGTCAAATTTACAGTGACCGTGACTGCCATTTATTTGGTATACACATCAGGCTTCCATATTTATGTCAGATTTTCTTGGATAGAGATAGGTGCACATGCACAAAGCCTTGTATCTGCTGTGTTTGGGGTTTATCCAACACACTGGGCATTGCTTTATGGGGAGCCCGTGTTTGCTCTGTGCATCCAAATGCATTCCATATGCATCAGACAGGTAAGCTACACAGTGATGTGCAATGATTCCAATACACCCAGAATATGCAATTTTGTTACACAAGCACCGTGTATCTGAACAGCAAATGAACCATAGGCACCAACTTGTCCTGGATGTCTTCCAATCCCTGCATGTCCAGCAGAGCTGACCTGAACATACACTATGATCCACTGCCCAAGGATTTATAGCCACTAGGAAAACAGTAAAAGTTCTCTTTTCTGCCTGGATAAAATTCATAGTTGGGAAAAGAGATGTTTAGAGAAATGACATAGGCCTAGTAACACTATATTCCAATGAACAACCACTCCTTGTCATGAGAAACAGCATGGAATTTCCTAAAATCTGCTCCTAACTGATCAGGACTGATTGAAATCATTGGTTCTTTCTGTACCTAATAGAGTAAATGAGCTCTGCCAGGCTTCTAGGTAGAATCTGAAGTCTGTGCTTAGATGTTTAATAATTTATGTTTTATGTATTTTCTGTTTAGTAATCTACTTATTATTAAAAGCTTACATTGTTTAAGAAAACTCCACATTTATTTTGGGACAAGGTACTGTGTGATGTTTCCTAACCACATCCTCTGTCCTGAGGCAAGTAATATTTGCGAGGGTCACCCTGATGAGCAGTCACATTTTTGAAGAGAGAGATGTAGTACCTGTTTTAAAGACTTGCCTCCAAGTACTGCCATGGAAGCAGAAAGCTGAAATGGCCAAAAGGTAAAAATGCCACCAGTGTCCATGACTGCAGAATTCAAAATATTGTTTTAGGTGTCTTCATGTGCAATAGATTTCTAATCTGTGAATCTGAATTGCTGAAAGCAATATAAAGAAAATCAGATATTTGTAGAACTGGTTTCTGGACTGTTTTCTCTATAGGTGGGCAGATAACAATGCTGATCTTTTCCAGCATCCTTATACTTTGTTTAGTACTCCCGGAGCCTTGCAGTATAAAGAAGTATGAAAATATAAAGTATAAGGACTTTATTCAATAAAATTACTAAGTGTAAGAAACCAGCCACTTCCCAGGTGTACTTCTCTTTTGTCCTCAGTATGCACTGACCTTATCCAGTCCCTGATCTTTATTAAATTGAGATTCTGGAAAAGATCTTAGATAAATAGAGTTGTGACCCTGTGAAGACAAACTGGCTTGTAGCCTATTAAGTAGTCCAAGTGGACTATTACGTTCATTTTAATGTAAGGAACAGGCTCAGGGACTCAAGGATGTTAATATGATCCTACCATGTTAAGACATGGTTTCAGACAAGCTTTAAAACCTCCAAGACTCATTTGCAAAACATACGTCTTTGCAAAATAGGTGCTTCTTGATTTTTGCAAGGATAACACTACCGTAATTGTACTGGGCATTTTTGCCTCAGGTTATCTATTGCAAGCAAATAAAGTTTTCTGTTTGTTAAATGTGTTCTATCTTAATGTTTTTATACAGATTTGAAAGTAGATGAACTGTGATTTGGGAATACTCGTTTAGGAAATACAAGCTTCACAGACCCCATAGGTCTTCTTCCTTCACTCCAAACTGGAGTTTTTAGCAAATCTTTCTTGTGAACTCAGTGTTCCTACTGATGTAAACATAAAGACCTTTCACCTTCCAAAATACCTTTATTTTTATTTTGTAAGGGTTGCATAGGTTTGTCTAACAATAAAATTTGGTCCTTGTATTTGGATGGGAAAAAGGCTGAAAGTTCCATATAAGAAAAAAATCTACAAAATGTTCTCAAAAGCTAAACACTTTCAAGATGTGATAGGCACTTGTATGTCAAAGTTTATTCATTTTATGGGATTGTTCTGAGGACGGGATATGTTGCTTATGCAATCTCCCAGAAATCTTGGAAAGGCTCTTTTTAAAAGCTGAAAATCATTATACAAGTTTTTGCATACAAAGAATTCTAAGTACTTAATATAAAAACATGAAAGTGTCCTTTGAACCATGAGCTCATAGGAAGGGTGGATTTAGGCTGTTTGCAATGCCTCAGCTAAAATTTCTTTTTGGGTGAGGTGTCCACATGCTTTATAGTGCTCAAAAAAAAAGTGTTTTACTTTAAGCGATATTTTTTTCAAGACCATTTATATACCACATTGTCAGTCATCTGTGGTATCATATGGCAGCTTCACAGCAAATATGTTTTCCTAAAGCCACAATCATTATTAGTGCTGGACAAAAAAGGAACAACTCTATCTCACAAATAATGTAAAAATTCTGAGGGTGTCATTCTTCTGCAAGAGACAGAACTGAGTCTTTCCAAAGGGTTTAATGAATCAGCCTAAGGACAGTCAATAGGTAAGAGCAAGTGCTTGAATTTGCAGTTACCATAAAACACTCTTCGCATTGGTACCTAGGCTAATAGTCACATCAGTATGAACTCTCTATCTTGATCAGTCTTCCTAGTGAAGTTTCATCAAAACTAGTAAATTTCCATTAAAAGTTTTAGTTTGAATTGAAATGGTATTTTAACTGTGGGGAAATAAAAAGGAGGAAAAATACTGTTTGACACTTTTTGTTGTTCTCTGATCCTTGCTTCTTCGGTGGCAAAAACTAGCAAGTAGTGTATTGCAATAGCTAGGTACAAAAATTCTTGCAGTGATTCCACCAGAGATTGTTTTAAAGAGAGGAAGGAATGTCAGCAAATTTCATGTTATCAACAGGCTTACAATGGCACATTATCAGGAACAGAGGAAAGAGACTCAAGAATATAAAAAAATAAACCTTTTTATATATTTTTTTACTGTCCTACAGAATTTGAATTAATATCAAATTCATTTCTGCTGTATAATTTGGTTGTACAGTTCAACAAGTGTGCAGTTCTCTAGGTAATTGAACAAATACGTCCCATTCTCTTACAGTTTTTAATTCTGTGGGCTCCAAAAATGATAGCTCTGATTAAAGCTTTCTGTGGTATTGGCCACCGAAACATACAGGAACTTAATATCCTTGAGAGAACTATCCCTCTGTGCAATTTGGTTGCAATTAGTAACACATTCAAAAGTTATTAGGGAGGGACTGACTAGCAGACAGGCAGATTCCCTTTCATGCCACCTCCTCTCCCACACACAAAATATCCTCTTCGATTTTGGAAACTGGAGTGATATTCCTTAACTGCACCTTGTCAGAGAAATTTCTGGGGTTTGGCTTTAATCCTGTTAAATTCCCTGTAAGTTTTCTCTTAGGCAGCTTTTAAGCATTTTTATATTTTCAAAGCAAACTCTAGTTACCTTTTAATCAAGTCTTATACAATTCTTATACAATACACATCTTACACAATATAGATACATGTTAAATGCCATTATTTCTTGTTTGCATATTTAAGAGAGAGAGACTGAGAGGACAACATTTAGGACTGGCTACATAAAGGCAGGAGACTACATATATGCTGAGGCTTCATTGCAGATACCTATTGGCATCAGTCTGTCTTGTGTTCCGTAGCATTCCTTGGAAACAGACCACTTAAACGTATACAGCTGTATCCAGGCAAGCACTGGAGATGTGCAAATATAATCCTACATGGTCATAGGCCGCAACATATCACCAGACTAATTTTTTTTCAAGGGATATACTCTATATTGGTTGCAGCTCTTACATCCTGCCTGTTCATATTCAAACCAAGTCTGAGTACCAGCGAGAAAGGGCAATGTCCATGCCATGCTTCTTGTCTAAGTTTTCCATGAGAACATAAAATATTATGCTGAAAACTCTCACTGTTTGTGTGACTGTGTCGTGTTTCACATACTGTAAAAAATCTGAACCACCATTTTTAATGGCATAAGAACCATTCACTTGCAAATTATGCATGATATTTTACACAGCTGGAACAAATTTGCCTTTTTGGCATCATGAAATGTTGAGTGTCCACGGATGTGTGACATGGTAACAACCAGCAGTTTTCTGGGAGACGTGATTTGCTAATGTCATTTGAAATTGCCTGATTCCATATTGGAATTTCCAGCTTGAAAGTATTCATCTCTCCCATGCTATTTTCTGAATAGCAAAATACCTGTTTAAAACAAATTTTCTGTTTTGATAAACACAGCACAAACATAAAATTCTGGCAGCTGCATGTATGGACTTTGCTAATTTTATTGCTACCCATGTCACTATAAAAATGTGATAGCATCCTTAACTGTTCAGTCCAAGCTGGGTCATGTGGGGTTCTTACTATTGTCAGAACACTAGAACAAATAAGCCTGTGGAAGCACAAAGGAAGAAAGCAAGCCGCTGCTGCTGCCACTCGCAGGAAAACAGACTTGTCATTTACTGTAGAAAACCAATGATTAGACTACAGTAGCAGGAGCAGCTTAGTGATTTGCTTAATTTTTTTAGCAAGCAGAACTCAGCACCTGGACAATGAATTTTCCACCTAATCATCATCACAGAGAGGATGTTCAGTTTGACAGGGCAAAGATACCTCTACAAGGAATTACAGGTTTTCATCTTAAGAATGTGCAATGGGTGCTAATTTACTATTTAGGACATTCAGTGGCTGAGTTTCAAAGCACAAAGCTAAGTGTTAAGTATTTATTGCTTCGTAAATTAATCAGAAATTGAAATACAAAAAAGACAATGTGCAATCACTTTTAAGACTCATGTGATGTAAGAGTGTGTTGCAGCCTTTTGAAGACTCTACAGTTTCATTTCCTCCTTGTAAAATGATACACATTTTATGCAGTTTTGTGTTTCTTAGCCAAACATTTTAATTGTGCAAGAGGCAAGCTACTTCTGAGACTGAAAGACTTATCAGCCTGCCAAAATCTTTCTTATTAGTGATCTTTTTTAAGTGAAAATTATTCACCTCCACATTTGATTTCATGAACATGTTGCTATGTACCTGCGTCATTACCATTTAATGATATAATCCTGGGAAACCTCCTCCTAATGGGTTCTTTTGTTACCAATTATACAAAAGGGTGTCTTTTGTCTTAGGGCTTCTTACACCAATGATCTGATGAAAATGGGCTGTTCATATGCATAATACTTGCCACCAGTTGCAGTAACTAGTCTCATCTAGAATCACATGCAGACAGTCAGGTACTTGATGCTCCAAATTGCAATTGCTGAGAAAAAGAAGAAGAGAATTTTTTTTTTTTTTTCTTCTGATCTGACAGCTGAAGAGACTGGATATACTAAATAGAATATATCTTATTTATGACTTTTCAATTTATGATGACAAATAGCATGACATCTCAGAGAGAGTAGCCGGAACAATATCAAGTATACATTCCTTTGGATCTTATAAATTATGCCAAGATCCACCACTGATTTCTGAAAACGCATGACTGTTCATTTCAATCTTTTTCATACAAACATTTCATACTATTCGTTATCACAAACACAACAAACACATCAATTAATTGAATTTACATCACCCTGGTGAAGCAGAAAAATATTATTCTCTAATTTTAGTGATTTGGACATCTCCAAGTTCATATAGTTAAACTGCTAGAGAAATATCAAGAGCATGTTTCTTGTCTGCATCCATTTTCTACCAGGCACTTCAGGACATTGCACAGTACCTGGCTTTGGATCCTGAATCCAGAGATGAGCGTTACACCAGCTAAGCTCCAACATATTGCTGAAGAACTCAGGGTTGTCCCTGAGTTTGCAGGCTGAATATAACTTTCCTGAAGTTATTGGCTTGTCAAACATCAAAATGCAATGGTAAAGGCTCCCTCCTATCTGCAGTATGTCTCATCTAGGGGTTGTTACAAGAAGATATTTTTGGGATTAGCAACATCAACTTTATATCAGCAGAAAGCTTTCACCAACAGGAGCAGAGTCCTCCTTCTGCTCCCTGCAGAGCGGGCTGCTGTTCATGTCTCAAGGCTTTCCAGCCTCCCTGTAACACCAGGGCAAAGATGGGACTTTGACGCTTACTATAAAGTAATGAAGCGATGAGGAATGGGAAGGCACAGAACCAGCTCTGGGGTATTTATATGGGGAAAAGTTGCTTAATGCCATTTTTGCCCTAGGAACTCTTTGAACTATATCACATATACTATATGTATGATTTGGTCTTAATTGCAAATCCTTTGAAGTCCACCTTTCAGCTTTACCACTGAAAACTAAGAGTAAAAGGCCAGCACATATTTAGGCAGCAGTTAAATTAGATTAAGCCTTTCAGTTAAAGAAGTTTTTATCCATACATCTTATTGTATTTGAAACACTAAATTTTTGTGAATACTGTAATATAGAAATGATTGCTGGAAAAGAGTCTTTACCATTCCCATCTATCCTTTAATGTATTAGATTGCAGTACTGTTCCCTATGGTATGTTTTCAGGCACTTTGCCTTCTTTAAGCAGCTTATTCAGTTGGTGGAATCATTTTCAGCTTATTTTATTCCTGCACTACCATCTTAGTAATTTTGGAAAAGACCTTTTTAAATCACCTGGATATTAAACTCGTTCCCTCAGAGGAGATTATTGCATAGTCCACTAGAATTTACTCTTCAGAATTGCATATGGACTTTCAAACTACACATCCCTTTACCTACTTTTAATCCAATTATTGCTGCTTATGAAGCCTAAAAAACTCTTGTTCCTCTTTGTTGTCCTGTATTTCACTTTAATAAATATGTTTGTCATATCTTTCTCTGTCACTGTTGGCTATTCGCTACAGCATATATTTACTTTTTCTTCTTTCCCACTTTTCCATCCTTTTTTAGTATATTTGAATTTTCTTCACTTTGTTGTCACATTTTTCCATTGTTGTGGTTTAACCCGAGCCAGCAACTAAGCACCACACAGCTGCTCGCTCACTCCTCCACAGTGGGATGGGGGAGAGAATCAGAAGGGTAAAAGTGAGAAAACTCATGGGTTGAGATAGAGACAGTTTAATAGGTAAAGCAAAAGCTGCGCATGCAAGCAAAGCAAAATAAGGAATTCATTCACTACTTCCCATCGGCAGGGATCGTTCAGCCATCTCCAGGAAAGCAGGGCTCCAACACGCTTAATGGTTACTCGGGAAGACAAATGTCATCACTCCAAACATCCCCCCCTTCCTTCTTTGCCCAGCTTTATATGCTGAGCATGACGTCATATGGTATGGACTATCCCTGTGGTCAGCTGGGGTCAGCTGTCCCAGCTGTGTGCCCCCAACTCCCAACTTCTTGTGCACCCCCAGCCTACTCGCTGGTGGGGTGGTGTGAGAAACAGAAAAGGCCTTGACTCTGTGTAAGCCCTGCTCAGCAGTAACGAAAACATCCCTGTGTTATCAACACTTTTTTGGTCACAAATCCAAAACATAGCCCCATACTAGCTACGATGAAGAAAATTAACTCTACCCCAGCCAAAACCAGCACATCCATTCCTGAGATTAATAAAATGTTGTATTTTAGCTTTATTTTCATAAGAACCTGAAAGTAAAAAATTGCATTTTTTCTGTCTTGAGGAGGCCTTGATGTGTTGGGGGAAGTTGTTTGCTTCACGTATGTTTTTGTACAGTGCCTTAAAGTATGTTGGTTTATCATTGTCATTTTATATGGAAATTTTTCCATGGCTTGTCATGCATAGCCTTCTATGAGAATTATTGCTTTCTTCTTGTTTGTCCCCTAAGATTTCTCTGCATCACACTGTGGTTGGTTGTTCTTTTGTTTTTTTTCATAAACTATATTGTTATAGATTTCATGTCTTTTAAGATCCTAATTCTTACAGTTAATTCATTTGGTTTTCTATGTGCATGAGTGTATATGTCTACTTGACTACATGTCCTCACTAATAATTTTAGAAGTCATTGTTTGAACAAATGTTGACAGAAGGTTGAAAGCTCAAAAATATTAAATTCTTACAAGTTTCATAAAAAATGTCTAGGTAAAGGAAAAAGATCTGTTATTGTTCCTAACTGAGAGAAAAAGGCTGCTATGTTAAGCCAGAAAACATACACAGAAGAGAGATGTTACGAAGGCCTTCATCAAGGAAAGATCTTTTCCACATTACTCACCTCCCTGGACAACAGAAAACCCAGCCATGAGACACAAAGTTATGGGAGTCCAATTTCATTGGTTCTCTGCTCATAAAATCATGTGCTTTAGGATAAACTAATTTCATTGTTTCCAGTTCCTGTTTTTCACCTGCTTATCTTCTTGTATTTTGGCTCCCTATGAGCTCTGTTACTTGCCCTAAATTGCCTGACTGATACCTTGTATGCATGACATAAAGATGACAAATTGTAAGGTGTAGGCACCCGTATTTCCAGTGAAGACAGTAAACACTCAGGAGACTCAGCACATCTAGAAGTCTACGTAAAGAGTAAATGCACAAAAAAAAAAGCCATGAATTTTAAAATGCCTGAGTCTCAGGGTGTGGAGGACACACTTTTCGTGGGTTATACTGCCTGAAGGGTTAGTTCTACACATTGCCTAGTCTGAAGAAACAGAATTTTCATCTATGATATTTTGTTTGACAAGTCAGTGATATCAAAACTTCTACTGAATTCAAAAGGCACTTTGAAAGAACTACTTTTTCAAGTAGGTATAGGAAATGGGGCAGATTGTATATGCCTTGCACCAGCATGAATCACAGGAACAGTATTTCCTACCACTTCTGCTAGAATAAGGCATTGCTTTATTATCCTTACAGGCACATCAAATCCTTCTGCTTCTAATCTTCTAGAAATGCTTAAAAAATCTTTCACACTGATGTTTTCATTGGCATTCATCTTCAAAGGTTCAATTTCAGTGCTCAAATAATTCCTGACAGTTTTTTTGCCTATTAGTAATATGACAAGCTCTCTGGTCCTTTCATTCTATTTGCACCACTTCCAGATTGCTGGGTCCCTGGCTTGTAGCAGAGGTACCCCATCACAGCTGCAGTATAACTGAGTAGTGGTAAGGCATGATTGCTGACTTTGATGGCTGAAACAATTACCAAAATAAAGATGAGCTATTCTCTCACAAAATTATTTTGCTTCACTTTTTTGTGGACAAATGTAAAACAAATAAAGAAGAAGCTGGAGCTGTAGTGTAACTTTTTCAAAATATAAATATATTCATATACAAGCATATATGTATTTATGTGTATATACACTTTCCAGAAAATAATGCACAAAACCATTTCTATTTATAAGCCAGTTCTACTAAGTCTGTACATGCTGGGATAGAGCAGCTCTCCTAAATCCTGTGTAAGTTACAGTGCAAGCACCTGACTTCCATGAACAACCAATTTGGCAAATGACCACTTATTTTCCAATATACACTGTAAGACTGTAAAAGAAAACAACAACAAAAAAAAAGCAAAAAGAGACATTTTCTTTCCAAGTTTTTGTGCGCTTCAGGTTTAGGCAGATAAATGCTGGCATCCTGCCCAGCTTCCAAGACCGAGTTGTTAGCTGCACACCAAACCTTCTCATTACAGTATGAACCCTTGGTCTATCTGCTCACTGACCAAAGGAGGAGTCAAAGCCCATCCTTTATTTAGTGATTAACAGTTACCTGGGAACTATCAGGCTTGGAGTCAAGACCCTCCTCAGCCTGAGCAGATTTCTATATGCAGCTCCCACCTTCCCCAACCACCAGACTGGCATTTTCTGCCTGAGGGCCCCAGGTTTCCTTTCCCTTGAACCATTACTGCAGAGGAGTTTGGTGCATGAGAGACATGGGGCATAAAGAGGCAGGGCAGGAAAGAAACTCATGGTAGCCACTGGGCTGTTGCACCAAGGGCAGGGAATCCTCCTGCTGGAATCTCAGGGGAAGCAGGGCAGTCGGCTTACAGATTAAGACATTAGATGTCAGTGTCTAGAGGAGAGCTAGGATCATATAACCCTAGGGAGTGATTTGCTTGATCCTAGAGTAGGTATTTGGTCAACTATACTAGGGGTCCTGCTGACTTTGTTGACTACAACTCCATCAGCTTTAGGGAAAGCTTTGTTACCTAGATTGCTTATAGACACCTACGTGAGGACACCTAAATACAGACATCTTAATCTGAGATCTGAATCCCACCATTTCTGTTTTCTTTGAAAAGTATAGTATAGAAAACATTTCAAGGACTAAGATCAGGAACTCCATTCTGCTCCTTCTCATGGGAAGGTGGTCTTCTTCTGCCCTTTCCATTTCCACCTCATTGCCAACAGAAGGGATGTTGGCCGCTTTCTGTTCCCCAAATATCTCATACTGAAGTGATCAGGACATGTTCCTGAGACGTAAGGTTTAAACCCCCCCATCTGGTCAAGAAGAGTTTACAACCCAAATTTCCTCTTTCCAGTGTTCTCCAGCCACTCAGTTATTGCAGGAAAGAAAAAGGTCACTGCTTTACCTTTGAAAAAAGGACTCTTCTGGGTCTACTGCAGGTTGAAGATTACTATATTTTTAATGCAGTTCATAACTGTGGCTGAATGACCTAGATTTCCAAACAGATATTTGGCTAGCAGCTGTTTCCGCAAATTTATTTAGCTGTCAGTATTTACTATGTTACTGGTGTTCATACTTCTTCACGTCAGCTGGCACTGCTGAGCTAAAATACAAGGCCTATCAGAATGTTTTGGAGTTATTTTGATTCCAAAATATTTTTTTATTTCCATTAGATCACAAATAAGTTTAATTTTTTCATCTCCAGGACACAGAATATTTCATCTCAGGAGGTTGCTGAGTCTTTAATTCAGGGCTTTATTCTCTCTGCTGGGTAGCCGCATTTCGTGTTCAGAGACCTTTCTAAATCTTTACAGTAAGTCACCATTTACCCAGAACTCTGCTGCTAGAATGCAGACTTCCATGCCACCACCGCAGATCTCTGAGGTTGTACCAGTTATATCAGAGCAAGGATTCTTCTAGCCTAAAAGGCTCTTTCACCTAACCACATCCATGTTCACCTCTGTTTATTTCTGAAGACACAAAACCAAAGTTGGAGTTTAGGTAGCTATGCAAGGTGTGGCTTGTGTTTAGCAATCATGGAGGTGAGATGTGAGATCACAGAAATACAGCTTTCTTGGTGTAGATTGGTGAAAGGCAGGAAAGCATATTAAGACTACAGAGTTTAGCTTCTTAAAGAAGCTATGTTAGAAGTGGTACACAGACACTTCAATTCAATTCACTTCTGAGACAACCTAGTGTATATGAAACACAAATATGGATGTACTTGCTTTTTTGTCCAGACAAGGGTGAGTCTAATTTTCGTTAGTCACTAGAATGGTCTGGATCGCAGCACTGAGTCTCTGTGGAGCTAAGGCAACACTGCACTCCTGTGCAGAAGGGTTTAAGGATAGTCAAATTTGAAATGTCATTACCAGCCATAGAGACAATAAACCTTTTCTTTCTAAACTGCCTGATTCCCCATTTAAAAATTTATATCTAATACATTAGAGTACACTGACCTTTGTAATGAATGTGTAATGCATGTTGTAAGCAGATCAGAAAGAAAAGAAAAAGAAATGTCAATACAAAGTAAAAAGTATGGATTAAATTAGTTTAATTACAGTGGAATTCCTACTGGATTATATTATGCTTACAGTAATACTAAAAGAGTTCACCATGATTAATGTTATTAAAGTGTGTGTCAAAGGAAATAATGATTGTTCTCCTTTCATAAGAAAAAAGTTTCCACTTACAGTGTAGCAAGATGAAATATTTCACTTTTGCAGTGTAGGTACACTAACATCTGTAATTAAATGAATCAGATGCAAGAGCACACATAATGTTTTATCAAGATGATTTCTCCTTGACTCCGTCTCTTCCTCTGCCTCAACTTTCTTTGCATAGGACCTCTCAGCCTTTTTCCAACACATACAGGATTAAAAAACCCTCTGTTCTCTCTTCAGTTTGTTTTTTTGTCTCCGCTTTCTTGTTACAGATACAGAAGTTTCTCTTTTTCTTTAATCCCTTTCAATTTCTGACCTATTTCAAAGGTCCAATAGTATTCTTTCCACCATTTACCACTTAAAATGTCCCTTTCACACTCATCTTGCCTCTCCCAATTACAAGAATAAATATTCTAGTCAAGCCTATATTTGGGAAAATTCCTATTTGCAGCTCTTTCTATTACTTCATTTCCTTTCATCTCTAATTTATCGCATATGATGTTTACAATCACCATGAGATATCCTCTTGCTTATTGTATTTTCACACCTCATCAATACAAATTATAGAATCATAGACTCATAGAATGGTTTGGGTTGGAAGGGACCTCTAAAGGTCATCTAGTCCAACCCCCCTGCCGTGGGCAGGGGCATCTTCAACTAGATCAGGTTGCTCAGAGCCCCATCCAACCTGACCTTGAAGGTTTCCAGGAATGGGGCATCCACCACCGCTCTGGGCAACCTGTGCCAGTGCTTCACCACCCTCAGCGTAAAAAATTTCTTCCTTATATCTAGTCTCAATCTACCCCCCTTTACTTTAAAGCCATTCCCCCTTGTCCTGTCACAACAGGCCCTGCTAAAAAGTTTGCTGCCATCTTTCTTATAAGCCCCCTTTAAGTACTGAAAGGCAGTAAGGTCTCCCCGAAGCCTTCTCTTCTCTAGGCTGAACAACCCCAACTCTCTCAGCCTTTCTTCACAGGAGAGGTGTTCCATCTCCCCAGTCATTTTCGTGGCCCCCTTCTGGACCCAGTCCAACAGGTCTGTGTCTTTCTTATGCTGAGGGCTCCAGAGCTGGACGCAGGACTCCAGGTGGGGTCTCACCAGAGCAGAGTAGAGGGGCAGAATCACCTCCCTTGACCCGCTGGCCACGCTTCTTTTGATGCAGCCCAGGATACGCTTGGCCTTCTGGGCTG
>NW_008825566.1:4510922-4551211 GCF_000699105.1 Pygoscelis adeliae | reverse complement strand
AGTGGGATGGGGGAGAGAATTGGAAGAGCACAAGTGAGAAAAACTCGTGGGTTGAGATAAGAACAGATTAATAATTGAATAAATTAATAATAACAATGTAGTAATAATAATAATACACAAAGCAAGTGATGCACAGTGCAATTGCTCACCACTCGCTGACCGATGCCCAGCCAGTCCCCGAGCAGCGGCCCCCCCGGCCAGCTTTCCCCAGTTTATGTCCTGAGCATGACGGCACATGGTATGGAATGTCCCTTTGGCCAGTTTGGCTGTGCCCCCTCCCAGCTTCTTGTGCACCTGCAGCTTAACTCTATCCCTGCCAAAACCAGAACAGCTGAAGTAAAAATCTCACTCTGAGTTTGTCCAGACTTCCTCCTTTGATCCACTTTTTTTCCTCTAGCTCCTTGTATCAAGCCTACACCCAAATAATACACCTAAAATACAGCCTTTGCAGCCCGTACATGAAAGGAAGACTTCTGTCTCAAACAAGACATCTTTTTTCCTGGGACTAACAAATGCAGTTTTAGCACACCTTGTTATATTCAGAATGATGCTGCTCTTGGATCATCACTTTGTTTCTCTTACTTCTCTTTTTGCATCCTTCCATTTGCTGTTCCATGAAACAGCTCAAGAAACAAGTTGTCTTGCATACAAAGCTGACCATTGCTAATTCACCCTGCCACTTCCCAGTGTTAACAGATCAGCCTTGCCTTCAGTTTTTAGATCTCACATTTTATTTCAGGCTTAATTTTTTCACTGATACTATTATAAGTACTGCATCATCATTTAATTATCCTTCTTCAAATCCAACCTTAAAACTTTCATAAACAAAGAAGCGTGACAACAGAATGGTGAAAGGTGACATGAGAGCACTCTCTATCTACTGACAGTTGTTGTTATTTCCTTTACACACTTTTATATATTTTTTTTATATATATATGTATGTATGTTAACTGCTAGCCCAAAGGTTGTGCTTAAGCCTTTTAAGCTCTTTCCGTTAGAAAGCCTCTTCTTGTATTGTTTGTCCACCTTCTATGAAAATAAATGATTGTGGATCATAACCAAGCTCATAGCTAATATAGCAATACAAGTATAAATAGCATTTCTGAGGGCTTTGTTTTATATATATTTCATATGTTCATTGTGCAATGAAAAGATAGATGGCTCAGTTACTTTAAATGAGTTCACCTCACCTAACTTCAGCTACATCTGCGGTAGATTTCTTTTATAGCCAATAGGGAAAATAGGCACTTCTAGAATGTGATTCACTTCCTCTTAATATGGATGTCAAAACTTGGTATATAGCAAGAATGAAATCCTACACTGCTAATGTTCAGTTGGACTCTTGCCACCAGCTTCAGTAGGGCCAGAATTTATCCCCAAATATGCTAAGAGCTTTTTCAGAGATGTGTTCAAATCAACTTTCCAAACTCAACAAAGCACACCAAAATCTTAAGCCAAACCCAGCAAAAGCCCCAAAATCAATATGACTTTTCCATTATGCTAACTTCTAAAGTAGAAAACTTATAAATTTCCTCTTAAAACATGACATGAAGTAACAGTGACATGCTGAATAAATAACTAGCTATGGTACAATTACATATTTCAATCAGAGACAGGATTTTGGATCACTTCTGTGGAAAAACCAGATCCTGGTGAGCAACCAAGCCACTACCTCAAAATAAAAATTAGTGATCATTACCTACCTAATCCTAATCAAATTCATTAATAAGAATACATATTGGGACAAGAACAACTAAAGTAAACCATCATTTTTAAGATCCAGTTATCCTCATCCATATTTTAAGAATTCCTGATCCTCTTGAGAGTTTAGACTTGGCATGTGCACTAGAGAAATGGTCATTAAACAATTAAAACGATGAAAAACAATAAATCATAAAAAATGCTAAGATTTTTTAAAATGTTAATTTCTTTCTTTTTAAAAATCACTTCCCCAACTTATAATAACTCAGTCTAAGACAACTATTTTCAATAATTAATATCAGTGAAGAAAAATTTCTTAGTGGAAAAGGTAGAGGCTGGAAAAGTCATCAAGGTGCAGCTAATGTTTTTATATCATGCCAGTTTCTTCCTCAGAAAATACTTAAGGATAAATACCAGAACAATTTGTGGAATAGTGTTATTAAAATAACAATAATAATTAACATCTTGTCACAATATCTCTGGACTGCTTCCTGTGAAACCCCACTTCAAATATAAAAACCACTTCCAAATAAACTTTTATCATCCCTAAATGAGGAGTAAAACTGGAAATGCGATATCTGAGGTTAAAACATTATTTTTTCATAATTTACCAATTTATACATGCTTTACTGCCCACATAATCCTTATGCTTCTCAGGACAGCATCACAGCACTGTTTATGAAAATAGGTGACAGATTGTACTGGTTTTGGCTGGGATAAAGTTAATTTTTTTCACAGTAGTTTGTATGGGGCTATGTTTTGGATTTGTGCTGAAAACAGTGTTGATAACACAGGGATGTTTTCGTCATTGCTGAGCAGGGCTTACACAGAGTCAAGGCCTTTTCTGCTCCTCACACCACCCCACCAGCGAGTAGGCTGGGGAGGCACAAGCAGTTCGGAGGGGACACAGCTGGGACAGCTGACCCCAGCTGACCACAGGGATATTCCATACCATATGACGGTGTTTGTCTTACCAAGTAACCGTTACGCATGATGGAGCCCTGCTTTCCTGGCCATGGCTGAACACCTGCCTGCCCATGGGAAGCAGTGAATGAATTCCTTATTTTGCTTTGCTTGCATGCGCAGCTTTTGCTTTACCTATTAAACTGTCTCTATCTCAACCCACGAGTTTTCTCACTTTTACGCTTCTGATTTTCTCCCCCATCCAACCAGGGGGGAGTGAGCAAGTGGCTGTGTGGGGCTTAGCTGCTTACCAGGGTTAAAACACACCACCTATGAAGATATCATATAGATGTGCCATGATTTACCTGTGTTGCAAGAATAATATTCAATAATATTAATCTCTGGTTTTCTGCTTTACACAGTTTAGACCAATGGGGTAAAACAAATAGGAAACCCATGGAGAAGTGAAGAATATGTCATCAAATGTTTGTGTAATAGGTATGGCATATTTGAGTAAGAAATCAGGAAAAGCTATAAAGACTAACACTAGTAAGATATTTATATAAAAGATGGAGACCAGTTATCAATTTAAAAGATCTTTCTTCAGAGTACCACCCTATTTCACAAACATTAAAAGGAGTAAGAAGATCTGCCTACAGTGTTGGAAACTTGTTGAACAAAAGAGATACTCATTAAAAAAAAAAACCCAAACATAAAATATATTGAATCCCATTGATAAAGGGGATGGGGAAATATTCAACAACTGGCAAAAGTATAAAAACAAGTTCAAATGAGAACCATAAGTCCCACAACGATCTAGTGGAAAAAAAGGACGGGACCACAAGTCGGCTAAATACTGATTCAGCTTGCAGGCTATCAGTTGGCACTGAGTGATATATGAAATCCCAAAGATTGCCAAAATCCAAACCAGAATAATATTTGAACTATAAAGGGGCCCTGCTGACCCATTCCAGCGTTGTCCTTATTTTTTAAATTATAGGTTGGCCTCTTAGACGTGCTTTGGCCAAGCTCTCAAGAAAAGGGATTTAAGTCTTTTTTATTTGGAATCATTATTTGCTTGAAGTTCATACTTCTCTCTCCAAGGCCTAAGCAGGGGCTGTATGGTCAATGCATGACAGCAGCATAGAGCAAACAGGTCATGTACACTGCTACCTTTCAGGTATTTCGAGCCACACCATCTGTGCAAAATTACCTGAACTGACTTGCAATTTTAACCAGGTTTGCAGCTGCTTCACATTTTTGAAGTAGCACAAAGAAGCAAAACTGGACCAGGGAGTCTGGCCCCGAGAATGGAAATACAACAGACGTTGATTAAAACTTATATATACTGGTTAAACTTGGAGAACGCATGCTATTACAATATTTGTGTTAAACATCAGCTGAAAACAAACACTTTTTTTTTCCTTAATGGATGAGTAGAACAATTGTCAAGGACTCTAAAATGCCGTTTAAGAGACTGAGGTTTTATTATTGTGCCTATGTTTTTAATGTCTTTCAATTATGTTGAGGAGCAGAAGGATCAAAATTCTGAGATGTGGCAATTTGTGTGGTATTTGTGGTCTCGCCATACCTCAAAATTCTGGAAATAGCAGAAAACGGTTTGTACTCTCAAGATTTATAGCTGAGTTTCTAGACTTCCCAGGCTAGCTAACTATGTTATAGACAAGTCCAAATTAATCCTCAGTTCTGGACATCTGCAAACCACAGATCAAAATAAGTATCCACGGTCTGCAGTTCTGTGCTTTTGTAGTTTGGATGAATTATCTGAATCAAACATCCAAGGCGTCAACAACGGGGAAAAATCAATCAGAAACATATGCCATTTTAAAGCTCTTCTTCCAGCTGCTTAGGGGAATAGAGGGCTGGCTCCTTCCACAAATCCCTTAGGCCTTCTGATCCACCCCAAAAAGCAGCGAGTAGAAGGGAACAAGATGGAAATAGCAGTGGGAGCTGTTCTGACTATCCTCTTACACACTTGCATTTTAGGATAGAGTTGTCTTTAAGTGGTGACAAGTACTATTTGTCCCTTCTGTATCCCACTTCTTTTTGAAAAATGAGACTAAATGCTTTAATCTAGAACCTCAAAATGTATCTGCTTAAGTCTCAGAACTCGAAAGAAAGGGCTTAACATTTAGAAATGTTGTTTTATTGGAAATTTGGGGGAGGGAGGAGCTATTTTTTTCAGAAAGTAAAATACAAAATTTTGAGCAGAGGCATAAGAAAACTTAGTGTAGATTTTTTATATATATATTTTTTTGTTTTATTGGAAATTTGGGGGGGAGGAGCTATTTTTTTCAGAAAGTAAAATACAAAATTTTGAGCAGAGGCATAAGAAAACTTAGTGTAGATTTTTTATATATATATATATATATTTGGTTTATACACTTTTTTAAATTAGGTTGAACTCTGAAGATCTGATCCAGCTATGATTTCAGCTGCAGTCTGTAGGTCACTATCTCCCTCACTGACAGTTTCTAATTTAAGTAGCTCATGTAAGTGCTTAAATTTAAGTTTAATCCATAATAATCCACATTAATCCATATGGTACAACCTCACATACAGCCTGTGCCACTATGGGACAATGAGAAGCTTTAGGTTCAGCAAGCCTTGAACCGTCTCAATGCCAAGGATGCCTGGGGCTACAAAGCTGGGACACTACCAAGTCTTTAACCCAGGTAGTCCCCACAGAAAGTCCTGGACATCTGCAGGCAAAAGTAAACTGGAAAGAGACCAGTCAGGTTTCTGAGAGAAGCCAGTTGGAAGTTTGTTGACACCACTGTATGTCCATTAAACATGAAAACCTACTTTACTGGAATACACCTGACCTATTCTGTGCAATGCTGCCACATTAGGCTTACGATTACTGAAGTGCTTTGGACTACTACAGAATCACTGAATTTTGTAAGAGCTGCTTGCAAGGAAGAATAATGAAAAAACCATTTGGCTACATTGTATCCCCCGAACTTGAATGTTGTTTTCAGTATAACAAAGCTTATCCAGTAGAAGAACAGGAATTTATATGCAGTTGCGTGTACTGTTGAGTATTCCCTAGAAATAACAAGACAGTTGGGAAATGGGGAAAATGCTTCTAAGAAGACAGATACTTTTAAATTGTCACATCATAAAGTCTCTCAAACTGTTACAGAAGATAGAGAAGCAGCATGCATAAACCTTAGATAATTTTCACAGACCCTCTGAAGAGGAACAAGAATCCATTCAAAATGCTGTTTCTTGTACAGGACTTTGGTGATACTCTCTTCAAAGTACTTTGTCAGGTTTTGTTGTGCCTCTCTATTTTCTTTTTTCCTTTCCCTTTATTTCTAAAGATATTTACACCAGAGTGGGGTCAGATGCCAATGTGAAATCATGCCTGTAATGCAACTTTATGAAGAGAGGAATTTGTAAAAATAAAACTGAGGAGTGGATTTAAAGCTGGTATAGCTCCTCTGACTACTTTTACATCTTGTATCATTTTATGTCCACAAAGATACACCTACACTTAATTGGCTGGGTGGACAGAGTATTCTGTTTTTTCATGTGGCTGGCATATATTTCTTTAATCTTTATCTAGATGACAAGCTCAGAGTAAGCGAGTTGCAAGAGAATTAAACAAATAATATGCGGAACAGCCTTGGAGTTGCTGCAGAAGAGTGGGATATGGAATAACTGGACTGAACGCCAGGTTCTACCACTGGCTGTTTGTGTTATCCCTAGCCAACTTGCTTGCACTTTCTACCCCTCAACTGCCTATCTGTAAAAAAGGGATAATACTGCCTTTTTAGCACCTTCTGTGTTCTCTTTTGGGCAGAGGGCTATCCTTTCCATGTGTGCTTGCATGCTGTCTCTCACAACAGTAGCTGATTAGTAGCTTATACTCAGAAAAAAAAAAAAAAATCTATATATATTTGCTAACTGGACAATGAATTGTCACCCAAACCAAAACTTTTTGTGGTAACATAAGGATTTCTTTTATCATTAAAATACCTCATGCCCAGAACCTAGTTTCTGGAGAGACAGACAAACAGAAACACACAGACTTTGCATCCTCTCGATTAAAAATAAGGATCTGTTCTTAGGTCTCATAGCAGGAAAGTACTTTTTTTAGAGTCAAAGTCTTTTATCCCATCTTCTGCAACTGTGTAGTATCATTGTCCCGGTTTCAGCTGGGATAGAGTTAATTTTCTTCCTAGTAGCTGGTACAGTGCTGTGTTTTGGATTTCGCATGAGAATAATGTGATAACACACTGATGTTTTAATTGTTGCTGAGCAGTGTTTATACTAAGTCAAGGACTTTTCAGCTTCCCATACTCTGCCAGCGAGGAGGTGCGCAAGAAGCTGGGAGGGAGTATAGCCAGGACATCTGAACCAAACTGGACAAAGTGATATTCCGTACCATGTGACGTCATGCTCAGTATATAAGCTGGGGGGAGTTGGCTGGGGGGCAGCGATTGCTGCTCAAGGACTGACTGGGCGTCAGTTGGTGGGTTGTGAGCAGTTGCATCACTTGTTTTTTCTTTCCCTGTGTTTTTTGTTTCTCTCTCTCTCTCTTGCTGTTTTACTTTCCATTACATTTATTTATTTATTTATTCATTCAAGTATTAAACTCTTCTTATCTCAACCCACGAGTTTTCTTACTTTTGGTCTTCTGATTCTCTCCCCCATCCCACCAGGGTGGGGGGGAGGGTGAGCAAGCAGCTGTGTGGTGCTTAGTTGCTGACTGGGATTAAACCACAACAATCATGTAATTAAATATTCTGTGGATAAGAAACATCCAATTCACCATGACTAATTTCAGGAACCTAACTGAGGTTCCCTAATTAATAGCTTAGGTATCCTATATACTCAGTAGAAAGACATAAGCCTCTTGGACGGTTTTCAGCCCTTTTTGTTTTTTATTTGGAATAAGGCATTAATCCTGAATCTTTTGCATCATCAAGGTATAGTCTAACCATATTTCTTTTGTGAGAAATTAACCAGTTCTTATGAGCATTTAGAAAAGTTTCATTTGCAATCCAGCAAAAAAGCAAATACAATGTTGACATTTCAGATATTTACAAAGAATATAAAAAATCTTCATATTGCAAGGAAGAAATAAGCAAATCTTTAGGAAAGTGAAGTCAACTCTGTATGTCTTTGATCTGATCTTTCTGGATAGCTTGAAAGAATATATAAAGTTAAATAACTCTCTCTGCCCAGAACATGATCTTTCTAAAAATAATGCTTTAGCTGCATCCAGAAACACTAAAATAAGATTTATATGGTATCATTGGGGATCATCTCTTGCCACAGGAGTCACACACCATTTTCCAAGTAGAACAGCATACTGTAAAAATGGTGCAGCAAACTCATTGTTATGAAGTACAAATGTACCAGGTCCTTAACCAGAGGCTGAAATTAAATCTAGCCTCAATAATTTGTCATACCTACAAGAGATATATAAATGTAAGTAAACATTGCAATTGCTTCATTATTTATTCTGCTTTTAAAAAGTATGAGCCAATGAAACAGTGTAGCAATTTTTTTTTTTTTTTTTTCATTTGGACAACTGAGAATTACAGGGGGAAGTAATTATTCACTTGAGAATTAGGAGAGTTATTTTCTACATGTCAAACAGTAGACAGCACAGTTATTGTACAGAATTTCATTAACACTGTAGTTCCTGTAGAAGCAAATATAGTCATGAAGGGTGACATATACTTAAACCATTTTGATACTCTAAAATGTAGGGCAGTGATGCATTTATGTATATATGTGTATATTTTGCATACATATATTATGAAGGAAAATGGCAAAGCTGCCATTCAGAGAGACCTAGCCAGGTTGGAGGAGTGGGCCAACAGAAGCATTATGAAATTCAGCGAGGACAAATGCAAAGTCCTGCATCTGGGAAGGAAGAAACCTTGGCAGCAGTACAGGCTAGGGCTGCATGGTGGGGATGCATCTCTTCAGGGAGTAGCGTAGGCCAACAGCAACCCCAGGGCCAGGGAGCTGGAGCCAAGGGTGACCCAGTGCTGGCTGTGACCTCACCCATGGGGCACAGTCCCACGGGGCTGGTAACAAGGTCCATTGACAGCCCCTGATACAACAAGTGATGAACCAGGGCCAGGGCACAGCCGGGATCTCCAGCCTGGAGCAAAAGGAGATGGGGGCAGAGACAGGGCTGGAGACTGGGACTGCCACAGTCTGACTGCAGGGACTGACAGTCCCAGGCTGGGCTGAAATGGGGTCCTGGGCAGGGATAGTGGGTGGGGGTCCAAGAGGAGGCTGGGCAGGGCAATTAAGCTCTTGATGTACTCAGGGCCCTGATGCAGCTGTGTTAACAAGATGTGGGGATGCTGGTGGACACAAGGTGGACATAGGCCAGCTGTGTGCCCTGGCAGCAAAGAAGACCAACAGTATCCTGGGCTGTATGAGTAGAAGCACAGCCTGTAGGAAAGGGTTATCCTGCTCTGCTCAGTACTTGTTAGGCCACATCTAGACACCGCATATAGTTTTGGGCCCTTAATACAAGGAAGATATTGTAAAACTGGAGTGAATTCAGTGGAGGCCACCAAGATGGCCAGGGTTGGAGCACTTGCGCTGTGAATGAGGCTGAGGGTACTGGGTTTGTGCATCATGCATCCTCAAAAAGAGACAGCTTCAGCAGGGCCTAACAGCAGCCCGCCAGTACCTACTAGGAGGTTATCAAGAAGACCTGAGGTGCATGGTGGAATGCTAAGAAGAAACCAGCACAAGTTGCAACAAAAGAGATTCAGTCTGAAGTATAAGGAAAACATTTTCACCACAAGGACAGCCAAGCAGTAAAACAGGTTGTCTGGAAAGGTTGTGCAGCCTCCATTTTGGAGGTTTTAAAGACCTGAGTAGATAAAGCCCTGTGCCACCTAGCCTGATCTCATAGCTTACTCTGCTTTGAGCAGGAGATTGCACTGGACACCTCCTGAGATCCCTTCCAAACTGAATCATCGTATGATCCTATGAAAATAAAGAGCAACAGGTACTGATTATACAGGCACCAAGAGCTGTTCATGTTCCTAGAACAAATTCAAGCTGAGCTATTTCTTTTAACAGGCCAAAATATTTACTGGACAGTGGAGGCAATTCCACATGTTTAGAATTCTGTGTTTGCAAGATTGAATTTTTGTCAGAGATCTCACTCTTCAGATGGACAATGTAAAACTACAGTTCAACATATTATTCCTGTTTATTCTTTCTGTATGCTCTCCCAAATAACTCATTACGGAAATGCTGGCTCACTAAGTTTAAATTAGAAAATGAAAGTCACAGCAGACATCCTCCTCAACTTCTGCATTAATTTTTGCTTCTATATACTGTAGGCTAAGAAATTAAATCAAGTCCATTCACTTATCCCTTTACTCTCAGGCTAAAGGTAGCAGGTGTTAGACACATCAAGAGCAATAGTCGTTTCTCAGACACAAAGAGAAGGATTTGACATTGAGCTTGGTTCTGATTCAATTGTCCATAGTAATGCAAATCGATGCTAGTTTCACAATCATGCGCTTCAGAGAAGTATAAAATCTTAGAAATGCTATGAAATAAATGCACATCAAAAGCACTTTTGGAATTGCATTAGTGTGCATATTAACTATAATTACACTAATCAGAAAATAGAAATTAGAGGAAGAAGACTCAAAGAGCACATGAAAGCTTGCTTATCAACATATCATTAAAATATTTAGTCAAAAGTTGGATTGGAAGATCTGGCATGGCCGAAATATGGATTTTCTTTTAGATGTTTATGTTTCATTATTGACTGTTTACATTGTCTAACTTGAGCCAAATTCCACAGAAAGGATAGTGTTTAGTCTGACTGCTTATCTGATCTCCTTCTAACATCAATGAATAGAGATGGACATCCTCAGTGAATGATTTATTTCACCTATCTGTACACCTATCTTAGGAAGGGCTAGTCAATCTTCTGAAGACTCCTATCCTTGTCTCCACTGCCTTAAGGAGAAAGTCCAGGAGACTGTCTTAAAGCAGATGCTCAACTCTTAGATGAATTCTCCTCTTCTTCACTTCCAAATATCGATTCTACAATGTGTTGAAAGTAACCTACTTTTCAAATGTTTCTTGGACACTTAAAGCATTTCAGTCTTTTCTCTTGTATTGCTCCCCTTCCAATTTTGGTATCATAATTACGGTTAAATTACACTTTCATCTTCATTTAAAAAACATGTATCTCCAACTAGTTTCTTCCCTATTCTGCAATTCATCAGTCTTGCTTGTAACAATTACTTTTGGTCATTGTTTCTGAATTGCTACTATGTTTTTCCCTATCTGGTATTTAAGCTATATGCTTATTACATGGCACGTTTTCAAATGTCTGCATATAATTCTGCATATATTTTCAGTGTGTGTGTACAATGAAGTGGGCTATTTGATTTCTGTAGTATCACTTTTTGTAACTGGATATTATGACGATGATAACGAAAGCACCTTTCTGAAGTTTCAGATGATTCCTGAAGCTTGAGTTGATAGTTCAGAAGTGAGTCTGACCTGCAATTTGGTGTTAAAGAAATGCATTTCTAGAGTGATGTTTCAGACTTGAGAAGTCTCCAGAGATGTTGTGCTCATCTTCCAGGGGAAACAGTGAATATATTTAAGATGCTAACAACATACATATTTTAAGACAAAGACTGAATTAAACAAATGCACAAAAGTAATGAAACAGAAGAGAATACTCTGCTTGCGAGCCTGTTAACAGGGTGGTTTAGTACATATCAGTTGCTGTAAGGGAAGTTAGGACATATTTATATCTACACCACCTGCTGTCCTATGCCTATAACCTTCCAAAGCAAACCTGCTGTTTGACATGAGAGTCAATATGATTATTACCTATACCTAGTAGCTGGTGACTGACATCTGACATTTCACATCAATGCTGTGATGTATGCTGCCTGGTGGTGAAGGAAAATAATAGCTCCTGAGTTCTTTTTCTTAACGTAGATTAATGGCAAGGATAGCTAATTAGCAAACATGCTTCACAATGTTATCCTCTAGAAAGTGCAGACTTACTCTAAAGCCTTAGGCTGTGATATATGGGATCAATAATTATTAATCACTTAATATTCTGTCAAGTCCATACCCTGTAGATATTTTAAGGCATTTGTCATTCACAGCATTTAAAGTCTTCCTAGTGTTCTTAGAAAAGACCCCAAACTGTCCAGCACAGTACACACTGTTCACTCAGCTGTAAAATGATCAGCTTGCCTTGGAATTCATCTCTGCTGCTCCTTGCCATCCGACCCAACACCCTTTCCAGCTGGAACAGCTTACTATCACCATGGAAAACCAAGTGCCCATTCCCTCAACACCAGATGTCAATCATCCTCTAAAATCCATCTAGCCTAGAGGGGAGGTACATTTAATTCCCCAGTGCCCCACAGGACAAACTGCAAAATGCTAAATGGCAGAACCTCCCCCAAATTCTCAGCCTAAAATCAGGCCCGTCGTCCTCTGGCAGAAGGTAGAAGCAGAATAAGTTCTGCTCAGTCACATCTGCTGTCTGCCTCACACACCATTTTCACCTACACTGAAAGCTTCAGCTGAATCCCATTAGGAAGAAAAGAGGACTGGGGCGGGCAACATTTCTAATTTCTAATATGTCTAATTTCTTTTAATTTGACAACAATATGGTTATAATTTTAGCTGAGACATGTCAGGAGATAAATGAATATATGCAAATTTTTAAAAAAGACAACAAAAATGATGTCAAATTGCATGATTTACTTTAAAAAGTATAGCAGACTTTTATGGAGACAATGCAGTCTTTCAACCTATTACTTAAAAAAATCCTGAAAGGCAAGGATTACAGGTTTGATTCTCCAATATTTGTGATATTTATTGCATCAAAATGAAACTAATATTTACTCACTTGCATTTCTATTGCATTTTGCTTTCTGTATTAATAAGTTTGTTTGAATTAATCAGAATATTCCACATAATTTAAATTTCAGCACATGAACTGAATTAACCTCATTAATGAGAATTTTGCCTATGGCACCCCTTTTACAAATGTTTTTCCCATTGAGAACCTTGCTGGGAAGACAGCTTGATTGTGATTACATTGCCATTCTACTTGTTACTGCAAATCTCCATTTTGTTTTAGATGTTTTCTTATCTGATGGCTAAATTGCCCTGAAAATGTACAATATGAAGCATTTGATTCATAAATTCTTGAGGACACTGAACTCGGTACAGCTAGCCACCCATGTTTTCTCAAAAGCTCCTTATTATTCATTGCAGGGGGCAGTCACTATGGAAAACATTACCAAAAGTTAGACATTAAATATTTTATGAAGCTGACACAAGACCTGCCTTACTTCCCATTTTTATTCATGTGATTTTAGTATCTTTAGTTCTATTAGGCCCCTTACCTATTCAATATTAGAAGCATATTTTAGGGTCATTAATTTAGGGTCACAATTAGTGACATTAGTGTCACTAATTATTTATTTCTATGGACAATTTGATAAGTGATACTGATTTCTCTTGCTTATCATTATACAGAAAATATATTATCCAGTTACAGGTAAATAAGACCTCAGCAGAGAAACTCACTTTCAGAAGAAATCAGCTGTTCTAATAGTCTTCCCTGTTAACATCTTGGTAGAAGAAACAGAGAGAACAACTGAAACCAAACATGTCGGTTTAGGTGACAAATTTCCCATTCTGTAATTGTTTATATAATGGTTTGGTTTCCTTTCTGATGCTTTTCTATGAAATACTGAGGGTTCAGTCAACAGACATATCTGTTCTCAGCTGCAGGGAATCAATTACTAGTCATTAGTCACCTTGCTACTGTTAGGGTAGCAGCAATATGCATGTAAATTTTTTACCTAGGAAAATGGAGGCAGAAAGGACAGTTTGCTGAAGTTATACACTAAAACCCACAATATAACAAAAGACAACTTGTGGCATTAGAAACCAATTGTGTAAAATTTTGCTGGTTCAAATTCAGCTCAGGTTGTTGTTATCTGACAGCTATTATCATCTGACAGCTGTTTGATAGCTGATGTGAAGCAAGCAGGTAGACTGTACAAGTTTCACCATTGACTTCAATGGCAGTGGGATAATCTCCAAATGCTACTATGATTTAAAACAGCAAAACCAAATCATCGATATTTACCCATTTAGAAGTTTCTGTACAAAGGCCAACAGACTAGTTATCATTTCACTTAAACTGCCTTTCTCTCCTTCAATATCATCATAGTGAAGCTGTGGTGTGAATACTGAAGACCTTCCAGGTTGTGCTCTGCTAGTAAATTTTCCATGCCTGTGAAGTGTTGCAGGACTGGCTTCTTTAATATCACAGGGAAAACCATATCATGGCAGACATTTTATAACTTGCAATGAATATCAGAGTCAATCATGTTCCCATTATGGTGATTTAAAACTGATTTCCATGAGGACAGGATTGACGCCATAGGTAAAAACAGTCAGAGGGCAACAGAACACTACCAGGATGGAAAGATATTGGGTGTTAATTAAAAAGATAAAAATAGAAATCTTTTAGCACGAGTCCTATAAAATGAAGTAAATTCCTATAAAATGAAGCAACTTGCCTGGATTCTTTGGCAAGACAGAGTTTGTTTAGCTCTTCTTGTCATCTCTGATGGTACTGTTAAAATGAAATTGCATCTCACAGGACCAAATGCTTAAAATTTAAATAGCAAAGTTAACATGCCCCAGTACTGGAGCATGTTACAAAGCCATCATTTCCACACTACAAGGAAATTAGTCCAGAATGTACTTAGCTGTTTTACAAATATTTCTACACAATGTTCAAACCATATCCTACAAAAGATGATCCATTTTAATCAAATTATTTTGAATACAATTTATTGGGTTACAACAACTTTTTCTGCTTTAGGTGATGTTATTGTATAGCATAGATCAGGTAGAGTACATAAATAGATTGAATAGTTCTTCGGTAGCTCCGTGTTGGACCTGCTTTTTAGAAGTGAAGATTCAAACAACTACATCCACTTACATCAGTTGAAAATTTCTCTTAATATCTAAGTTGACTGAGTATCAACTATGTTTTATTAGAAAGTCTCTGTAACCACCATATAATAGCCTTAAATATACCTGAAAAAGAGAGTGCTGCTAGTCCTACTATTAGGTCACAGGACCAAGGGTTGGGAGAGGTACATTTATTCCTGCCAAAGGAAAAGCATTTGTCTATGCCTTGGCTTCCATAAGTGCATAGTGAAGATGTATTCAGGGTATAGCGCAGTGCACTGTTCATTCCTAGTAACTCCCACTGCTATCAGATACATCAGTGTAGCAAAGCTAATCTGTGGTTTCAACACTGCAGTCCCATCACATCAGTGATAGAGCTCAGTTGCTTCTCAGTCTTTACCAATTCCAAAATCTCCCCATGTGACCTTGATATGTCTTTTACAAGTGCTTTAAGATCTCTGGATGAAAAGTTCAGTGCAAGATTTAGGTGCCATTAACATATCTCTTCTGCCAAGCTACCTACAAGTCTTAATTCAAAAGCTGCTTTATCAGCCTGCTCACTCTCCTCTTTGTAATAAACTTCATCCTGATAACATTATTAAGCAAATATTATGAACCGGCTTTCAACAGATCTTGTTAACTAGATCCTGAAAGTAATGACAACCTGATCTGTAACCTTGTGCCCACTACAGCTGGAGAAACATTGTACAGGAAAGACGCAGAGCTATGGAGCTCAGATGAGGAGGGGATACACCATTTCTCTAGCGCTGAATTGTTTTGTTTTATTTGCCTTTAAAAGTACTTTCTGGGAACAGGAGGCTTTGTGAAATGCTTGTACCATACACCGGATGCTATTCAGAAAATAGAGAAAAGCTGAGAAAAAACTTGGTGCCTCTTTTTAGTTTCCTCCAATAAGGTGCAACAGTGCATACTCACCCTTAGTGAGCTGGGGGTTAATGGCAGCTGATGGGTAGATTCTCTCATCAAAGAAAACTATAGAACAGTTTAACTTTGGCATGAGTGACAACAAAGGAGCTGAGAGAAACAGAGTTGTAGCCCTATAGGATCAAAGCTGAGTATTCTCATAACCAAAGCTTACCTGCTGCTTCCTTTCTTCCATCTGGATTGTTTAGTTTGTATATATTAGTATGTATTCCTTTTTTCCCTTCTTCATTGTCTCCCATAATCCACTGGCTTCCTGTTGGCTAGCTTCTTTTTACCACCTTGTTTTTGCACTTGATCAAAGTAACATTATTATCCTTGCATCATCTGAAAGCTTTCTAATTATTATTACCAGAAATTCCCCCTGCTGGACCAACACTAGACTGCTTGTCTTCCAGCAAACATATTTGAAGCTTTACTTGATTAATCTTTAACTTATTAGGAACACCTGTTGTAAAATGTTTAAAGCTATTTTTGGAATATTCCACCATCTTCAGAGAATTAGGCACATTATATATCCAAAAGCTGGTAAAACAATCACTTTGTCTGGTGTCTTGTTATAAATGCTGAGGCAGAGAGAGAAAAACAGAAAGAGCAAGGGTGAAAGTGTTCTTCTGGGATGAAAGAAGGAGAGTGAAATCTTCACTCCAGAAACACTGGATGGGCATCTCAGCTCATACTTCAGGTTGCCTAAAGTCAGTTGTCCTCTGAAAGTGCCTCTTCTTTTCACCAACTGTCATTGAACAAAGAGCCCATCAGTCTCCTACCTTAGCTGCCTCAGTTAGGATCTTAAAGTTAGATGTGACGAATTCAAACCTTAGAGCCCAAAATAGCCAGTAAGTCTTTGAAAGACTATTTCCAGAGAAAAATAAAAAAAACCTGCAAAATAAATTAAGGTTAGAATTGATAGTGCACTTACTCCTTTGTGCTATCTCTCTGCATGGCTACATCCCAGTAAAGTCGAGATATATAATTTCCCTTTCAAAGTGTGACAAATTTATCTGCATTTACTGTACATGAAGAGCACCCAGATGGGAAGGTGGTGAGGAATAGCTAACCCCAGCTTGCCCTGTGGTGACATCGCTATGAATAGAAAGTGTAAAATCGTGGATCTATTCTATAGAAATCAAATTACAGAGACATTCATCAATACGCAGGCTACTGGGCACTTAGCTCAGACTTGAAGTTCTAAGCCTTTTGTGAAGTTGGGCCTTGTCCTCAAGATTTAGAAGTGAGCACAGTCAAAAATGACAGTGAATTCAGACTAAAGAACTGGGGGTGGGGGTGGGGGGTGTTTGTTTTCTAAACATATTTATTAACAAATTTACTAGAATGTGAATAGTCTAGCAGCAACCTCGAGGTTGTAGACTGAGTGTACATATCCTGTTAGGGGCCTGAGGGACTCATCCCAAGCCAGCCAAACTGGAAAGCTTGTGGACAGGTTGGTGGATGACTTCCTCCTGGCTTACGTGTCTTGTCTGTCATCTTATGGCACAGCTCACTCTTGCACGGTGTCAGAAGATGGCTGGAGGCAGCTGGAAACAACTTCCATAGTGAAAAATCACTATATTTATATACATATATCACCTATGGAAGATCAACCTGAAAAAAAGGCAATGGACTTTCTAAGACTATCTATGAGAGAGTGATTAGGCTTTGAAAAAACACACTTACAGTGCTCCTTTTATACTAATTTTATGTGTTTAATAGCACTAAGAAACATTCCTGTAGGTTCACCAACTAAACAGAGATGTTAAACCACAACAATGTTCTGTGCTCATGATGTAAATCCTGGTGGTTTACAATGAATTGACAATGCTGTTCTTTTCCTGGACATTTAACTATATGAGTTGTTTATAGCAAAATGAAGAAAACAAGTGTCTTCACTCTCTGCTGCATTTATGTAGCTTTAATACCAGTTCCACTGATAACATTGAGAGAAAAGGAATTCCTGAGTTAACAAATCGAGTTTGCTTAGAATGGAAAAAGAAGATGCATTATTTTATTTGCTTTTTTACTTCTTCCCTCACCCCAAATTTCACAATCTTCAACATTAATAGCACTTATGTGACATCCCTCTAAGAGAACTAATGAAAAGATGACAGAATTAATGGGAATTTTAACCATTAATTTTCTTGGCCTTTCCACCTGATGTCGAAGGTGATCACCACTTTAATGCCAGAATATTAAAGTTGTTATTTAAAAGTAATACGATCTGGTTGTCACATGCTTAGCTCTGTGGAGAGTCATTTGCACTGGCAAAAAGAGGGTCCATCTATTACTAAATCAAGACAACCATGTTTTGAATTCACTTTACCAAAGGTGAAAGTGCAAGGCTCTGCAAAATCACATACCACACTGTCATGCAGCTGAAACACCTTTTCAGTTGGGAAAGTACTGTTGGTTTGCAAAGGTCACGTTTACAGTTCAGTTACAGAGAAAATTATAGACAATCATATCTGTACCAGATATTTTTGGGGGGGAGGGCTGCTTTTTTTGTGCTCTCAACGTCTTTAATAAACACCTCCCAATTCTGGGTGAAAGGATGTGGTTTCCATCAGAAACCTTTACAAGATAATCAACAAGAGTAGAAAAACACACCTACGCAGTCACAGGTGCTTTCAGATCCTCCAGCCAACGGTGAATCATAGCCCAAATGTATTAGTGCTCTCTCTTTTCTATTACCCTGTGAACTAAGTTTAACCAGGTATTTGAGCTGTTTGTTTTGGGTTTTTTTAACTGAGAGAATGCACAATGCTGAAGATATACGTGGATGTAAAAGACCATAGTTTCAGTTGGACCAGAGGATGTTTACTTCTCACCTTTCAGCTATCACATGACTTAAATTAATACTCTTACATAAAAATGCAATAGTCCACAGCTTGGTGACAGACTGACACTTTGTGTAGCTCCATGCTGGTTTTGTTCCAAACTGAAGATAGGTATATATGTATGGGATCTCCTGAAGATCATCTAAATGTCTTCTAGACTTCTTATCTTTGGCTAAGATTTTCTAATATTAATAATCATGTCCTAAAGACTATAGTGTTTATTTCTAGATGGTAAATTTGAGGTTACTTTTGAGTCGCTGATATTCAAAGGTGGGGTGCACCTTCTGTTTTGTGGAAAGTACCTCCAACTGATCACCCAGTTTTTGACTTTGTTTTTCCCAAACTATTCTCCTGAAAAATACCTCTGTCTGAAATGCTGCTGTCTTTAGAAAGTTGTCCGGATGCACAGAGCAACAGTACATTTGAGCTGTTCCATGCTCTCCTAAGAGCTCGAAGACTTAATAAAGTGGTTGTACCCAAACAGTTTAGCCAAAAGCACAGCTGCTTGGCATCAGTCAAGTGGAATGACGAAAACTAGTCCAGGACCTGAACTGGGTGAAGGATTAAGTAGTATCACCATTCTATATGTTCACACAATGCTGATTTCTTAAGGATCACAGTAGTATAGGCAGGGTTTCTCTGGGGAGAAAAATGGGGGAGAAAAAAAAGGAGAGTCCAGTAAGCAGCAGAGGGGGAATATCTTGGGTCAGCCATACGGACACAGAGTGCTGGAGGAGGTGTAAGGGAACAGTACAAGAGGGTAGGGGCACATGCAATGGGGGTGACTGGGAGCCCGTGGAGAAACCTCAGAGGACAAATCTAGGGGTCAGTGCCCAAAGTGCAGTTCCAAGCTTCAAACCTCCCCTCTGTGCTTTGGGTTATTCCCTACAAGTGGTTTCTGTAGGGGGGAAGGAGAATGGCAAAGAAAATTGCATGCATCTAGGTAAAACCCTGTTCTCGTCAATCTAAGGCAGTTACGGCAGAGATGTTAATGGGTCCAAGATTTCTCCCTTGATACCTTGGAAAGAGTATTTCTAACTTGTGGATACCACAGAGGGTGGGATACGTGGACCAGAGGAAGTCCTTAAGCCACAAATTGTTGAAGGCTGAGTGAGTGTTCAGAGAAAGGGAAAAATTGTTCTCTTGTTCTTAAACTTCATCTTAAGCATCCGCTTTTGAAGACTGTAGGCTGGGCTAGAAGGACTCAGTGTGACCAAGTATAGATGTGCTTATGTTATATTTAGCGATGCTCTAAACCAGCAGGAACTGTTCATCTTAACAGTAGACAATGTCACCTTGAGAAAAGCTGTAGTGTGCCAGCAGACTGAGTTGCTATTATCAGGTTTTGTCTCTTTTTTTCTCACAATTGCACGTGTTGTGTTTCTTCCCGATCTATATAAGATCTATGCTTTTCAGGATAAGTATTGTTCCACAATAGTACAAATACTGGCATTCTTTGCCACCTCAGCTGTGATTCTGATGCTACATAACAAAAAGAAAGGAGAAGAAAAAAAAATGAATTAGAGCTATCATGATGGTATCATGATGGCTTTTCGAGGAGAAACACTTTCATTTCTATAATGTGCATCAAGTCATCACACCCTTTTTGCAGCCCCAGCCATCTCAGTGCAAGTGGCTTACTAGCCAATTCCCATTCATTTGTTTCTAAAACAGGAATATGTTGTTTGGCTTAGTTCAGGGTAGATGAGAGTGAACTTTGATTTTCTTTAATAATTTTTTAGCAACTCCATGGCTAAAATAACTACAAACCTTTCATACACTAAAAAAAAACATGTACAGGGCTGCAAAAATCTGTCAGTGCATTTGCAGGAGGAACAAACAGCATCTAATGTAAGTATAATGGAATTTGGAGTGACACCCAGGCTGTGAGCAGCCTTATGTTGTCATGCCTAGTGTGCAGAATATCAAAAACTCTTTTAAGAACTCAAGCTTGCTTTTCATCAGGATGTTTCTCTTTACATTCTTCTGTGAGCAATGCATGAACCACCAACGCTAAAAAGGACACTTGTTCTGCAGGTGTGGCTCTGCCACTATTCTGGACTTCCATTGGCCTGTTAAATCTCACCTCCAAACACAACATGTCAGATGATGAGAGAGGCCTTTAGTATTTAATGTTACATTACCTCCCAGAAGCTCTTCCTGAAACGGGAAGAATCTTTACAGTCAATATTGCTTATAAGCCGAGTAGGTGACAGTTGCTATCCTGAAGATCTTACGATATTGGAAGACAAAAGCAGAGGGGAAAAGTGATTTTCTGCGTAGATCAGTGCACTCTGTGAGTCCCCAAGCCTCTAATACAGCCCTCATCTTATTAAGCTTATTTTTCAGGGAAATCAGCTACTAGTTACAACAAAACTTAACATCTTACTTAGGCAATAATAAATTTCCTGTCATGAAACTATAATAAACTGACATTACATATGAAAGGACCCCTCTCTACTTCAGATACAGATGAAGTTTATGGGTGAACCTGTTTTACAATATTGACAAATCCTGGAAATAAAGATCGTCTGTTTAAGGGTTTTGTTGCAAGATCAAAATACAGATTGGATAAAATTCAACTCAAATTTATGTGAAAGTAAGAGAATTTGTAGATTTTAACATACAGCCAGGTAAAAACATGGCGCTCTCGGCTGAATTGCTTTTTGTATTGGTAAGTTTGTTTGAACTGAATGTTGAAGTGGATGAATTGTGCCTGCTTCTGAGAGTAATGAATGTCTCACTGCATCTTTAGGGGTTATGTTTTTTGAGGATATCTTTGGTCTGGCTCCTAACCTAATGGCTTTTTTGAGATATTGGACCTCAGAAATGGCTAGATTTGGGGGCAGAGAGTAACTTCATTCTTCCAGCTTTTGAATTTTCTGAGGATATCTTGATTTTCATTTAAAAATTGTAACTTTAGGGCAGTTTCAAAGCAAGTGACGAGCTATGCTATTTAGTCATGAGGATCTACATATGAACAGTCCACAATTATCTAAATAAAGCCTATTAAGCCGGGGGAGAGGAATTAATCTTTCTGCAAAAGTGCAGGAAATCAACCCACTGCCAAAGCAGCCATGTTTTAAGGAGGCAGGTCAAATGATACTAAAATTTTTCACTAGTTTTTTATAGATGACTGACTTTATCCTAAATGTGCAAAGGAAAGGTGGAAAAATATCATTTAGAATGTGTCTATGACCACCACCTAGAATTAGGAATTTGGCTGCCAGAGTTCAGACACCAATTAGGGAAGATAAATAGAACCATCAACATAATAACAAGTACATAAGGACAAAGATGAAATAAAAGAGCGGAAGTTGGCTACATTTTGTAGTGGAGGCTATAAAAGGCTACAGTATGATCTGAAAAGGAGTTGGATCTGCCAACCTTGCTGTTTTTCACTAAGCTTCATCTTTTTACTGTTCTGTTTCTCATTGACACATTAACTGCTACACCAATACATCACATGCACACGGCTAAGTCAATCCTGAATTAGATGAGCCATGGAAAACCATAGAACTTGCCAACAGAGAATAGATTTAGCCAAATATTTCTAAGTAAAGCCTGAGTATGCTCAAACTGCCAAAGAGCAGCATTTGCAAAGACAGCGGGGAGGTAGACAGACCCACTCTGCACTGATCTAATCAACTGATCTTAAACCTTTGCTTGTCTGACACTTGCTCATAATACCATGGAAGGAAGACTGTACAGGAATGAGCTGTATTGAAAAATAAAGTTCTTTAATGATTAAAGGAACTAAAATGAAAGATGGAAGGCCTTTGAGGCAAGTTTTGCATTTCAGATGATTACAGAATAGGCACAAGGTCTAAGTAAATATGCTCTTCTAAATAAAACAGAAAAAGTAATTGTTTTTTCTCATCTTGTCCTACGCAAGTGCTTCACCCATTTTTACTACCAGCATAAGGTAAATGTGATATGACATGTAACTTTTTTTGATCAACCACAAAGAAGTTTTCCAGCATCTATGGAGCTCAGCTAGTAAGCACAATTTATAAAACAATGAATGACTAACCCCTGTAACCATTTTAATGACCCTAAAATAAAGTGCTTAGAGCAACATCTGTCTCAGCAGCTGGGTTCTCTGCATGAGTGGGCAGAGCGACACATTGGGACAAATTCTGTTCTCCCTTTTGACAGAAACAATTGCAGCAGATCATTTTTATCGTAATCAATTTAGGTACAGTTTCTTGGAAACCATCTGTGTAGTGTTCATAGATTGTGCTTAAGAATTTAAATGTGTGTATTTTTGGTTGCTTGATGTAGCATCTGCTAATGACCACATAAGTTCCACTTTTTATGCATAAAGCTGTTTCCTTGTAAAGGGATTAGTAGAATGACTACTTGATTTTATCCTTTTAACTACCCAATAAGCTGTCGCAGCTTGAATGACATCCGCCACAGAGTGTAAGTTACAGAATTAATTGCATTTTTGAGCTGGAGTTGAAGCCATAAGGATAACAAAGCATTAGCAAAACATTTTATTACATTTCTCTCTGAAGTTAGTAATTTAAAATTAATATAGGTTTTGTGTGAGCATTTTAAACTAAAGAGGAAAAAATGCCTTTTTAGATAACAGATACGAGTTCAATTCTTTGCTGGATTTCATGTCATCCTTTGTAAGTTTTTTTAATTTAGTAACATTCTAAACAAGTGGAATAGCTAAAGAGCAAAAACACATTTTATTTCCCAGGGTTATTTGAGAATTGTCTGAAAAGACAATGATTTTGAAAATTCTGGGAATGTATTGGGGAAGGCATTCTTCTTGGAAGGAATATGAAACATCAAACTTTTGTTAAAGAATATGAAATGATGAAAATCAGGTCTGATTCTTTTTCTAGTTTCACACAACATTAAATACCTTATTAGGCCATTATTATTAATGCTTTTATGATTTCATATAAGTGTAGCACATAAAATCCATACATCAACCCTCCACTGTGCTAATGGATGCACAGGTGGGCCCTGTAACTGCACATCGGAGCCTGCGATTCACAGAACGCTTGTTTAGAGGAGAAATACCAAAGAAAAACTCAGAGGAATTAAACAAAACACTTTAGAAGATAAATATTTACAATTTGCTTGTTTAAAAGGTGTTTGCTGATGGATCTCTGGGATGCTCTTTCCCAAACTGGAAATACAGGGCTACTTTTCAAAATAATTAAAGGAAAAACACCTCTTTCCTCAAGGACTGGGGAAAACTATGACCAAGAGTTCTATGGAAATTTCCAACAGGTAGGCAGCCAGGTGAGCGCACAACACAAGAGCTGATGTGTGTTTGTGAGACATACATCAGTTGTTTTATACTCAAAGTCTGAAACAAGGATAAGCTATCAGTTAATTTACCCTGTTGTGATGAATGGACAACATCTCTAAGAAGAATCTATACATTTCAAGGAAATATATTCTCCTCTGCTTGTGAGAATTTATTGGATTCAATTCAGTTATGAACAACAAGGAAAAGGATGCAAAGTATTTTTATGCTCCCAAAACTAGCTAGGAGTCAGAAAGCAGGAGGGGCATGATAAAAAAACTTTAGCAACAGAAGGTTTTAAGACTGCATCAGAGATGAAGGAATGATTTAATGTATTTATTAATTATCTAGAAATGGGGTCAAGTAGCGAGAGAGTAAAATTTGCAGATAACATGAATTTATTTAGGTTTTATTCAAATCCAGAGGGACAGTGAAGAATTTCAGAAAGAATAAGCCACGCTAAACTAATACAGTGGCAGATTAGCACTCTTGATTGAATTTGAAGGCAGCCAATTGAAAATGTATAAAAGGGGGAAAAACAGACAATGTGCAATTAAACTTCATAAATCACTGACAATAGATACCACTAAGGCCAGGAATTTATCAAAAGTCAGTGGGGAACTGGACATTGATACGAATACTGAGAATACACTGAGTTATAATAGTGAATGCTAAAAATAGATGATAGGAAGGTACGTAAAATTCAAGTTCACGTTTTAAGCCAACTTCCAGCTATTAGGAATGAAGATGAGAAAATTTCATGAGTGGATGACTTCTTGCTGATCACTGTGAGACCTGTTGCACTGTCCTCTGGGTGCAGGGCCATGTAGAGCAGGCACAGAGTGAATGCTGCCACAAGTCTGATCCAGCCTGGAAAGCCTTATATTCCTCTGAATCACCGTTCTCTGTGCTGCACTGTATCCCAAAACAAACCTTCTTCCCGGGATTTGGAGATGTTCAATCTATGCTGTAAGAGTTCATAGACAAACTGTATGTGCAATAAGTTTGTAGAAAACTTTTCAAGTTCCAGGGAGCTCATGGGGCAGGACCACGCTGTATATCTTACAGGAGGAGGATTAGGGTGGTGAGTCGCAGATGGTATGTGCCTCATAAGATCTTTGTGTGATCAGGACACAGGCCAAACATGCAAATATAGCCCACAACAAATGCAGAAAGGCTCTGTAGATTAATCCACTTCCACATCCCAACAGGCCACTTCAGAAAAAATATTTTGCTAATTAGAAGTGTCTGTGGTAGCAGAAAGGCCATGTAGTCTGAGATCCTAATGAGCCCACCTTCTACAGACAGTTTTACTGTTTAGGTGAGTATTCATGACTATATTCCTCTAAAGATTCTTATTATGTTTTTTTTTCTTTTGAATACTTTATTTTCAACACAAAGAGAAAATTCAGATATAATGTTAACCATTAGCAGCAGAGGAGTCTGATGGCATGGGCAAACAACTGGGTTCATAGCAAACCATCTGGTCTGTGGGAATTACCTGTGTACAAGGGAGCTCACCCTTACCCTTCAGTAAAAGGTGGTTAATCTGTTTTACCTTTGCTCTGCTGCAAGATTTTGCACTGAAGCATCCACTGAAGCAACCATGGAAGCTGATGTGCTTTAAAATCACACGATAGCTTACCATGCTGTAACTTTTCTCATGTGCCAGTGCCCTAAGTCTGTCCAGAAAGGAGTGAAAAGCTTTTTGTAACCGTCATCTATATCATGGAAATAAATTCAATCTCCTATCAGATTTCTGGGGTAGCACAGGATATGAATTTGATATGTTCCTTATCTGAGCTGCTTTATTCATTTCTGCTGCATAATTAGTGCCCTTTGTGTGAGGAACTCAAGGCTATCATATAAAATATTCCCCTGTTAAAAGATATGAAATGGTAACCAGCTGCAGAAATGTCTCAGAAGCATCTTCTGTTGGTAAATGGTTAGGCCAAATGCTATGATCATTTTAAACATTACCTCCTATACATGCTGAATGCATACAAACACACCAAGGTACAGGATCTTTTACCATATTCCTCTGTTGCAGTTTTCCACTGTGATTTAGACGGAGATTTTTTTTTTTCTCCCAAATGATGCCATTCAGCCTTACAGCCCTGAAAGATTTAATCACAGCCTGTTATCCTTAGCTGGTGTTTCCAGTGTATTCAAAATACCACAGGGTGGATGCTAGTACTGTAAAACAGCACATCTTTCTTCCATTCCCTGCAAGCATATCAATCTATTGCTCAACAAACAAGGAACTGTGCCAAAAGAAACCCTGTTAAAAGATGGGTGCACAGCAGTGGTAGGTAAAGGACATCATTTGAAGTTAAACAAAGCAGTAGTGTACTCGAGAGGATAAATTATTTTTTTTTAATAATAATAGCTCACAGATTAGAAACCTAATTTGGCATGAATCAACAATAATGCTAAAACCATTCTCATGATCTCTCATTTGCTTTTCCATATGAACAGTGCCTTGGAAACAGTGAATAATGACCTGTGTTTTATACTTTAATACATGTTTTAGTAGCGCATTTATCCAAACAATGGTAATTTTGGTTAGATCACCTGCACAAGATCTCGATGGCTTTTATAAACCCTCTGTTTTCTCCATGTTCTTAAGAGATGACTTTACAGTCCACAAGGTTTTGCTTAGTTTCTCTGCTGTGTGTATTACACACATACAGCTATGAGGAATGAGCTCTCACAAGAAAGCTTCCTTGCCTTCCCCAGTGGTAGCTGGATGATTTCTTCCAGAAGAAAATTAATAAACACTGTATGATTTGAGCTCCTCCTTCCTTTCCCTTTCCCTTCAATTCCAGTCCCTATGTTTTTTGGTCACAGATAGTGACTTTTGTTGTCTGCTCTCCTCAACTTTTGCTACCTTGGCTCCTCACATTTCCATTTCTATGGCCCTGCCTGATCCCATTTTCTGCATCCCATTAGCCACGCACCCAGCATGGCTACTCTCACCCTTCACTACTTTATCATAGCCTCTCTCTCCCTCTACCTGGTACTTCTTTCCCTTCACAATAAAAACATTCTTCAGTTTCTCCTTGCTTAATAAATTTTAATGCATATAAAAATAAATTTTAAAAACTGTCAAGTGAACTCCCCTGCTTCTCCAACTGTTATTCTCACTCTTCTTTCATTTTTAAAATTGCAGAATATATTCTTAACATTAATTGTGAAGATTTGTTCTCACTGTTTTCTCATCTCCAGCTCCCTTTCTCTTCTTTCCCTCCCCTCGCTTCCTGCATTCTACAAGATCTGCTCTTAACAAAGTTTCTAGTGCTTTTGACTTTTTAGCCAAAACTCCACTGGAGTATTTTGTCCTCACCCTGACGCTGATCCGACATCAGCCCTTACTTTTCTCTTACCTGATAATTCTCTCTCTCGAAATCTTGCTATCACTTGGCTTCCATGACTGCATTTCTTATATTTCTCCACTTAAACTTTTTATTCTTCCTATGTTGCTTTTTTTCCTCTAGAGAGTCCCAGTGCAGCCACCTTCATCCTCCTATAGAGTCCAACAAATCATTACGGATCCCCTTCTTTCTTCCTTCATGTCACTTCTCACCTCACCTCACCTCACCTCACCTCACCGGCTAATTCAAATACACATTCAACAGCTGTTTCTATGCAAAGATCTACCTCTCTGCTTGTCGTGGTTTAACCTCAGCTGGCAACTGAGCACCACACAGCCGCTCGCTCGCTCTCCCCCCCCCACTGGGATGGGGAGAGAATCAGAAAAGTAAGAAAACTCGTGGGTTGAGAACAGAAGAACAGTTTAATAATAGAAATAAAATAATAATAATAATAATGATAACAACAAAAATAACAACAACAATAATAATAAAAGAATATACAAAGCAAGTGATGCACTGTGTAATTGCTTACCACCCACCAACCAATGCCCAGCCAGACCCCAAGCAGCGACGCCCCCGGACAGCTTTCCCCCAGTTTATGTACTGAGCATGACGTCCCATGGTTCCGCCCAGCTTCTTGTGCACCTCCAGCCTTCTCAGTCAGTAGAACATGGGAAGCTGAAAAGTCCTTGGCTAGTGTAAACACTGCTTAGCAACAACTAAACCATCAGTGTGTTATCAACATTGTTCTCATCCTAAATCCAAAACACAGCACTGTACCAGCTACTAGGAAGAAAACTAACTCTATTCCTGCCAAAACCAGGACACTGCTTCAAACTACTCTCCTTCTGTTCACGCTAAAACCTCACCCTGAGCAGCTCTTTGTGTATTCCTACTCACCTATTCTGTTCTACGTGGATGAAACAAAGTTCTTCATCTTTCAGTTTCCAACTCCCACAAGCTCTCTCCAGTTTTTTTTCTCAATCATGGTCTCCACCATCCCTCAACCAATAAAGTAAAATAAATCTTTAAGTGTGTTTAATGCAAATGTATTAAATATAACCTATTAGATAGCAGTCTGGTAGTAGAGAAAACTTTTGTTGGTACAAACACCAGAAATATTTGTGATTAGTATGGTGATCGTAGGACATGAAGACAATGTCGAATCTGTGACACACTACAGTTATGTTTCCCTAAAGAAGCCATTGCTGCTCTGAATAGAAAATCTTGTTTGCTAATGCCTAGTCACGAAAAATTTATCCCAGACTTCTGGTTTTTTTAAAAAAGTAACTGTAATAAAAAAACTTCAGACATTCTTTACAGAAGTCCTCTGAAAAGAATAAACAGAAGAGCCAGCAGTGCTCTCTACCAGAAAATCTGAACATGAACTTTACTAATATTCTTAATAACCAGAACGCAATTAGTGGAGTGCCATAGTTACATCGGAATATTACTGTTAAATGGAAATAATATTTTTTTTTCTTGAAGCTATACACACTCATTTTATAGCTAGAAAATACACATAAGAGTGTTGTGCACAGACCCTCAGTAGAAAACTGGGCGATTGTGCCTGCATTCATTTGTAGATAGCATAGCCAAGGGTCATTAGTTTAATAGGATATTGTTTTTTTCTGTCTCTCTAAAACGTCTGTTGAAACATCCTCCCAGGAGCCAAATTGAGGAGGTGAGGAAATAAACAGCAACTGACAGCTTTGATCACTGACAGCCAGAGATCCATTCAGTCCAGAAAGTACTGTAGCGTAGGAATCAGAAAAAGCATTCACAGAGCAAGGAAGTAACGACCGTGCAAACAATGATGTCCAATGCCGGAGGTAAGCACGCTCTGAACAGAGTGGGAAGAAGAAAACCATATAGAGGACCACAGACAAAAAGGAAGTACAGGGAGGCAATTTATGGGTCATGCAATGAGAGAGATGGCACCCACAGGAGTGAATATCTGAGGTGGAGAGAGGTTAGGAAGATTAAGAAGGAAATGCTGGGTTATATATATGCATAGGTTAAAAGGTGAAGAAAGTATTTCAGCAATAACTTCCTTGCTTAAACGAGGGCAGTGGATAGTGTTTGAGTGACTTTATTTGGTATTTGATTTACCAATTAACTTTTTCAGCCAGGAACATAGTTTGAGCTCCAGTATGATGCCTATGCGTCTGTGGAGAGATATAAAAGGGATTGATTGCTGTAGAACTTGTTGCCTTCCCTACAGTGATGTGCTGAAGGGGAGATTTCAGGGACAGCTGGGAGCGATTTATGATTGTTATAATTTCACTGCCAAACTGAAGGTAAAATTGGGATGATTCCCCTTCCTCTGATAAAACTCTACCTTTGTCTAGATAGTACTGAAAAATCTCTACCAGAGATGAGTCACCTGCCGGGGACATGAAATGATGCTGAAGAACCTTCTCAGGACTTCAGAATGGATTGTTTCGCATTGAAGGTAGGTATTTCCAAAGTATTTTGGATAGGGATATATCTGGAAGCCTTCATCTGGTTTTATTCTCATCCCCAGTTGAAGCTTTACAACCAGAGAGACTGAGCTATACCATAAATATATATCAAAATATGTTAATGGTATATCAAAAGTAGTCATTTCTTCAAGTATGGACTTAAAGCCTAAGCATCTCTGACAACTTCTGTTCACTGTTTTCTCCTCATTGTTAGGAGAAAATGGGTTTGTTGAGCCAGGAAGAGGGACATATAATTCAGAATATTTCCTCTTTTTTCCTATAAATACAGCCATTCCTTCCTCCTCAAATACAGTATTAAAACCTGAATAAATGTGGGGGGGTTGTGTTGAAAATTCATATATTAAAACATCAGTAGCATATCACAGCTTTGCCATGTTATACCTTCATGGGTGAAAACTGATTTCCTGAAGAATAGCGAAGGTATTATTTAGATCTGATATTTTACATTGTTCTGGTTTGCTTTGCTCTGTTTTAAGAGAGCTTCCTCAGTTTCACTATAACTCTCAACACAATACACTCAGCTCACAGTCTTCTAATAGAATATTTTTAAGAAGGACTTCTGGTCTTGCTGCCTCAGTTAGATGGTGGCCCACTGAACATCCCCATCCAAGACAGAATATTTCCCCTGGAAGAGAGGAGCAGTAGCCGTTCACGCATCAAAAGCATTGCAAACAGCTGAAAGCCATATCCTGTTCCTGACACACTCAACACGTGGAGCAAAGCTGCCAGTGTCACCTGTGGGAGGGAGCATGGACACTTTCCCTCATCTCCTCAAAAATATCTCCTTTCTCTGGCAGCAGCAGCACCAGCCAAACGTCTGTGGTCAGGCTGCAGCTGTGAGGGGAGGAATGTCACATGCTCAGCTGGAGGGCCCAAAAATCTCCATCTGGCCCTCATTGTTGCTAGGATTAGACCACCCCTGACTTAGATAATTAAGATATAAGTAAACAAATATAGAAGCAGCATAAATGTAGCAATAAATGACTGTCTAAATAGCATTATAATTTGCTTCCACATACTTTATTTTTATAATATACGGCTATATTTACTTAAGGGTCCTTACATATAGAAGATTATAAATGAGCTATTGAGGAGGATGAAATTTCATTTTTGCAGGATTAAGAAAAGAAGTAGACCCCAAACACTAGCATCAAGCTTAGAAGCAATTACATAGAACCACATAAATATTATATGGCCAAGTCTTTACTTCTGTTTTATCGTATCTTATAATTACTAATTGCTTATGACTTCAAATATGCTTAGCTTCTCTGCTTCTTATTTTTCATTGTTTCACTTGCCTCTCTTTATTTGAGTTTTAACCTGATCTTACCTCTCTCTGCTGCTCACTTCATTTCGCTCATGGAGGGAAGTCCACAATTATCCTATGAAATAAATACCAAAATAAGCAATGACCTGGAAAATAGTGAGCCATCAACTGTTGCCTTACTTCTCATTATTTGGCTCATGTTTCTGTAAATGAAATAAAAATATCTCCTTCCTCAGCCACACTTAAGTGCAATATACAGTTTTCTCACCAAACTCTCACTTCTTTGCAGGAGGCTTCGTGGATGTGGTTTGGAGAATACAACACAGAACACAAATAATCCTCCTTCTTGAACGAGCTGCAGAGTAACCACCCATCAGAGCTGCCCATATACTTTTGTATTTCCCACAACTCTGTCAGTGAGGAAACAGTTTCAGACTGCTGACATCCAGCAAAACTGCACTGTGTATGCATTATGAAATGATCCTGAAAATGTAGAGCTGATGCTTGACATTGCACACACCTGCATATTCGGGGAACAGAAAGCCTTCCTGTCCTTGAGTGTGCCCACATCCTGTGCAGGTGCCTGGAGAGGGATGCATATACAACTGATCTTCTCCAGGGAGACTGGAAAATTAGCTCTGACTGAGAAGTTTGCAGTTGATACTGCTCATCTTCAGCTGATAGAGTCATCTCTTAGGCACTGAGACAGATTTGGGGATCTAGTAAAAATACCATTGCTTTCTTTCAACCTTCATCTAACACAGAAATGATTTCTAGCACTACTTATTGCTCAGGTCAATGTCAAAAGGCAAAGTAAAAAGGCTGAAAGTCAATTACTTGATAATGTCTAAAAATAGTCCCCTTTCAGGCCTTGAGTTTGTGAAGGAAGTCTGATAGCTATGGGAAACTGCTGGACTTAGCCTGACAAGGTTAAAACAGCCTTCAGTCACTGAAGCCTGACAAAAAGCCGCCTTTGCCTTAAGAAGGGGACAACCTCATGGAGATTGCATCAAGAAGGTTTGATGCAATCTTATTTCTCAAAACAGGATCACCCATAATGTTCACTAATATATGAAAACACACAATGGGGATGACTCAGTTAAACCATTAGTTATTACCCTGCTGTCATTATACTGACTCATAATCTCCTGGTCAGTGCTGGAGTTTTCAGGAGACGCAGTTTTCCCCGGGGAGGCAGTACAACGCTTGTGTTGCAGTGTTCAAAATACAAGAAGGGCTTTTCCTCACACTAAGCAGTTTCTCTTAAACAAACCAATGCTTTATTGTCTATGTTTCTGTAGTAATGACCAAGTAGTTGGTCAGTTCCTTGCCACTTTATCTGGGTCCTGAAGGTAGTGCCACATAACTGGTATCTCCATTCTGCTGGAGCTTGTGACAGGCATATCAATAACTCACCAATTTCAGCTTCCTGCAAAAAGACTGGAGACACAACATGCCACAGAGAATAGGCAGACTATATAGATTCTTTTTCCCAGGCCAGTGAGGTGTGTTAACTTATCTGCCCACTCTCTGCCACACTTTCCCAAATACTGTGCACTCTGCACATCAGGGTACCTCTCTGGAGTGTACAGTAATGTCACCTACTTGGGTAAAGACTCCTGGTTCACCAAGGCCTTGGAGAAAGGTGAGGACAAGGTAATCCTTCACATCGTGAGATCCTGAGAGGGGACACATCACTGTCTCTGTATTGACTCTGTGCAGACCTGCAGCTCCCTGTAAGACCCACAAAGGAGCCTGTGAAACTGTTAATTATTATTTCCAATTCCAGCAGGCCTTAAATATTTCTATAACTAAGCTACTAAAATAGTAGCATTTGCAGTACTTCTGTAAGTGCTTAGAGATAACCCCATTGTGAAAGGTACCTCATAAAACCAAATATGACTCTGCCTTGCCCAGAATCCATCTACTTTTGGCTTTTGACTGTAGATTATATGACTTCTACCTGAGTCATTGTGGGGGTCATAACGAGAAGGAAACACTCTCTGACATACTTCTTAATATGCTCTCCACTTAATGTAACATTTAGATTAACACACCATGACACAATATACACTGTATAATTTTTTTCTTTTTTTTTTTAGAAAGTGTTGAGGGGATGGCATAGGTAATAGAGTGAAGCTTATCATTAACAGAGCTAGCAAAAGCCCCATCTGAAACCCAGGTGGGTTTGGCAGATGGATATAAAGTAGTAAACGGAATATATCAGTAGAGTGTGCAAGCTGGTGAGAGCTAACTGCCTGAGTTATTTTTGTTCAGTTGAGCCGATTGCTATTTTCTAAAATAATAAGTTAATTTGGTCTTCCAGATTTTAAATTGGTATATTTTTCTGAATTTTCCTCATTTCTGAAAAAAATAAAAGAACCAGGTCAAAAAAAAAAAGAGTGGAAAAGTATAAAAGGTTATTTTTGTTGTATATACAAAAATGTATATTTAAAGTTGCAACATATTATATATTTCTCAATACATACTGAATAGACATTTTATTATCAGATTTACAGATCTGTTAAGAACTTTTAGTCTTGTGCAGAAGAGTACTGTAAAAAACACAACCCACCTATACTGCCATAAAAAAGCATCTCTGAGATGGCAAATCCTCACTTTTGGGTTTTCTGGCCTTTTTTTTTCCCCCACTGTGGTAGCATTCAGCTTTTAGAACAGCAATTTCCTTATACATTCATAACAAATGACATGAACCCACCTGAAGTAAATGTCATATAAAAATGGGAAGAAAAAAAACCCCATGTAAATAAGTTGTCATGCTCTAACTTTCCCTCTTGTCCCCAACTCTGACATCTTCCTGTGCTCAGGTACCTGTTATTTTCATTTGGATAAGTTTAGTTTTGCCATTTCCTGATGCAAAGAGTTACACCTCCAAAAAGTAGGCAACTGTTAGACGATTTGTTAAAATGGAAGAGCCATTATGGCAGTTTAGAAGTAAAGATTTCACATGTAGGATATATATGCACATATGCATACCCTTCTCAAGCTGAGGATTGGGATAGCTCGTAACCACATCCCAGTCTCAGCCGCTTCCTAGAATAATTCGGTTTCTGTTTAAAATTCTTTTTCTTTCCAACTCATGCCGGCCTCTACTGTGTGCTGCAAGGTACTAGCAGACAGACAGCAAAGCCTGTGTTTTTGGGAAGGGCTACTCTGTGATTTCTTCAGGGTCAGCAGAATGGAGCACAGGAAAGCCTGAAGAGATTTGGACTGAGCTGTCTGGTTATCCACTTAATAAAACAATGTGCTTCACTTCAAATCAGTCTTCTGAGTATTTGTTTAAGCATCGAACACCTAGTATGTACTCTTCTTTGGTGATGAAACCCACAAAAACAGTCTTACTGTGTTCCAAGGCTGTTAGCACATGGTGATTTGACTGTTAGCACCAATATATATTTCATTGTTTCTGAACTCTCCAGTCAGCGAGAAAGTATACAAGGACTGCCAGTACCTCTACCACTTGGGTCCTGCTCCTCTTTCTATATCCTGAGACAGTAGTTGGGTTTTAAGGCAATTAACACACATTCCAAGAGTTCCTTTTGAAAAGTGGGAGAAGAAAACAATCTCCTACTAAATTCCAAAGTCTGTCACTGCTGGCGAGTGCCTTTGCCTGCTTTGTGCTCCCCTCTGAATTCATGCAGAGCTTTTGTCTGTTCCAGGAGTCACTGAAGCAGAGGCTTTGCAGAGTTCCAATCAGCGCATCTTGTTGCAAGTTATCTCCCACTGCAGCCTGAAACAGGAGATTTCTAACCCTGCTTAAGTGGCTAAATTGGCCACAGATTTTTTTATACCATACCTAACATTATTTCAAAACTCCATTATAAAGAAAGCAATCACTGAACAGGAAGTTTCAGCAGTTTACACACCATGGCAACTACAATAACATCTGTAGTATTTTGGACTTCTTTAGCTAGCAAGTTGGGGGTTTTTTTGGTTATGTTTTTTTTCCATAGTGGCATAGTTGTTAAAGAGAAAGATGGTTGAATAATGAATTATGCGTTGTCGTAATATTTTTATTTGTCCTGCAACATGGTGTCTCCATTGTGGATTCTGTCATAACTTTTCTAGCACTGAATTCTGTTTGTTACTTGATGTTGCATTTCTTGGGTATACACACAACCTTCAATATGTGGACATGAGGTAGAAATAACACTAATGTTGTTGGAAGTGGGAGATACAGAGCAAATAACTGCGGTAGAAAAGCAGAAGTGCATGTGGTGTTTGTACAATTGCTTCAGCACACAAAAGGCACAAGAGTTGCTTGAAAGTTTCTGGAGGTGGTGCTTCCAAAATTTGTGATGGGAAACAATGGAGCCCCTGTTGGTACTAAAGTATTCAGGATGACTAAACCGACTTGTTTACTTGAAACCAGAGCTGATAAATCTTACACTCCCCCCCATCCCTGCCAGGTTCTTTCTTACTTGCAAAAAATATGACACCTTTAAAAAAATCCAGGCTCAGAAACAGAAGTCAGACCTCAATTATTGCTACATCTATGGATCCTACTACCTCTGTTCATAGTGTGACATTATTATAGGATCCTGCAGGATAACAGGTTTTATGCCAATGAACCATAGGATATACCTCCCATCCTCTTCTCAGCAATGTTTCTACGCCAACATGAAATGAAACATATTAATGTTTCTTACTAAACTTTCTGATCATGCAACAGTGTTCTACAAATCAGATGTATGCTCTCTGAGGATGTCTTCTTTTAGATGAAACATTCTCCTTTCCTTGCATTCCTTGAACATGAAAGAAGTGATATTCCAACATTCAAAGTAGGAATACACTGAGTAATATTTTCAAAGTTTGTGGTTTTGCTCCAGTAATTAATAAAACACAGACTAGAAATTTTACGTTGACTACTGAAATCTGCTACCCATGTGACTGCAACTATTACACTGAAAATCTGATGGTTTAGGCTTGTATCTGCAGTCCACTCTCTAGAGTCCTCACCACTAATGGGAACCAACTAGCTCTATGCTGAAGACATTAAAAGTCAAACAGGCCTTCTCTCAGTGTGTCAGTGGGGGGTCCTGACTAGGTATAGTGAGACCTCATGGTTCAATACCTTTCCACTTGCATGTCCATCCTTTAAGCCAGCTAAATCTGATACAAATATTTTTTCTTTCTTTCTTTCAAGAGTTTTCCATTGCTTTGATTCAAGAAAAGTAGGAAATAAGAAGAAAAATGGTCTGGAAGACCATATATCCTTATGAGTATCAATTTCCTTTTCAGTATAGGATAAAAGAATCAACAACCTGTTAATCCATTTCTTCTCACCCATCCTTTTCTTCTCCTATACAATCAAGGCAATGATTTCATAACATGGTGTTTGCATCAGCAACCTGGGCTCAGGGTACACAGCCTTGCCCCTGTGCACAGTACACCAGTCCTTCAGCGATGTCAACCCATTTGTGACTCATGCTGTGAGTCAAATCAGGGAAGAAGTCTGCCTTTAAAAAACAATGCCATAACACAGAAATTTTGAAGGGGCTTTTTTAAAGTCAGATCAGTTCCCTGATCCAGTTCAGAGAGATATCTCACAAATTATTGTGTTAGAATGGGGATAACACAACTCAGTGTAACCACTGAAGGCCGTGCACAGGTGAAGCAGCACCCAACATTAAAATTAAAATCCAAGTAATGACTTGAAACCTGATGTTCATTTCCAGAAACAGAACAATTCTTAAATTCATTTTAAAAAATAGACACCTTGTTATCTATGCATAAGAATGAAATGCCTGCATTCCTTTTTTTCTCAGGGTGCCTGAGGATCAATGTAAGGATGCTCAGATACTTTGACTCTGAGTGAAGCACAGATGTCTAAGACAGGCAATGTTTGTAGCACTTCCTTTCCAGGGTATATTTAAGACTGAACATGCAGAAAACACAGTACATAACAGCTTAGATAGATAAGCAGAACAGTTACCATCAATATAGGTGCTCCCCCATTAAGTCTCTATTTCTCAGAGAAAGATATTCAATCTTGGGTGTTTGACTCTTCTTTTGTACTAGTCAGATACATTACTGAAACATCACAGAGTCCAATTTATACTTCAGCTGACCTCATTTGAATTACAGAATCATAGAATCATTAAGGTTGGAAAAGACCTCTAAGATCATCCAGTCCAACCGTCAGCCCAACACCACCATGTCCACTAAACCATGTCCTTAATTAATACAATTACTTTAGAGATTACTTGGGTCCATGTAGTTATTGATAGCTGTCAGGTGTTACATAGAAAACCTCTGCACTGTAAGAAACAGGCCACCAAAAAAAAAAATTTGCTAAGTACATTAAAAAGTTGTTTTCCCTTCCCCAGGGATAAACAGAGAATTGCAGTCGAGAAGTCATTGAATAATCAGTCACTTACCAGCTATCACCCAATGATGGTGAGTCTATAATACTTCTTGTTCAGAATACAGAGGAAAGTTACAGTATTCTCAGATATATGGGAACTGCTGGCAAATGCTACATTTTTAAGTGGTATATGTATGTTCCTTATTATAAATATTGTATCCAAATGTGGAAGAGCATAGAGAGCTGTTTGAACACATGGAATATATTTTAACACTTTCAGCCATTCAGAGCTAGATGCATTAGCCAGGTACACCTTTTTCTCATGAAAAAACCCCAGAACAGAAGAGGTCTTTATACCAGCAGTTACAGCACTGAATTGGTATGTGGAAGGGTTCGGGTCTCAAGTTCAGTGTATCCTATCATTTTCCAAAGCAGAACAGTTCCTGCAAGAGACAAAGATAGAGATCCATGTGAAGAATTGGCCAGTCTGGTTCATAAACACGCAGCTCAGATGTTGATGGCTGACACTTGAATCTGTGCTTCAGATCATGTTCAGATGAGATGTGAAAAAAAGATTTCACTTTTTAGGTGAATTCCTTAACTTGCTCGTCAAATGGGGGATGGGTGGACACATCTCCCTCATGCCTTTTCCTGTGGTCCCAGCAGGTAAAGATGCTGTGAGGAAATCTCAGTGTTCAGGGCATCCCTGTTCTGTGGGACACTACGTCTGGCAAGGCTTTTGCCAAGGTTACAGTGGCAATAACTTAATCCCATCAAGATTTTAATGACTGTATATATGCACGTTGGCAGAAACTTAGGCATGCAGGTTGAGTTATGCAGTGGAATCAAGGTGCTCCACAGCTTGCTCCTGAGTCTCATCCCATGAATATCCAAGCTGAGGGATCTGCTGGAATATCTAATGCTTCCCTCCTGGTCTGGGATCTGTGTTTTCTCTGCAAGGAGCCAGATATGGGAGAGGGGTATGCAGGAAGCAGACACAAGTCCCCTTCTGATGCTGCCAGGATGCCAAGTCAGACTTAGGAAGCATTCCAAATTTTCACAATTTAGACATGGTCCTTGCCCTCAGGGGGTGGAAAAAAAGACTCTGAGGGACTTACTGTTGATGCCTAAGTTCCTTTCCCACGTAGGGAGCCCACAGCAGTGGCCCCATACCATTTGTATCTGGACAACCCAAATTACTGACAGCCACCCCATGCACCACATCACACAGACTCTGTCCAGTCACATCAGAGAAGTCTCAGTAGCAAATGAAATAGGTAGCATCATCACAGTGTTGAAATACCTTACTCACACCAGAATTTCTGTGGGTAGTGCCGTTCTGTTAGACCTTCCCAGTTCATTCCAGGTATTTTAGCTCAGCTCTAGTCTTTTTATCTAATAGATAGTTAAAAATCAACTCTAAATATAGTGTAGTGTAACTGTGTAATGATATGTTTATGTTCAGCTAGGGGAAAAAAAGTAAGTGAAAAGAGTAACAGTTAACAGTGTCACCTCCTGTTGTGCCCAAACTGTGAGATGCAGAAACTGGAGACAGCCTGCATAAAATTAACAAATAGCTGATCCGTGGAATCAGATATTCAAACCTGTCTACAAAAGACTCCTCTCCCCCTGCTCTCCTACTACATCAAGCTATATTACAACTGCATATGACAAAAATATTTTAACAATGTAAGGTAAATACCTGGAACTATTTAAAACAGGTAATTTTAAAGAAATTTTTACCATTACAAATCTGACTCATTTTAACTACAATAAAGCCGTTAAAGAATAGAAGCATGAGGACGGATAAATCTGCTTTGTTGCAGCTGTGTTGGAAAAATTCGTGGCTCCCCAGGGGTTAACAATTGATTTACTCCAATCAGACTCAAGGGTTGTGCAGTTTTGGTTTCTTTATCCTTTTTTAAATTTTAATTAGTTTATCATTACACAAGGTATCTGTGAGTTTAATTTCTCACAATGTCTACTGCAAACTGAACCAACAGAAAGACAGAAATAGGTTCAAACCACAGACTTTGAATCTGGATTTCAGACACATGAAATCTCAATCTGGCGTTTTGATATAGACTTTGATACAGAAAAAGACATTTCCAAAACTGATCTTCAGAGGAGTTAGTTTTGTAACACTGACAGCCCCATAACCCAGGAGCATCTCAATCCAGGGATTTTGTTTAGTGCCTATTTCTGCCTATCTTTGTCTTTTCTTTCCAAAGACTTTGTAAAGATCAGAACCTAGTAGATAGCAGTCCAGAACCTGTCAATACTTTAATAATGCTATCTGCATCAGCAAGGAGTTACAAGCTCATGGCCAAAGGGTGCTCTGCACAAAATGTATTATGAAAATTTTTAGGGGAAATATGCTTGATTTTTTTTAATATTATTTTTCTTATTTATTTATGACCATTGTTGGATGCAAGATATGGGGATATGAGGCCCTGTTCAGCCATTCCTATGTATAGCACAAATGTCTTTTAAAAGTATATTTTGCCATGAAGTGAGACAAAGGGATCTTCTTATTAGAGTATTTAAACATTTGGATCTAAGTAAAGGATCTCATTTTCTGGAACCAATTGCCTGAAAAAATCAACTGGGTGACACCATAGTTGAACTCATCTGACATAAAGCCTCATACACTCTTTGTATCTCTGATCCAAATACCTGGTTGATGGAGGGGCCATCAAAGAAAACTTTCTCCCAAATTGAGCAGGCATCTCTTAGGTCAAGGCCTGCCATCCATCTCAATGGCCAAATGATCTCTTTGTAAATCTGAAAGTACGGAAAGTAGTCTGGGTCTAAATCTTCTGTGGATTCAAAAAAATAATAAATTTTTAACTTCTGTATCAGGAAGATATAGATCGTCCTAGAAACTATACTAAGGCACATAGAAAATAAGGAGGTCATTGGTGACAACCAACATGGCTTCACTAAAGGCAAATGTGTGGTCAACACGCCAGAGGGACGGGATGCCATCCAGAGGGACCTGGACAAGCTGGAGAAGTGGGCCCGTGTGAACCTCTTGAGGTTCAACAAGGCCAAGTGCAAGGTCCTGCACCTGGGTCGGGGCAACCCCCAGTATCAATACAGGCTGGGGGATGAAGGGATTGAGAGCAGCCCTGCCGAGAAGGACTTGGGGGTACTGGTGGGTGAAAAGCTGGACAGGA
>NW_008825566.1:4486489-4509072 GCF_000699105.1 Pygoscelis adeliae | reverse complement strand
CATGGCAGGGGGGGTGGAACTAGATGATCTTTAAGGTCCCTTCCAACTCAAACCATTCTATGATTCTATGATTCTATGAATTTAGACATGTTTGTACCCATAATTCACTGCTTCTTACTTTGGAACAATCCCTTGTCTGTCCTTCAGCTTGAAGGCCTCCTTGTAGTTCTTCGTTCATGGTAATGGATCATTTGGAAATGTATGAGTAGATAGGTGATGCAAACTTCTTTTGGCAATCACTCGATTTGACATCCCATAAAATTTATGGCATTAGGCAAAGTTTGAGTGTTCTGCTTTCTCAACAAATAAAATGCAAGCATCATTTGCCCGGTATGTGACTCTAAGGTAGACATATCAAAACTTTCCCTCTTTTCAAAATGCAGAGAAGAAGTAACCAGATGTACTTCATTTAGGCCTATTACAAGAATCCTAGAACTTTTTGTCTGAGTTGGCAGTTTTGTAGACAGTTAGAATCATAGAATCATTAAGGTTGGAAGAGACCTCCAAGATCATCGAGTCCAACCGTCAACCCAACACCACCATGCCTACTAAACCATGTCCCTAAGCGCCTCATCTACACGTCTTTTAAATACTTCCAGGGATGGTGACTCAACCACTTCCCTGGGCAGCCTGTTCCAATGTTCTTTGACATGTTATGATGTTACTCTAATCAATGTAGAAAAATTCCTAGCAAACTAAGGATTTCACCACAGGTGATAAACACAGTGTTTTGTGAAGCAAACAACCCAGTCATTCATTCTGAAGATCTGGTGGCCCTGTTCTGAAGTTTCCACCTACACTCAGTAATTTAATTTTTTGTTCACATTTCTGCACATTGCTTTGACTATGCTTTACTTAAGAATGAAAATGTACTGGAAGTCAAAATCCTGCTCACAAAATGTTTCTAATCCAGCTTGATGATGCAGGAGCTTAGAGAACTGAGGATGAGCTCCTAATGAAGGCCAGCACTTAGATGTGTTTAATGTAAAACTATGCATTTTTCAAAAAGGATTAATCTGCAACAAAAACATCCCAGTAACTGGAAAACTTGGGGTACAACTGTTTTATTTTTTACTTCTCTGTTACTAAAATGCAGCAGAAGATGCCACGTATCCTTACACAGCAGAGAATACTGCCTCTGAATGCTTTTATTTGTCCTGTGGTTAGACAGTCCAGAGGCTGAATTTGACATATCTTGTGTTTTGTGGAGTGGATCTTTTTGGTGGCTTGCCAGAGTGGGTAAGTCTTTGTGCTGGTTCAGAGGACCAATTTGGCCAATGCACAAAGAGAAGCACAATGGGGGAAGAAGTTGGCAATGATGTCCACAAATACCACAGAATCTGCAGCGGCCGCTGCAACACAGCGACGTGTCAAATGGCAGTATCAGAGAGAAGGACTACGGCTTTCAGTGTCTGTGTTTTATGTGCATTTTCCTGAGAGTGTGTCTCTCTTGCTGAGGCTGTGTGCTGGTTTTCTAGGACTAAGTTATATCTTCGATAAAGACAGTAATAATATTTCAACAGTGCATTTTAAAAAGCTTCAGCCAATCTTGAATTATTGCAGTCTCAGATAAAAAGCCTGGAGTAGCTGCAACAAAAACATTGTTTACTCTAGCGCACCTCAGTCACCTTCCAAGCTATGTTCTGTAAAATAAATTTTAGCTAATAGAGTTCTTGACCTTGCAGCTACTATTTCTAATTAAGTAAAGTTAGTCAGTGAGCTCTTATTTTTCTAACATCACATTCCCTGTTTGGTGGCTGCTCAACTCATCACACAGCCATGTTGGTTATTTTAACTAAAAACTTGCTTTAATATACTCCGCAGCACCTAGAACAAGAAGCACACACACTGTATATCCGTCATTTCCATCTCGATGAGGAGGAAACAAAGGGATAATTATAAACTGCATCTCATATTGTTACTCTTACACTCGACATGTGCATCTATTTTTTTTTTTTTCCACAGTAAAGTGATTCTGCTGTGGAGATAGCACCAGGTGCATGGGGGTGACCTCACACACACACCAAATCGGGAGCTGACATCCATCACACTTTGAAATTTTGGATTTCATCATTTCCTGATCTTTCTAAAGGGATCACAGCACCTGGCCCTCACAGCTGTAGTTCATTTAGAAAGCAATTTAAAAACCGAGAAAAAAGCAAATGACATCTTGCTGCCTCAGCCTTGTCATTAAGTATAGCAGAATGGCCTTCATTTATGAGACACATGGCTAAGAATTAATATCTTTCAGTGCTTTCTCAAGTCGAGATTACAAAAGGTTTGAAAGACCACTAAATAATTAGTAGTATGACTGAGGCAAGCAAAAAAAAAAGAGAAAGAAACAACCCCTCTTCTTCATTATGAAGAATATTGATAATCACACTGACTTCAACATGTTCCAAATGCTGTGGCCTTTGAGCATTGTGTCCCCACTATAGAGTAAACCTTCAGCTTTTATTTCCTTCCCTTTTCATCCTGTGTAGCACTGGAAGCTTTGTACATATATGGATACCTTCTCTGTACAGTTAAATGCCTTTATGCACACAAACAGTTTCTCTGCATCTGCAGGGGCTGGACTTCAATGCTGAAGTTAAAGTATTTTAAAGTTTTGCACAATACCATCCCTTTCCCTTCACTGTTCTGTTACGTTATGGTTCACTTCCTTTTTTTTTTGTTTGTTTCATTTTATTTTATTTATAATTTTATGGCGCACTTTAATGCTTATGAAATGAGAGGCTAATGACACTGGCTAGAGCCAGCTATTGTGCGGGCAGGTGCTGTGCAAACTCTCCCCACACAGCTCTGCCAATGCACCACAGACTCACAGCATCCTGACACACCGCTTGCCTCCCTCCTCCCCTGTGTCCCCATGGCTCCCCTCTCCAGCAGAGCCCAGCGCTCACGCCACCCCGCCAAACTGCACAGGGGCTCTTTGAAGGAGAGTTCAGAAGGTTTTATTAAGCTAAGGAGAATTCAGACTTTCGAGTCTGAATAAAAGCCCCCGGTCTTGGATGCATGCCCATCCTCTTGTCTGTGCGGTTCGAACCTGGGAGAAATCATACCTGTCTAAGTCATTTTGCCTGGAGTCTTCATGTGGGTTCAAATCTGTACTGCCCATCCCTTTCTTTGGGTTAAACTCATCATTTTGTTGAAGTGTTTATAAAAACAGGGCTTGGATACTGGGCAAGCAGAACTGTTTAACCCTTTCAGGCAGTGTAGCTGGAGTTGTTATCTTTCAGGTGCCATCTGATAACAGACCCAGTTCTTCATATTTATCCCATAGAGTTAATAAGGCAGCAAAAATATCATTTGTTCTGAACTGTAGTGTTCTGTTTGTTGACTCAGCATCCTTGGATGAGTTTGAAAGGATTGTACATACAAATGAAATTCAAATAATGAATAATAATGTTTATTTTTCTTCTTTTGTGTCAACTCAGTGCATCACAGTGCACTACTAGCTGCTGTGATTAGGCGGCTCCTGTTTCAGTTCAGGGAAGTGCAAATTGGCATTCTGGGCTTCCAAAGTTACCTCTGAACCTTTCCCTTGGAGAATGCTTTCAAGCTTAGCACTAAAGGGGATGTCAGGACCCACAAGTTTTGGGTTCATCTCACTGGACAGACTAAGACACCATGTTTGCAGATAGGAACTGGATGCTGCGACTGTGTGTGTGCCTGAGTGTGTGTGGGGGCTTAATAGCTCAGTGCTGAATCTCAGCCTCTTAGCAATGACACCTAAATTAATTCTTACTTAGCACATTGCTGAAATCTTCTGGGACTGAATCCACTTACTCTCAATTAATATCAAACTAAACAATTACAGCTGTATGTTTAAAATCATTTTCACTGTGAGGTAAACATTTCAGGCCTAGGAGAAAGCCCACTGAAATCAATTAACCCTTCTGTGAATTTTGAAAGGATTTTCATCATTCCCTTTCCACTACCACCACTCTCTCAACTCCCCCATCTCCAAGAAAATCCTCTGCCAGAAAGGTTGTACTGTGTTTTAGTTAAACTACCAGTTGACTTAGGACTCTGCTGATCAGAAATTCATTTTCCTCTGGGCCTTCTTGGGCTGCCCTGCCTTTGCACATGGATTCAGACAACAGCAGGACACATCCTCTCACTTGCCAAATGGTATTTCTGTCTCCTCTCCTAACTCATTTCCCAAAATGCCACAACCACACCCATCTCTTTCCTCTGAGAGTCATATCTGACTGACTCCGTGCATGTGGAGCTTCCACTAGTAAATAATCTCAGGGAGCCAAATGATGTGTTCAGGAGGGGGTAGTGCCTCTCAGAGGCTATTGGCAGTCGTTCAGATGACAACCAGCTGCAAAGAGCTTTAAGAACAATGTTATACACATACACACACACACAAAGAAAAGAAAAAAAGGGAAAATTGTTGACTGAAGACATATTGCTCTTGATTGAATAGTGAGGAACCTGCTGTCAAGAAAATAGATATTTGGGAAACCTAAAAAAAAAAAAAATTGTTGCCTATTTTACTGGCTGTAGATCAGCCTTCAATTGTCAGCCTTCAATTGCTGAGAACAGACAATGGTGACTCCTGCTTGATTAGCCCCTGAGTTCACAAAAAGTGCTTTTCCGGTTGCCTGTTGATTTTTACTACAAGGAGATTGTTGCCTGTAGTTTTGTGAGTAGGGAGCTCTGTAAGAGGAGAGTAACTCATGAGCACCCTAATTTGCACAGCTCTCTGTAAAAGATATTGACAGGAATAGTAGCAGGAAGCCTGCATGTCCTGACCATATTCACTACCTAGACTGTGGCCTTCCAGTTTTTCACACCGCACACTTTGACAAACGTATATATGGTGCTAATATTTTTTACTAAAATTGCATTATACATAACTGGTTTCTGAGTCCCTAGGAGAGTAGACCCTACAGAGTTTCTGTTTCCCCTTGAAAGGGATGGAGTTGAAATGTAAATACAGCTGTATAACCTCTGTGGGGGGCAAGTCGGTTCCTATTATTATGGGGAAGAGCCAAATATTTATCAGTGTTTCCAGAAAACAATACAAAATTATTTTTGCAAAGAGAATAGCTTGAAATCTATGGAGAGAAACAAAGAAAACAAGAAAATATTAAATGTATGCAAGTAAAACTTTGTTCTTTTTTGTCAGAGATACTTCTGTACAATGATCAAAACACCTTTGTCACTTTCTGGGATGTGCCATCTTTCTTTTCCATGTTCTAAGCTCCCATAATACGAACTGGTTCATCTCTACTGGATATTCAGTTTATTTGCCCGGGTTCTTGATGTGAGCTCATTTTCCCAGCACTTATTTGTGCATGTCAACATTTCTATGAACTCTATGGTAAAGGAATGGCAATTAAGACGGGGATTTAAAAGGTAGGTGTCAGGCCTAAGCTCGCTATATAGTCACATGAGCCTCTTGAAACACCAGGATTGTCTATTGGAAGTGCTACCTCTGTTCACTGACTGTAGACAAAGTCTGGAAAACTCACACAGATGACTAAAGTCACCCTTATGACTCTGACATACAACCAAGTTACCACATTCTAAGCAAACAGAAGCCCAGCTGTAGTACTCATACGTGCTCTCAGTCTGCAAATGGAGCATGATAAGAGCTACTTTATCCTGCAGTCAGTGAGAGTTAGTTACACTAAATCACAGTGTGTCACATTTGCCATAGATAGAAAATAAAACACACACTGAGCGTTGTCACTGTTCAACTTGCTAAGTTATAGCAACTCAAATGGATGTCTGGGTAGTTAATAGGTGCACAAACCCAGCCCGAGATGCTTCACATCCGTAGGCATTGATGTAATATAAGTAATGATGATGTCAACAGAGCACGTTGCTACACGTACAACATGGGCATGCTTGCTCTCAGCATGGTGGGCCAAAGAGGAAAAGGATTCAAAGATTGTTCCTCACCCAAAGACATTTCAAGAATGTCAGCAGACAGAAACAGATAAATTTACGGAAATTTTGATGAATCTGTACATTAGCAGAGGTCTGAGGGACATCAGACTGTCATTTCCATGAACACTATAATTTATTATGCTTTAAAAGCCTTTAATAATACTATTTACATTCTGAATATTTTAAATTACATAACTGGGTACATATATCAATCTCCCGGCACAAAGAACCAATCTATCTTAACACCCTGAAGTACAAAACTCATCCCTGAAAATCTCTTTCTGCAAACCACAAGCTACTTAAATTCCCATCAGAAAAAAAGGAGTTTATTATGAAACATACATACATATATATTTAGTCATGTATATATACACACAGATAACATAAACCAACATCCTTTTTGACTGTCGAGTTTTGCACAATCCTGCATTTAAAAAATGGTAAGGTTTTATGCTTTCATCTCTATATGTTTTCCATTTGAGTATCCCAGATTTACTGTGTTCTGAGAATTAAACTATACAACAGTTAAAAGTTAATTTTCTTTCCTGCCCCCAAAAAACAAACAACAGAAGAAGGAATTTAACCTCATATCCTCACTCTGAAATTAGCTCTATTGTCAAAAGATGACAGCTGTATCCTGATTTCAAGAATTTTGTGTTGGAATTAAGCAGCATTTTTGAAACCATTGTGTTACTTCAAACAGATCCGTAATGGTCCCTCAGCAAACCATTTTCAGAAGACTTGTGTAAGTAAGATAAAAAGACACCATTTCTGAAGAGATGCTTTTATGGGCTAGGTCAGAGTGCTCTTTCCATGTTGTTCATTCCCAGTCGAATTTCCTAATAGCCTATCTCCTCAGCTAACAGATGCCCAGCCTCATGTCGGAACCAGATCGAGCCACCACTGAGATGATATCCAGCTCCTTTCTTATTGAGCCGTTTCCCTAGCAGATGGTGCAATGCTGCAGGCACACTCCTTCCTGTTAATTACCAGCCTTCGCTACAGATGGAAATGTCAGTCAGCCTCACAGGTCCTGGTTCCTGCCATTGCCTCAGTCCATAGCCCTCTACCTAGGCAAGATGCTGCCAACACACACCATGTGTTTTGTGACTGCTGACTAGGCAGGCAACAAAAAACAACTTAGTTCATGAATATTCATGCAGGAATGTTTAGAGTTCTGTTCATCTGCAATGCTTACAGATCTGCTTAAAGGAGATTGCACTTTCCGAGGAGCCCTGTGCCCCTTGTTTTACTATGGTGCGGGCAGATGAGTTATCAAAGTATGTTGCTATAGTAACCTATAAAGGGCTATTAAATGTCTGTCGTTTGGAGACTTCTATAGGCACATCAGTTTCTGGCTGCCATTTTTTCCATACCTTAAGTGCCCTTTAATTATTCTTGTCCTGCAATAACAGACCAATAGTCACCAGGCTGAACTGATTATCTAATAACTGTTGATTTTCATTAAAGCCTGATTACCTCATTATAAGTAACCAATATGAATTCCTTGATCTTTCCTGGTATCTAAGCACAGTAAATCCAGATAAATGAAATTCTGTGTAACCTTTGTAAATTCATTAGACACATTTATTTTAATGGCTACAGAAAACCTGTTAATAATCGAAAATACATTTTCAGAAACATTTTATATAAAGTTTGAGTTAGAAGATTAGGAAAACATCTACCATGCCTTTTTTTTCTTTTTCTTTCTGTCTTCTTTTTCTCTCTTTTTTTTTCCTTTTTCTTTTTTTGTATGGAGGTAATTCATTCTCTTGTGAGAATCTGTGCAAGTGTAATGTGTAGATATTAAAATAGCAATATGACTCAGAACGTGCCAATAATATTCTTCAGTTTTTTGACTCATGACTGTTCATGAAGTGAGAGTTTAGATGTTCCAAATCAGAAAAGCAGGCATCTACTTTATGCTAAGAACACACTTTTCAAGAAAAGGAGAATTGTATTACATTTCCAGCATACAGAATGAGCAATATGTACAGAAGTAGGGGATGTTTAAACAACAGTATTTTCAATCCACGCTGGTCTGATTGTTGTCAGTCTGCTAATGTATCAGCAACAGAACAGAGCACCCAGAAATACCTGAGAAAGACGCATGCTGTTTCTCTGAAAGAACCACAAACCTGACCAAAAAAAAGTTCTTACAAATCAATTGAGTATACTTTTCAAGCACTGCGTCTTTCCTGAAGTTTTATCTCCATATGAGGGTTGACTGTGACTGCCGAGTTTTGTCTCTTTCTTGCTTGGCTTATATTTTTCTAATGGTTTGGACTGTACTCGCTTTTAAATTGTTAACTGCTAAGGAATAGTGGTTTTCAAGATGCTGAAGTCCTTTCTGTAACCCTAGAGAGCACAAAAGCTAAATGATGTTTGTTGATCCACTATGTTTTGGGTTTTTTTCACAGGAATATATTCTGATTTTATTTTTATCTTCATTACAGTGAACCTTATAAAGCAATTGTCCTGGTTTTGGTAGGGATAGGGTTAATTTCCTTCCTAGTAGCTGGTACAGTGCTGTGTTTTGGATTTAGGATGAGAACAATGTTGATAACACACCGATGTTTTAGTTGTTGCTAAGCAGTGCTTACATTAGTCAAGGACTTTTCAGCTTCCCATGCTCTACCGCCTGAGAAGGCTGGAGGTGCACAAGAAGCTGGGAGGGGGCACAGCCAGGACAGCTGACCCAAACTGGCCAAAGGGACATTCCATACCATGTGACGTCATGCTCAGTACATAAACTGGGGAAAGCTGGCCGGGGGGGCCGCTGCTCGGGGTCTGACTGGGCATCGGTCAGCGGGTGGTGAGCAACTGCATTGTGCATCACTTGCTTTGTATATTATTATCATTATTTTATTTCAATTATTAAACTGTTTTTTTTTTCTCCCCCGAGTTGTTTTCTCACTTGTGCTCTTCCAATTCTCTCCCCCGTCCCACTGGGGGGGCGGGGGGGGAGTGAGCGAGCAGCTGTGTGGTGCTCAGTTGTTGACTGAGGTTAAACCACGACAGCAATGTAAGGTATTTGCAAGGTTTATTTCAATTTCTAGGTCCTACAGCATTGTATTATTTCAATAGTAATACACTGTAATGCTATAACCTATTCATTTCTAAAATATATTTAGCTTTATCCTTCCACATCAAAAGTATAAAACATATGCTATTACCAAATTTCTGTCAGCTGCACTGGGAAACTGAAATTGCAAAATACCAAAGGGTTCAAAAAGGGTACAAAAATGGTCCAAGAGTTTGGGGATTACATTATGTGCTCATAAAACAGAATCTTGACTTTGTAAATCACTATCTGAATCAATGTGTAAGCTATACACGCATCATTTGACTCTATATGTTGTAAACTAATTACTATGTCTTTAAAAACAGCTACAATGTGAAAGGGCACGACATTCCAACAGGCAAAGCTCAGGTCTTATGTGGGGCAACAACACATCTATTAAAGCTTATGCGCTCATAAATAAATAGTCTTATATTCTATGCAAATTTGATAATATTCTACAATAACATACAAAAGGCAGCGTACACTTCGATGTCCAACAGTCGGCTGGCTCTCGGCTAGTTGTCAGCTTCTGTACATCCAAATTTATACTCGGTGGAAGATGATTGCATCCCTTCTCAGCCTTTCTCAACTTGCACTCTAGAGGTGCTTACTTATTTCCAATTACAGTAAACTCTTTTTGCTTTCTTAAAAGGGCCGGGTGTGACTTGCTGAGACTTAAACAGCTGACAACTTGAGTTAGGTGAAGCAATCTATTCCAAACGTGCAGCAGCTCTGGCTGTATTTACACTGCAGGGCAGGTGCACTCCATGGTGACTGTTTGGGAGCACTCCAGCTTCCTTCTAATGCATGTGCTCTTCTCATAGGGACCAAGGCACCGGGAGTAGGGTGGATATCTTATTACAGCCTCCTGCATGGATAATGTATTTGCAATGAGTTTCAAAGCAATGTGCTAAGGGACTTTAGGTTACTTTCTCAGAGAACTGTGGGGCAGTGGCAACTCCAGTGGTGTTTTGCTGGTGGGATCTCAGCAGGCAGGCACAATAACTTCCTGACCTGGTGTGTCCTCATCTCGGTGCCAGCACGTGCACTGCCCAGCAGGGAAAAAAAGATCTCACCAAGGGTGATAAAGCTCTGGTGGAAGCAGACCCCATAGTCACCAAGAAAAGCATTGTCCCTGCCTTGGGCGCTGCATGTACTATGACAGTCTAACTCTAATTGACCAAGTCAGCAAGTTTCACAGCAACTCATGAACTCATTGCTGGTTGTTTGGTTAGAGGTCTATTTGGTTAGAGATCATCCAGTACCGCAAAAGAGGTCTAAAAGTCAAATTGCCACATTCATGCTAAAAAAATATTACTCTTATTTTTATGCTTTAATCACTAGAATAATCTGATTGACATGAAGGTTATTCAGATAAACGAGGGTTCAGAAACTATTCCACATTATGCCTTGTTATTTCTTTATTGCAGGAGAACCTGGGTTATATTTTTCATTGCTTCTTGGGGCCTACATACCCTGATGTTCCTTTCATTATTAAGTGAAGATGGCAGCTGAGGAGGATAACAAAGTTGCTCTAGGGTAAAAAAAACAAGATTAAAAAAAATAGATGGACAAAGTTAGGCATGTGTGGGCGGGAATGACATCAAGACAATCATATTTTTTGAAATTAGCAATGATACATTTCAAATGCTATCTCATTTATTAAGCCTTAAATAATTTAAGTTGTAACCACTGTTCAGCCACCTGCAGCAGTGAGCTGCATTTTAGCTAATGGCTAAAATTAGCTATATTTTAGCATATAGCCTCACATTGAAGTACTCAGGGACCGTACACATCAACCTCTCTCTCATAACATGACCAAAAGAAAGGTAAATCTTGATTAGCTCATTTATGATTATATGAAAGAACACGCAAGTGATGTGTTGTGACACACGCTCATTTCCATCCCATGACTACCACGCTTATCCATCCCATATAGCAAGTTAATATAGCATGGTGAAGAAAATACTTCGAGTTCTCAGAAAAGAAAGGAAGAGGAAGTAGTTACAACAATTCATACAGACAATTAATCGTACTTCCTGATTGAATCTAGCCTACCAGCCACACATTGGATTCTACATTGGTCATATATCAAATAGCTGGGTTATATCAAACTGTCACAAACATTTTTTTCAATTCTTTAAACTTTTTACAGCCCTCAGCGATTCCAGCTTTACACCATCTCTTTGGTGGGTGTTGAGTTGCATGGTTTGTTTGGCTACAATTACTGATGTGGTTTTGCAAGTCTGTAGACTTTTTTTTTTTTTTAAAGTGTGCTGTATTTCACCATCTAACCAAAATCATTTGAGTGCAAATACATACAACAAGAAAGAGCAGAATTAAAAATGGAAACTAGGAATGATCTGTCTGCCACCAGGATTTTGTCTGCAAGGACTTGACACTTTCCTTTGCATCAAAGCAGGCCAGGAACAATTTTGTGATGAACTCTCAGGGAGATCAAAGGCAAAATTATTAAATCTCTGAACTGTTGTTACATGGTAATACTGACTTGTTACACAAGGATGCCTACTCTGTAGGAATTGAATGAGCTTATATTCCTTATGGAGGCGCACAGAGGAACCACAGCTTGCATTATATGGTGCTGAGGAATAAATGGGTAGTGGAGAACGGGTATGTGCACTGAAAAAGAGGATCCTCTGTAGACTGGACAAGTGAGATCTTGTTAAATGCCTGTGATCCCATAGGTTAACAATCCATCACCACAGATCTCATGTTGACACTTGGGGTTTAAAACACTTTCACAACCAGGGCTTCTAGGAATCAGGGTGGGGGCTTAACCCCATTCACCTAACTGCAGATAAACATAATCCACTTCTTTATAACTTGTTATTTTTGGCTGCCTTTGCCACCTTTTCTACTTATCCCCTTCTCAGTCTAACTGCTGCCATGGCAACATACAACCTTGCTCATTCCCAGCTGGAATGGCTAAAGAGTTGATTCTTCTGAAGTTGTAAAGGCCTTGCTCACTGGTTCAGCTGGTGGTCTAAGAAAAAGTGAACAGACTTAGCATGCATCCAAGAGTGCTTGTGTTGAGATAGTTTCCTTTTATTCTTCTGCACTGTGGTTAAGAACCCTTAAGTACTGCAATTACAGGTGTAGCATACAGTTTCTGAGGTCCTTAACCTTTTTATTTTACCTGTCTTCAAGAATCATTACAGAAAGCAAGTCAATCAAGATGTTTCTTCATACTGAATGGAAAACACAGCTTCCTTTCTCTCACTATTACAAATTTATATGAACATATATGTGTGCATGTATATGTCTGTAATAAAAAATACAACAGTAAAGGAAAGTTGCTTGGATTGTACCGTGTATTAAATGTTAGGAAATGCCAAATATATGGGCATCCATCCCTAATTCTGTTTCTGACATCCCTTCAAAATACTGAGCAAGGTCAGATTTCCATGGGAACTTTCAATACATTTACAGAGAGGGCCAAATTAAGGCTGTCTGGAGCTCCCCTAATCCACAGGACTTGGACTTTACAGCCTAAGTAAAGTTCTTTTAGAAATACTTTTGCATATATTTTGGTAGAGAAAAGGTAGAATTCAACACTGTTATATACCAGAAAATCCTGATCATCCAGTACCACAGCACAGACTATCAGTGTTTTATCTGTCCAGGAGATCAGCTCGCTGCCCCTCAGCAATGGGGGTCCCTTCCCAGAAGGTTGCCCAAGGATGAGGTGGTCATCTTGACACTATATGATGACTGCAAGACATGAAGATAAGAAAGTCTGGGTCACTATCTACCACAAATGACAACCAGACTTCCCCTTCAGTGTTCCCAGAACAGTGTTGCTTGCTTCAGTTCTCCTGCTGCTTTTTTGGTAATGTCTTACATGAGGTTCTCTGGAGTGTTCCAGGATTACAGCAATCATTAACATTTTCCTGGAAAAGCTAAGGACACAGCTCAGCCAACCTGTGTGGAATTTCATTACAGAAAGGAAATATATTACTCTCACCTGCAGAGATATCACATGCCAAATTACAAAGCCTTGCAATGGAGATATTAGAATTTCTCAAAGCAAAGGCCACAAAGAATCCTTTAGATCATCTGCAGAGTGAGATTTCCTGGCAGCTCCTTCCTTAATGATTAGTGAAAACTTCCAGACTCTTGCCATCTCAAGCAAGCACATCATACAAACTCTTCCAGAAGCTGATCAAAGTGTATAATTATTTTCTGGCAATAGCTGAAGCTGTGGTTGAAAAAATTACAGTTTTTTAATAAAGGCTGCTCTAATTTGGCTCAAGGATTGTTAAAAGGTACACAGATACCTAGAAAAATAACAAAGGGGATCAGTACATGTCCAGAGATGGGCAGCTGGGACAAAGGACTAAAGGTCTAGCATTAGGGTTGTCCAACATGCTCTGAGTCATGTGATGGGAGAAAGACTGTGTAGCCCTGCAGCCTGTTCACCATCTCCGTATAATAGTGTCTACGTGATTCTCACTTATACAATGGAAATATCAAATATACTCGCTTCTCTTGGCATATGTTCAGAAAGGCTGTGACTTTTTTCTTTGTCCTTGGAGTCCCCTTTTATTTTGTGAATACCATTCACAATCTCAGTTTCTTAAATGGATTTCTTTAATTTGTTTAAGCACTTTTCCTCAGGGCTCATTTTCCTCTCCATACTACTGTAGAACTGAGACTGTATTATCTGGTTTTTGTGGGTTTATATTTAGCTTGCCAACTACTAATTGCTGTGAAACCATTTTCTTGTATGTCTTCCACTTTTAGCATTAAGGTTTTTCTTCCTAGTATGTCCCAGGAAGCAGCTCTTTCCAACCCAGCATAGGTATTGAGTGAATGAGAAAACTACTAGAAGGCTTTGCTGTTTCTAGCAAAGATTATTGATCTCGTTTTAACTTTTTCACTCAATTCTGGAGAGTATCAGCACAGTCTTGGTTAATGTAGTAGCCCACCAGGACATGTAAAGTACTTTGTAAATTATTGCAAATTAATTGAGAAATTAGGATTTACAGGAACTCTTAAAAAGACAATTGAAACAACAGTTCTGCAGGGTCTTAGAATGTGAAAGCAGAGAGGAAAAAAGCATAACTAGATTCTTGAACCAGAACTCCAGTAGTTTGGGGTTAGCTTCTCATTCCATCACAGACTTTCAGTGAACCTTTGTGTAAGAGATTTATTTTCCATGCTTCATCTTCTCACTGTAAAATAGGGTTAATATTTCCTTTTGCCAATATTTTCCTTCTCTTGTTCATGTTGTATATAAATTATTTGGGAACAGGATTGTTGGGTTGTGATTCATACCACTTAACTTCAGACATCTACAATGCTGATGTGTACATCAAAGGCAAGGTTTGTCAATGGAAAGGGAGGGAACTTAGGGAAGTTACTGGTTCATCATTATCGAAACCTCCTTTAGGAATAAGATGAGTCATCCAAGAAATACATATTGGCTATACATACTGACCACTTCAGACACCTACTTTTAGTTGGAGCTAGGTCACTTCACTGTCCCAAACATGCGTTTATGTAAAATACAATGGGTTATATATGTGTCTTTACTTAATTCCTATTCTGAACAGATGTGTGACTTACTATAGTTGAGTCTACTTCAAGCAGTAAGGTTTCCTCAAGAGGACGATTCATGAAAACATCTTGACACAAAAGTTTTGATCTTTTCTTCTTTTTTTTTTAATCTTTTTAAAATTGTAGGAGAAAATGACTGATTATGGCTTTTAATGTGCTTTGTCTGCTTGTGGTTAATTAGCAGGTGCCATTTCCCTGAAGTAGTGTGAATTATTCTAATATAGGGGCAAAACTTGAAAATAATGAAGTTATTCAACTTGTTTACATTCAGCGACAGACAAACTAACTTTGCCTAATTATGATTCTACTTTTACAGGGTTGGGTTGAGAGTTCAGTCCCAACATTTGCTGGATTTATGTTCTGCTTTGGAGAAAATGTGGAGAATTAATAGATATCTTTTTTAAACTAAAAGAAAAAAAATCCAAAATAGACAAGCAGAGAAAGTTTATAAGAATGAGCCAGGCAGGGGAGAAAATAATAATTATATGAATAAAACTCTACTAATAAAATTGTACTAATAAAATAATCATTAGCCATCTTCTGAATGTAGTTCTTTTAAATGAATCAAATTTTTATCTTCTAAATGTATTAGCAATTATCTTTTTGAATACTGCATAATATAAAAACATTTCTCTATACCATAGCTATGCATTTCTTCTAGCTGCACTATCTTCTAAAAATAAAAGAATAGATGGAAAATATCCTTTGTTTAAATGACAAGAGGGTAGTTCAGAAACTTTACAATCTTATTCTTCAAAGTCAGAAACTCTCAAGCTCATTTATTTGTCTATCATGTGTTAGGATTTCTTCTTTAATAATGCAATGGATTCAGTCACTGGCTGTTCTCAAAGCTGTATCTTCTTGAACTGACAATCCCAATCCTGCTGCCTTCTTCCTTCTACACTTTCATTTCTGCCTTTGCCATCTCATATGATCCTTTCTCAGTGCATGAAATGACCTCCTGCAACAACTGAAGAGCTATTTAGCTCCCTGCATATTTTGTCCAGCTTATTGCTTTATTGTATCAACCGATCAATATTGATATTCACCTCAGAGGTGAAAAGGCTTTAATATATATGTTGCAGTAATCTCTATTACTCTTAAAGGTGGTCTGTTTTTAACTGTGCCACCAGGAATTTTGCATTGGCAAATGCAGTCAGATATGGATGATTTTTTTTTTCAGAGCTTGAAGAAGGCCTGATATAAGCCAGGTTTGATTCTTTTTTCCTTTTCTCTATAGGATAAATGTTGCTTAGAGAGCATTCTGTGTTAGGACACTTTCACCTTTGTCCCCCCACTGGTAGTAAGAGAGGTCTCCATGAAGCTTTTACCCTTCCCCTAACGTGTCCATCAAAGATACTGCTCCTGTGTTTGTGATCACAAGTTAATGTCTGTTGATTGCTGCTTCCTTAGGGTACATTAACTTTTCCAAGAATTCTAAACTCTCCTATTTCTTCTACAGGAACTGAGTACTGTATCAGCACACAGGACAAGATTGCCTTGTATCAGAAGAGGTCTCTGTCCAAACAGATGAGACATTGAGCAAGGCGACATAGCAAGTTATATTTACAGGAAAAGAAAAAACAAAGGGTGGAATTAATCTCAGTTGACTTTAGATGTCTACATCTGAACAAGTTGCCTGAAGTTCATTTACTGTTAATAGACAGAAATAAGCAGAGAATAAGACATTGTTTAGCTGACCCATATTAGATACGTACTTTTAGATTAGATGAAACAGACCTGGAAATGACCATTTCTTTCTATCAGCGGCAAAAGGATTCTAGACAGCTACTAGTTCAGACACATTTTACTCTTTGTGGATGGTTAAGTGACTCTCACCTGGTATTCTATTCTTTATGCCAGTGCTTTAATAAGAAAATCATATTGCTTATGGCAATGGTTTTCTTAAACCTTTTATACACTTGTTGGGTTTTTTTTCTTAACAAATGCACCTTTCCTTCCTTATCCACAAGTTATGTTGTCAAGCAGGTTATTCTTTTAAGCTTAATAATTGTAAATCCTTCAATAATCTTTCAAGCAAGCCTTCTACTGAACTTCTTAGAGTAGCCAAACTGATCAAGCCAGTATCTTACTGAATCTACACAGATCATTTCCTTTTCCATCTCCTGCTCCATTTCTAGCAAGCAGGAATAAAAAGCATGCTGGCCACATAAATGAAAAACCCTTTCAGTAGAATTTTTGTGAACATCTTTTAAACAACCAAATCTTTGCCTTAAAAATATCAGCAGAATTAGAAACAGTTGTCTTTATAAGAAAGAAAAAACCCCACATTTGGAAACGGCTTCTTAATAAAATAAACACCAAATTAATTTCACAAGAGGCCCTTTCTGTGTAAAGCTGCCTCTTTCGCTGTGGTGCTGGTGATAAGTATTCTTTTAACATGGAAATTACCACTGTGGAACTGCCAGTATGCGATCTCAGATCACTCTTTTGGCTTTGAAATTCAAACCTAACAGAAATCCTGCCAAGTTATTCAATGCTAGAATCCAAGAAAACTTAGCCCCATGTTAAGCTATTGCTAATCAAGAGCTATCCCTCGACACCTGAATGGGTGGATTCCACAAAGAAAAGAAAGGAGAGGTGTCTTTGTAACTTTGCTCAGTTTGCTGGCCAGCTGCAGCAATTTTGTTCTATAAGCAGTCAAAAAAGAATAAAGTGAAGAAAGCAGCTGTATGGGATTATAGGCACATTTGCAAGATGCTCCATGTGTGGGTTTTTTCCCCCCCCTTTAAATGCAGTGTGAGTGCAGTGTGACTAATTATACCAGAGAGGAAAGCAGAAGCTCTCTAGTTAAAGTATTTGGGTAATCATGTTTACTGCAGGGAAAGTACGTCTGCATTAAATAAGTCAAAACACGGTGCGTAAAATGTGGAATGACTTTGTAGGCACTGCAAGAGAGAGGAAGATGTAGAAATGATATAAGTCTCATTTGTCCAACTAGAAGCACTACCAAAAAAGATGAACCATCTGCTTCAACTAACTCAGCTCCGCTTGAAAAATGCTAATTGTACAAGAGGAGGAGGTTTAAACTTATTTCAGAAAAAAAAAAAAAAAACAACTAAAACTTTGTCAGCTAGCATGTTGCTAAGTAGTTTGACAAAAATTATACTACCCACAACGTGGTGATGAGGCGACAAGGACTGGTTCTGCCCCTTCCATGTCTCAATTTCTATTTCTTTGATGCTTTAGGTAGGTGCCATCTGCCCCAGTATACCAGGCAGCAAATGCTTAGTCAGGGATGCAGATTCCTTCAGTTACTTATTGTCCTTCAAATCCATCTTAAAATTCTCCTTTGCCACGATGCCTGCCAGAGATTGGCAGTGGTTCGGCAGCCGATGTGCCGAGATCACTGTCTCCCCTGGTGACCTAATGTGGTTTCCTTGTGCTCTGCCTCTGCATGTCTGTGTCCACCTGCTATTTTTTCTCAAACAGTTAGATTGTTAGCTGTTCAAAAATGTTTTCCACTAGCTGTTAGTAAGGCAGAAAAGACAAAAGGGCAATAAACAAATTTGGTTTTTGTTTGGAGCAAAGTTGGAAGCACTTTTACAGCATGTGACCGAAGAAACACTTGGTTGCAGGACTAAATCTATGTCTATCAATTTAATCATGCAACAAAGAGTCCTGAAATAGTCACGAAAACAACTTCTGGCCTTGTTAGTTTTTGTTGTATCTTTGAATAGCAGAGAAATTATAAGTTAAAAGGTTGGGGCAATATTTAAAAGGACAAATGAAATGACCTGGATAAGCATAAGCTAACTGGCCTGAATCTAATTCTGGGCTAAATAATGAAAACATATGTGGACATAATTTAGAGGGAATTAATTCATAGGTATACAAGATTTATGATTTTATGTCAACATATTTTTATGGAAGACACTATATGAGAACAAAAGGGATTCCATTATTTGAGTGAGATTATAGTTTGGCTGATACAGGCAATTGCATAAATACAATATAGTTCCTTAATATATTTGGGATTTCTGATTTACCTTTCTGATATGAAATTAAAAAAAAAACAACAAAACATAGGAATGAACCAGTGAAATCACTGGATGTATGCAAGTCATGTCATGAGTAAATTAGAAGATTTATTTTACCTTGGAAAACAAAACAAAACTAATGGACCGATACTACATCAATTTCTGGGTTTCATATTATCTATAGGACTATGAGGTAACAGTAGGAGGTTTTAGATAAGCATGATCACCATCCTTTAAGTCTGCAGAGAATTCATTCAAGAGTTTAGTCTCTTTCATTTCTCAGAAGGAATGAGAGATGAATTCTGAATGCTATGCAGAAATACATTGCTGGGTTGATGAAGTTCCAGATAATCTTAATTTCATTATTCCTTAAATTTCAGGTATTCTTTAAATTTGAAAATCCAGTTCTGTTTATCTAGAGAAGAAAGGCATAACAAGAACCAATAGCTGGAATTTCACATCAGAGAATGTCCAGTTTGAAATCAGATACAAATCTTTAGGGGGAGAAGAAATAATCACGCGGAAAAAATACCAAATGAAGAATCAACCATATGTCAATATCTTGAAATCAAAACTACATGGAAGTATGTTTTCATGATTTGGTTTTCTAGAGGGATATATAGGTGAAATTTTACAGCCTGTTTAATGCAGAATGCCAGACATAATACAAAATGAGCTTTATAACACCAAAAGAAATGAATGAGTTCATTGTTATTTTCCACTAATAATGGGGGTTTAGATACTAGAAGATTTGTGTGTCCTGCAACCCCAATTTTAAATACAGGTTTGCAAGAAATTTCATTGCTTGTCTGATAGAAAGGTGTTGCAAGTCATCCTTTTTTCAGTAAATGCTTAAACACCTTCTTTCAGCAGTAAGGGTTAGCATGACAAAACTGGAAAAAGAAAGATTTCAGAACAAAATGAAAACATTTCATATTGGTGAAATAAGAAAAAAAAATCAGGGAAGAGATTAGTTTCTTATATTAATAGAATACATCTTTTTTGACCATAACTAAGTTCAAGTTTTCAAGGTTATTTTGACATATTTACAAATTGACAAAAATAAAAACCTTTTTTTTAATCATTCCTTTAGTTCCTGTGCTTCCCACTCCTCACACAAACATATCACATAGATTTTAGTTGAGAGCTACGTCTTACAAAAAATAAAATCCTGCTGTAATGGTTTTCACAGGCTGAAAATCACAACCCTGACCAGCTGTAGAGGGGACAGTAAATAACCTATGTGTGATCTTTAGGGAAAAAAATCAGTAACAAATTTTCAGCCCCCGTCATTGTTTTACATCTGGCGATGTTTCCAAGGATATCTTTCTGTTTTAAAAGAAATCCTTTACCCATAATACTATATTCTTTTCTTTTTTCTCCTACAAAAGAAAGCTTAGCTTCCAAAAACATATGAGTGTACATGCTAAAATACAACATTAACATGCTAGCTATAAGCTAAAATTCACCAGATTGCACACTAATATCTCCTGTGGCTTATTTGGACAATGCATTTGGACAATGGTCTCTTGCAAAATGTTAAGAAAAATATTAGCATTTATGTCCAGACCTCAGCAAAAGCAGTTGGGCTCCAACCCTGCAGCACATTCACAGCAAGAAACGTAAAGTTTCACGTATTTATAGACTGAAATATATTCTCAAAGAAACCTCTTGTTAAACCTCCCTCATATCTTTTTGCTGACCTTACTCTTTGTGGTGTGATTATAAGGAAAAGAGGCCAGTTGAGGATGAGGAGGGGCAATAAAAGCTTCTTTCAAATCCATACTGAAAAATGCTATGATGGGCTTCTGGACCTATAATGACCAAACTCCAATACCCCACATTATGACCACATTGTTATAATGGTCTACTAGTATATCAGGAAAAATGCACAGCTGGAAAAAAAATCTCTGATGACATCTGGCACATGGATTTGCATGGAAAGTCAAGGCAAAGAGCAGTGCCAAGATTCTTAACAATACTCACTATGTCCAAATGAGAAAGCGGGAACATACATACATAAAAGGATTAGCTTCCTTGCAATCTAGTTCTCAGCTAGGAATACAGTTGTTCTTAGGCATTCAACCAGGAACACAATGCAAAACGACTCCACCAGCATGGAGACAGAATTTGGAAGTTTCACAGACGAAACCTGTGCTGTGTTTCATATCGAAAACATACTGTGCAGAAAAATCATGTAATTCTGCAGTGCACAGAATTGAAATCTGAGGCCCAATAGGAATTGTGACTTGGTTCCAAGAAAGTGCGGGTGGGAAGAGGAAGGTATTACTGAACTGCATATCTGCCTAAACAATGCAGTAAGGACAACATTCCTTTGCTGTCTGCTGTACTGTTAAAATCAATTCCTCTTTTTTTTTTTTTCTTTTCTTTTTTTCTCTGTTCACCTCATTCAGACTCTATTACAGATTCTGTTTAAAATGTTGATTGCTGCACTGGCAAAACATAGCTAGGAGACTGGAGACTTAGTGGATGTAAAAAAAAAAAACTGGCTGGTTGACATGAAGATAGGACAAAAATTGACAGGAAGTTTAATTGGGACATTTTTTCTTGAAACCTATGGTACCTGCATGACCAGAAACTTTACTTCATGAAGAATTACTTTCTTGTCTAGCTGGCAATCAAGAATTTCTTCTTACTGTAAATTATTTTTTTATAACTGTTTTCAAGCTGCATCTGAAGAAAACTGAGATTCAGGATTCATGTGGAAGAAACCTAAATGAGAGAAGCCACACATTTGCACTCAGCAAAACTGCGCTTGGCAGTTCTAGATTCAGATTTCTGCTCTAACAGATTCAAAGCAGAAATCTGAGCCTATACCTTGTATATACTGAGTCCTGTAATCATTTAATTTACCGTTTCCATCCTTCTACCTTGTTTCTAATCTACTTTTTCTATTTTATCATTTGTGAAACCTACTATACCTACTAAGACAGAAAGTATCCTAAAGTTTAGCACACTTACCTGTGAGACCATGATGTAGGGAATGAAGCTGGATCATGGGGGGTATTCTTCAGAGTCTCCACAAGAGATAAGAGTCATGTTGGAAAAGAGAGGTGACTGTCTGAATAGCTTTACAATATAAACAAAGCAATTCACCTTGGACAGTACATAGACATGATGCTAGTAGATTATTTTTGCAACACTGGGAGGGATAAATAAAAAAAGCATAACTAATTTTGTCCAGATAGTGTTATACTTACTTTTTACAGGTTTCCAGATAGTGTTATACTTACTTTTTACATGTTTATTTTTATAGTCATAAACCAAAGAGGATTACAGTTGTAAAAGTTAACTTCTCAGCACATAGGATGGACAGGAATCACTCAATGTACAGCTCTTTGATATATATTTTACCCTCCTTGCTTCCTTACTTCCTTATCCTTGTTCTTTTAACCTCCTTACTTCAATCCTTTTGTCCATCTTTTTCTAAGGGAACAAGCTATGATAATTCAATATTTTTGCACATAATAGTCTCAAGCAGGTAAAAATGCAAGGTGAATAAGGTAGCGTTCACCTGCCCTGAGTCTCAGGTCCCTGTTACAATCACTAGAAAGAAATAAGCATCCCCAAATTAATTTCATCCTAAGATAGGTTAGAGACAGAGATCCACTGAAGGTGTCTGTGTTCATTGACTAAAACAGGTGCCAGTAATGACTAACTTAGATTTAGATATCTAGATGCTTAGACCTCTAAAGTAAGGTGAGATTAATCTAATCGACAGTGGCCACCCTTAAAGGACTACTTTTAAATTACTTCCCTAGCCCTGCAGATCTTTGGGATAGTGACAGTCCAATTACTCAGGGAAAATGCCACTGATTCACCCCAACACCATCTTTCTCTATTCCCAGCTTCTAAATTTGGCCACAGCCGTGGCACGCAGCAGGCCTGTCCGTTGCATTGGTTCATCTCTGTGTCAGGGCTGCTTTTGGCACCAAAGGGGAGCGAGGCCTCCTGAAAAACAAGTGTGCGATCATGCAGTTACGGGTCAGAGGCAAGCCTGGGGAGAAGCA
>NW_008825566.1:4485202-4486438 GCF_000699105.1 Pygoscelis adeliae | reverse complement strand
TGTGTTTCAGTGCACACTGTCGGCACAGCTGCTTTCGTTAGTGGTTTCCTGATGCTCTTCAACAAAGCTAGCTGAAAAGAAAGCAAAGCCATCATGTGACACTATTTTGACTTTGCTGTGAGTCAGCAGCTACTTGAAAACTTTATATTTACTGCAGAGACCTCTTCTATGTGAAAGAAACATGGTAACTGAAAATGCATTGACTTACACTTTGTGGGTCTGTTCTTGTACTCTTCCCTAGGCATTTACCGCTGGCTGCTGGAGGAGACAGGATATTGGGTTAGGTGGTCTGACCCAGCAAAATCAGTTTGATGTACTTACTGTTAATAGCGGCAAATCTGCTAGAGGTTTCATGAAAATTGCTGGCAGCAGAGAAATGGTAGGGCTCAAGATTCTCTGGCTTTGCTGCAGACTCGAAGGGAGTAAATGCTGACTGGCCACTTCTAGCTCTCCTCTGTCTCCCTGCCCAAGTGCCTTGTTCCAGCATTAGCCTCCAACCTCAGCCAGTTTCAGTTACCATCTCCTGCTCCAGTCAACCGCTGCTTCCGCTGCAAGTTTCCCATCCAAGCTCCAGCACTAGGATGCTAATGCTAGTACTGAGCTCCCAGGCCCAAATGACCTGTCTTCACCAACCACTCTTCTTTTCTCAGCTGTAGCTCCAGCACCCAGTCCAGAAGCCATGACCACTTCCTCATTGCTTTTACCAGACTGCTTCCACACCAGCAGGAGAGCAGCATTTACAAAAAAAAAGAAAAAAGTCCTGTACTCTTTACTGGTGTATAGTAAGCCCTGCTGCAGAGGTTTCTTATGCATGGGTTTGTCAGGATGTGTGAGTGACTGGAGCACAGCTACTGTCTATGGAGTCCTTAGGGTCTTTAGCTGCAGTCTATGGATCTCTCTAGTGGGAGTCTATGAACTTACTGTGCAACGTGGGATTTGTATACCACCCTTCTTACTTTTATTCCATCTTGTCTGAGTTTCTCCAGTCAGAAAAGTTATTACAGTGTTTAAATAAAGTCTAGTATCAGAATTTACCCATCCCTTTTTTTTTGTTACCCCTTAGTGTGTTCACTCTAAGGAAAAGATGAAGACCAAAACCTCAAACTGTGGCCACGTTAGGGCATTAGGGTTCCATCTTACTGACATTTTTCAAATATACATTTCTGGCTAAATCTGGAAAGCTCTTGTAAACACAGAAATTGTCACAGATCTAAACCCACCTCTCTTCTCACCATC
>NW_008825566.1:4483098-4485182 GCF_000699105.1 Pygoscelis adeliae | reverse complement strand
CTAATCCTGCCTTACAATACTTTTAGCTCCAGCATATGCGAATTTGACTGACATTCCTAAAGCACTACATTTTTCATGGTAAAATTATTTATTTTGGGTTTAGCAAGTTCTGAAAAATAGCCAGATATTTTGATTAGAACTTTTCAAAATTCTCCGTCTTAAGGAGACACTCAATATGAGAAATTTCAGCCAAAATAATTCATTTTTTATAAATATATAAACAATCCAAGCCAGGGTCAGATACTGATAAATATCAGGCTTTCTTAATGGGCAATGTTACCAGCCACCACTATAATTTTATGAGATAGGATATGAAGCTGAGGTTTTCCCTAAAAACAGTGTGAGGAATAATCAGGTCTGAGAGGAGGAAAGGGAAATCACAATTGTTTCCTGGCTGGAACTGATCCACTCATGATAATTTATGCTTTATCCTTCATTTCATCCAGTGATATCAGCCTTCCATCAGTCCTATCCACCACAGCTTGAAAAATCCTGTTTCAAGTGAATCCCATTCAAACCCAAATGGCGAGGCCAGGTGTTCAACTTAAGAGCAGTAGCTTTAGAATTCCCGACTTTTCCTTTCAGAAAGCCCCACAGAAAACAGCCCAATTATTATTGTTGTTGTTATTATTATTCAAAAACTAGTTCTGAGAAATACTTTAAATAACAGAGGAAAGCAAAAATGCTAATCCTCTTACATAACACAAATCCCAGATGGCCTTGTGCGGCAGGGAGGAAGATGCCATAATAGCAGTCGCCATTATCAATTGTGCTCGGTGACAGATGTTAAAACGATGCAAGTGCTTGTGCTCACTTGCAGAACTTCAGTAGGTCTTTTTTTGTCATATTTCCCACCCAATAAAATCGTAAATAAATAAAAAGTCATGTGCAGTCAAGCACTAATCTTCACTGCAAATGCACAACTCATTCTGAATAATACTTAAGTAAAGCTGTTACAGTCTCTTCATTTGCAATTCTGCTCCTTAGCTAGAGAAAACGGCCACAGTAGCAGTACTATTCTGTAGATCTTGATTCCTTATCTCTCCATTGCTCTATAATATAATCAAAATGTAGCACAGATAACTAGTGATGCCTATATTAGTCCCTCCACCTACTGCATCACAGACTGCTTTTACATTAACATGGAAACAGCTTTCTTTCTCTGGCCCTAAATTGCTTCAGATTAATGGCAGGTTCATGTGACATACAGTGCACAGGTATCCATTTCCCAGAGGATTTTGTCACAGGGATGACAGGGCTGCAGTTGAAGGTGGAGGGGGCACCGTTTACTTTAATAAAACATCCTAAAAGCCTGCATAGTAATGCTCACTTAGCAAAACCTACAGGGCATGAACAGAGACTTATATAAAATAGCTTCATTCTCCTATTTCACTGGTCTTTGTTCAGAGTGTGTGAGGAGCTGGGCTTGCTCGGACCTTGTCAGTTCTCAGAATAATGTCACCAAAAGTCACCATGAACCAGGCACCAAACAAAACCAAGCACAACCTGTTGTGTATGACGTTACAAACAAATTTGGGGACAATCTGAGGTCAACACAAGAAACCTCCTTGTCTATCTCTCTTGGACCCTCTCTGATTGCCATAACATTGAAACCACTGTTTCCTGTCCTTTTCCCAGGGATTCATGACAATGACAGAAATTCCCCCATTGCACCTCCTCATGCACAGGTGCTACTGTAAAACAGTACTTGTTGCAGGTGTCAGTCATAGAATCATAGAATCATTAAGGTTGGAAAAGACTTCTAAGATCATCGAGTCCAACCGTTAACCTAGCACTGCCAAGTCTACCACTAAACCATGTCCCTAAGTGCCGCATCTACACGTCTTCTAAATACCTCCAGGGATGGGGACTCAACCACTTCCCCGGGCAGCCTGTTCCAATGTTTAACCACTCTTTCAGTAAAGAAATTTTTCCTCATGTCCAAATGAGTAGTATCAAAACTATTCTTGATGATGAGTTGCATAAAAGTGACTCCCGTTGACGCTCGAGCAGGCAGTCTTAAGCACCGCAGGTCAAACATTGGCCGGATGAGCCATTAGAAGTGAGCAAGGAACCTCAGTGCT
>NW_008825566.1:4458730-4482131 GCF_000699105.1 Pygoscelis adeliae | reverse complement strand
GGCACTGAGGTCAGGCTGACAGGCCTGTAGTTCCCTGGGTCCTCCTTCCAGCCCTTCTTGTAGATGGGTGTCACATTGGCAAGCCTCCAGTCATCTGGGAACTCCCCCGTTAACCAGTCACTCACAAAGGGCCAGGGAGGAGCTGTTGCCCCACAAGGCAGTGGTATGTGTTTGCTCAGCAACTGTGCTAGGAAAACTAGGAACCATTTCACAGCTGTCCTGAAACTGCCCCTTAAGAAACATCTACTCAGTGTGTTGCTCCTGATCTGCCCCATCTCCCCTAATGCAGAGGTAAATGCAGATATTCTAAACTATGTGTATTAGGGACAAAAAAGGTCCCTAATCTTCAACAGAGGCTGAACCCTCTTACTCCTTGCCCCTTTCTATAGCAACCATGAATATCAGGGATACCAGCCTTCTAGTCATGCTATTGGTCTGCATCTGCATGTGTGCAGAGATGAATTTATTAAAATATGCCTCTGAGAACCATAATTGTACCAGTGGAAAAAAATTTCCAAGAAAACAGTCTCACTAATTCATGAGATTAGGCTTGTAGAAATGAACCATTCTTAGATTTAAATACAGTCATTCCTCTTCCCATTCCTTTGCCTGCCCATTGCAATAATCATGAAACAAATGCTTGCAAGCACCAAGGCAGGAGCAGAATTTAAGCACAGAACAACAAAATTATCCCGTTAAGGTGTGCAGACTACAGCCCCTTTGCTGCTCTTCTCTTGTCTCCTACTCTTCTACATCTGTTCTGGTACTTGCAAATAAACACAGGCAGTTCAGCACCCTGTACGTCACCTGATTGGGAAGGGATTCCTTCAAAGGCTGAGCAGGATGATGGCAGTGGGCTCCTTCTCCTAAACCCACTGGCAGCCCACTGAGGTGCTGAATGCTGCCAGCCAGGAGGGTGACTTTAAGAAGCAAGGTCATACTCATAAGGAAATGGTAAGGTCCCCCCCATTTCTCCAGCAAGCCCAGAAAAGGCTTTTTGCTTAGCCTCATTTCACCTTCCCTTGCAGAGCAATAATTTATTCAAACTACAGTTTTAAATGTCTCCTCAAAGAGTTAACTTATTATAAACGATCATGAAAGAAAATGCCCGTTTACACTCAAATTATAGAGAAGTCTCTTGTCTTTATCAAGTCTCAAGTGTATTTGCACTTAAAAGCTTGCCTCCCCCCGCCTCAACTAGAAACAATAGTGCAGGTGCATTGCCCTTCAGTGTACAATGTATTTATCCTGGGAGGCAGGAAGTTGGTTTCACACCTGTTTCTTCTTTTTATTTGTTCTTGGCCTGGCTAATTTGCCGAATGTCATGATTGGTACAGCTGAGGCTGTCAGAAAGAATTACCACTTTGTAACATGACGGCCTAATTCTGGCAGTTCAGATTTTACAATGATTTGCCTTTTGTTCTTTCTTTCAGTAGCAGTCTGTTTTCTGTATTGCACACAAACCGAATCTGATCAGTAGCAACAGAAAATGTAAGAATAAGATAGACTGCTTTATTAGATGACTGGCCATTTTTTATATTATGCTATAAAGATTTTAAAGACAATGAGGTTAAGTCTCTGATATGGTAAAAAAGGGTCTTGCCATGGGCTGAAATAAATATTATTTTGCAGGAATTCATGTCCTAGAGTTTGCAAATTTTTTGATCAGATTCAAGGACTACTGAAAATTGAGAGATACTCTGTTTTCACAGGAATTTTAAAGAAATAACAAGATAAAATCATAGAATCATAGAATCATTTAGGTTGGAAAAGACCTTTAAGATCATCAAGTCCAACCGTTAAGCTAGCACTGCCAAGTCCACCACTAAACCATGTCCCTAAGCACCACATCCACACGTCTTTTAAATACCTCCAGGGATGGTGACTCAACCACTTCCCTGGGCAGCCTGTTCCAATGTTTAACCACTCTTTCAGTAAAGAAATTTTTCCTCACATCCAATCTAAACCTCCCCTGGTGCAACTGGAGGCCATTTCCTCTCGTCCTATCGCTTGTTACTTGGGAGAAGAGACCGACACCCACCTTGCTACAACCTCCTTGCAGGTAGTTGTAGAGAGCGATGAGGTCTCCCCTCAGCCTCCTTTTCTCCAGGCTAAACAACCCCAGCTCCCTCAGCCGCTCCTCATAAGACTTGTTCTCCAGACCCTTCACCAGCTTTGTTGCCCTTCTCTGGACACGCTCCAGCCCCTCAACGTCCTTCTTGTAGTGAGGGGCCCAAAACTGAACACAGTATTCGAGGTGCGGCCTCACCAGGGCCAAGTACAGGGGCACGATCACTTCCCTACTCCTGCTGGCCACACTGTTTCTGATACAGGCCAGGATGCCATTGGATCTTCTTGTGGTAGCAAAAAGCAAGTAGCTACAGCTTAGGAGGACGGGCATGGAGACAAAAGGAGAAGGATTGCATCTTGGCAGTATCACCAAGATGCAGCCTTTTTTCATAAGCCACGATGCCATGACCAGAATGATTGTGAGACACTTCTCAGCTCCTCTGTAGTACAAAAGCATGGTCTAAACGCTGTAGGCCACCAGTACCAAGACCAAACCATCTTTCTTTAACTTGCCTGGGGCATATATCATGAGCACTCTCATGTGAAACCACATCTTCCCATAGACAGAAGGCTGCTGATTTCAGGCTGTAAAAGGCCAGCTAGCTGGCCCTTTGCCAGGATCTGGTGATAGGTCTAGAGCAGCAGCACACTATTGTCCAGACCCTATCTTAATAGGGTCATTAGCTTCACTAAAGTGGCTCTATCAGACATTTATAGAGCTGAGGTTTTACAGTTCCGAGCTAGCAAATCTTTTATTGCTGTCATTATCAAGGAGCTTCTGCAAGGCTGTTCTCCATCTGCTTCATCCTTGACAAGATTTATGACAACTCAGGCATCATTGCCACATTCCATAAGAATACCATATCCAGCCACTCCAAGACTATCAACAGAACATACTTCCCCCGCAGTCTTCGTTGAATCTATCTAGGTTTATAATAATCATACAGTGATGCTTTATCATTGTAGGCCAGTTGCATATGTTGTCTTCACCAGCCATGCTCATATTGCCAATCTATTTCAAATCTCTGGCACCTTCCTCCTTATGTGACTAAAAAGGCTCAACATATCTTCTTATGTGAAGGAAAATAGCAATATCTGCACCTCAAGCCAACCTAACAACCTCAACCAAGAATTTTTGCCTTCTGCTTATGCCCTTTTGACCATTGCACCCCTAGAGAGCATGCACCAATATTTTCAGATTCTGCCAGGCATTTGTCGCTGTGCATTTGGTTGTCTTAGGACCTTGTCAGTGAGAATGGTTCAACGCTAGCGTGGAAAACATCAAGAGGTTTTCTGCACACTTGACATGAGAACAATGGAACCTTTATAAGCTACACAGCCTCCAAGACTACACAAGCCAGAGGATTCCCACCTAGCCCAGTGGCAAGTTTGTGTATAGTCTATACTGACAGCTTCCAAAAAAAGGACAGCCCAGGGTGCCATATACATATGTTCTACGTATATACATCATATAAGATACATCTATAGATTCACCATGAGTTCTTCACCTACCCTTCAACAGCATGACTTATGAGAAAGTAGTACTAAGACCCTGAATTCCCCTTTCTCTTGTTCTGCCCAAATCCCTCTTCCTACTTTAAAAAGTTTTCCTATAGACTTATCCCCCACCTTTTTTCCCTCTTCAAACGACAGATTCCTTTCCCTCTATCCATATAAATGGACATAATTTCTGGATTGCCCTACCACCTTACACTTAAAATACCTAATGTGAATACATATTTACTCTCTCTTGGTCTCTTCATGCACAAGAGCAAAGAAATGGGACTCAGAGGGCCTGTTCTCTCTCCTTCCACTCTCTTTTTCCTCTGCTTTCAGAGAACACAGTATATCATGCCTCAACCAAAGAAACACATACCCACACTCACCACTTGAGAATGCTAGAGAAATGAGAGAAACTACTTTCTAATGTCCTGTTACATTTTGCTATCCCTCGCCAGGCATTGTCTGTTCACTGGGCTACAGCTCTTCTCCTGGTTGAAGGGGATGAAAAATAGGACCAGCACTGTGTGAAAAGTTTTCCTCCACAAACGGCCAGTGAGTGGGCCACTGGCACTTATGTCTGGTAGAGAGTAAGCTCATTTTTCCTACCTGACAGTCAAGAGAACTGCCAGGTCCTATTAAATGCAGAAATTTCTTGTTGCCATCCAAAGAAAAAATATTTTAAAGTTGTCAAGCAAACACATTGCTTGCTGTTTGTACATATGAAATGTATTGACCCCATAGAGGGAGACTACTGGGCAGGGAGATCTTAGATCAGCAGCCTGTACTGGAGATTGCCCAGCCTCACCCACCTCTTACTGAAGGACAAACTTACAGACCAGTCCTTCCTACTGAAAGCAATTCAGGAGAGGAGCAGTTCAGTCACAGTCCCTAAGGACTAGCTAACCTGCTTTACTGGGGTCCTATCAGCACAGTCATAATTTATTTGGGTCATTTAGAACAGATTAAGTGCACACAGAAACCCTTTTAAGGTCACAGATGGGGACAGATTGCTCAAAGGAAGATAGGCATCTGACAAAAGATCTAGTACTAATGCATATCCATAAAAGAAGAGCAAGTAAGGGAGTCTCCAAATTATGGACTGCCTCTCTATGTACTTGATAGAAATGTCTGCTCCATAGTCTGAAGAGAAGGAGAAAAAAAAAAAAAAAGAAAAAAAGAAAAAAAAAAAGACTAGGAATTCCAGCTTATCCCAGGTTAAAGCAAAAAATTTCCTCCTTCCAACCTTTCCCAGAAAAGTAACCCGAAGAGAAGAGAATGCTATAAATTTTCAGTCCCACCTACTGGAATAATTTCCAGAAACTCTTTTACACCTCTGCTTCAGTGCCAGACCAGCTGCAAGTGGGTACCTCTTGGTGACGTTGAGGGCACTGTGATAATACTTCTGCTGTTTTCAGCAGGTCCAATCCACTGCCTTGGCTTGGGCATATTATAAAATGACTGGTGAGTTTACTCCCTAGATGCCCACCACTGCAGAAATGCCTGCCACCAAAGCAGGGGAGCTGTGATACAATTGCAGAGCCATGAAAATCTGGCAAAGTCTTACACAAAGAGTCATTCACCATCAAAGATTAGTTGCATCACCAGCATACCTCTCTCTACTCCTAGCTGGAGTCCTAGAACAAGACTGGATATTCCTCATGGAATTGTTGTCTGTCACTCCTCTCAGCCTTGTCTTTCATGATTTGGATGATGTTATCCCAGGACCTCCAGATGTCAGACAGACCTTGACAATGCAAAAGTGGTAGTCTGCTACCTGATCCACTGCTGGGGCATAGCAATAAGATGTTCCTACACTGCCAGAAGTGGAGACATTGGCTGCTGAAGTGCTTACTTCCTTTCAGAAGCAAGATTTTGGAAAATTGCAGTGATACAGCCTTGTTAGATGGTGCTAAAAAAATTGAGAACCTGGTAGAACTTCAGTACAAAACTCAGTCCATGAAAAAAACTTAAATATAAACTGAACCTGAAATCCCATAAATACTGCAAGTACATTCATAGTATATGGAAAAACTGGACATAACTGAATGAAAGAGACCATCCCAGAGATTCATAGAATGTTGAGAATTAAAGTGATAAGAAAGATGGTATTTTATGCTCTATATCTCAAATTTTTGTTCACAAATAACTGCCATCTGAACACTCCAGCAGGGGGCTGTATGCTTAACATAAAAAGCAGTACTGTTACTAGAACCTGTTGAGGACACTTTTGCATATGACCCAGAGCAAAGAAAGCTATAGACGTAAAAATCCTTTAGACAAATTTTATTTCAGAATTAGATTTTAACAGAATAAACTGAGATAGTTGATGCAGATTATTTTGGAAAGGCAATGGCTGAAAATTTCATTGTCTGGATAGAAGAAGGGAGGATTCAAATTCTTTTGGAAGAGTCACTAATACTGATCTGAACTGGTGAAATGAAATCCTGTGATGCAGTCCCAAGGAAACAATTAACTGATTGCAAATTATTAAAAATTATTAAGGTCCAGGGATTAAGATAATTCTTGTATTCCATATGTATTAGCGCCATAAAAAGCACAAGGGGTAAACAGTTGTTTATTTAATGGAAAATGGCATTTACAAATGGCACAGATACAGTGAATTTAGGGCCAGAGGGGACTGTTTTGATCCTGCAGTTTAACTTATATAAAGCAGGACAAAGAATTTAAAATTTCTGTTGTGAGGGAACTGCTCTTTGACTGTACATATTTTATTTAAAGACATAAATAGTATTTAAAAGTTAAAAATTCTTCATGGCAATAATTATATTTAATGATATCCCATTTTTCTCTGAAAGAAATAATAAGTGAAGTTCCCCGAGGATCTAGTGACTCTAAACTGTTAAATAGTAAAAGATATTACGCCTTTAAGGAACTGGGTTAAAACCACAAGGGCTTAAATAAAAAGTTCATGGATTTGAGCTTTCCATGCTTGATCAGAGTTCACACAGACTACAAGTTTTCATGTAGCTCAGTGCTAGCAAGAGCTCAGTGGTGCTTATCCACTTTTAACCTATAGCTATAGGGCAGTCAGCAGCTCCATGCAGGTTCAAACACTAAATTTGGGATTTGCCCTCCACGGTTCTCTGTCCTCAAATTATAAAGGTTCAGTCACTTTCCATAGAGCAGTACAAAGAAACCCTTCTCTTATCTTGTGACCCAGTGTTATGGCCACTAATTATAGAGCATTACCATTTTAATTTCACAGTGTCAGTTGCAGTTTGCTACCTCTGTTTCCCGAAACCATTCTGCCATACTAAACAACGAGAGGGCTCATCCTCCATTTTACTGTCATCTGTGTTTTAGCTCCTTTTCAGATATGATAAGTCTGTTGATCAGACTTACCACCTCTTTCTGACAAGGAGAAGTGTCCATTCACAAAGCCCTGTTTGACACCATTTCCATACACAATACTTCTTGCATTGTCCTCTGAAGCACCTAAAATGGTATGATGGGAATCCGTAGGCCAGATACTCTTTAGAAATAATGAAGGTGTGTGCAAGGGGGAGGGTTTAGAAAGTCATCTTATTTGTGTGGTGAAAGAGGAGCTGTTTATCCAGTGCATTCTCTCTCTCTCCAAGAGAATTGAGAGGGAACTACCTTAATCCCAATCATGCACAAATTCTACCTCAGGTAGGTTAGAGTCTAACTGCTGTAGACTGCATCTACAACTCTTCCCTTTGATGTCAGTACATCGTGTTTCTCTTCTTACTGAAGATTTGCAGCCATGATACGCTTTTGGCAGGATGAAGAGGCTCAGCTCTGTGGTATATCCGTATGTATCAAGGCCAGGTAGAGAATTTTTGAAGGGGAGAGGTATAAACAGTGATGTTCATACACAGAAGAATGGAGGATCAGATAAACAGCACATGTTCGATTGCTCACAGACTCTGTCATACAGAGGCTGGGGGTGACACATTACTTGTTTTGAATTCTCAGAGTCAGGACCTCTCTTTCTGACAGCCCTACCTAGGTTTCCTGTTCTTCACACTGATTTCCTTTGTGAAATCTAGCTGTAATGCCTGAAGGGATTAAAGTTTTAGGGTTGAAAATACAACCTTTTTTAAAAAAAATGAACTTTATAAAAGCAGAATATGGTTTCTCACTTGTTGTCTGTCAATAATTGTTATTTAAATGCATTCAGTTTACATGTAAAGAAACATTACTTCCAACTATTATGTCTACAAACTCCAGCCGGACTTGGAAGATCATTGCCATTTGTACCCTATCAACATTAATGAGGGTTTCAGAGCTCCAACAAGTCCCTTGCATACAATCAAAACGTTCTTGATTAAATATGAGATTTTCCACTGCTTTCCATAGATTTCTGCAGATATAATTCAATGGAACTTAGCAAACAATTCAGCTGAGCTATTGCACAAGAATCCATCTCTGTCTTTCTTAGGCACATTGTCTTTCCAAGTCTAAGAGAATGATAGGCTGTTTGAAATGCGTATGTCATCCTATAAGTGGTATCTTTAGAAGATGTAAATGAAAGCAGTTAAACTGAAGCCGATAAAAATGTATTGCTTCACACCACCTGAAAAGCTGGATCACAATCTTCACTAACTCCAAACCACAAGTGAACAAAATTGCATGTGTTTATAATTGATGCAAAAAATTATTTCGTGAAGTTGAAAGGAAAACTGGCTTCATCTTCATGTTGTGGTCTTTTTGCATGCTAATGGCTTTCCTTAAATTCACCGTTCTTCCAATTTTCTGAAAACCACATCTGGCTTCTTGTAAAACAATCAATTATTGTGATTAAGACGTGTACACTGTTACTTAAAAAAAAAAAAATCAGAGATAAGGAAGTAACACAATGGTTCAACAGGCACTTTTTACAGAATTCAGGTTCTCAGCATATAAAGCCAGAGAGGTAACTCAATCTATCATGCGGAGATAACCATCTAAATAATCCTGCGCAGTACTGAAAGAGGTAAACAATTCTTGAGAGCAGACAGGTGGTACAAAACCATAGCAACAGAAGGTCTGGACAATGTGGTACAAATGCAAATAGAACTCTCCATATGTATTGTTTTGTCCTCTGCCTAATGTAAAATTGTACTTTATCTCCAGAGTATTTCAAATTTAAATTAATTTCCTTGCACTTGCCATGTCATTTCTTCATTCCTTGCACCTGTCTCCTTCGCGTCTTCTGGTTTTGGTCAACTTTTGGTGATCAGGTACTGTTCAATCTCCAACCAGAACCTGATCTCAAACTGTGTACCCTTCCCTACAAAAAAGTCCTACCCCTGCTTTTTCTCCCGTCAGACCTGCCACACACTATTGTATACTGCCAGAGTGGGTGCCAGGCTGCTAGATTTTCCTCACGTGTCCCATATAATCAACACAGAGTGAGAAGTGCCAGCAAAGACTTCCAGAGGAAAATCTTGTCCTCCTTAGTTCATCTAGTGAATTGATGATCTGGCAGCTCTCACAGATATGTACTTTTCACCAATTCCATCAGGAGTTTAGGCAGTTATGTCAAGAGGACTGTTTCATTACAATTTTAAATTTTATATACAAACTGTCTGTCTTAGGCTGCATTTACATTAGCATATTGGTTCAGAGCAGTTGTGCAGTCTTGAAATAACTTTCTCAGTCATCCCCACTTATTGCACATTGGCTGAGCTCACAGAGACGTTTTAGTGTTTACAAACCAGATCCCTTCTGGAGGCTGTGCTATAGGGGCACATCAAATGTGCTTTGGCCTTTCAAGGGGATATAGGAATCTCAACCAACAATTGGTCCTTTAATTAGCTCGGAAACATATTAATTGTAGGGATGTTTATTCCAGGGCACCACACTAAATCTAGACTGAAGTAAAACCCCAAACTGTGTACAGTACAGATATAAAGATCTCATACTGATTGCTTTAATCTATGTGTTCTGTTGAGTTAAATTATTGGCTAATATAGTCATATCTTTATGCCAACTGAACTCAGACTCAAACTTTCCTGCCCCCTTCTACTATTTCACTACTTCTGCTTTTCTTCCATTGCTTCAAACTAGCATGCACCTCCCTTGACGTTACTTTTCCTGTAATAGCTCTCTTTTATATTTTTCCCACCCAGAATCTTTCAATCTTAGTAATTCAATCCATTAGCAATTACACAGCACATCTTTGACTAGCAACAAAAGTGAATGTAGCTGTCTACAACTGAGCCATTGTCGAGACTCTCCTTATAGTCAATAGAAAGACGTAGGCACTTTTAGGGTATGATTCATCTTAACCTACAGTAGACACAGAATATAGGTCAGATGAATCATGTCTTTGAAGTGCCTACTTCTCCTTACTGACTATAAAGGGAGCCTAGTGTGACTAGATCAGATTTAGATTTCCACACTGCAGCCATCTAAGATCGGCTGTTTTCCAGGCTGTCTTCTATCTTTTCCAGCTTGTTTTTCCTTTAATATGAGTGACAGCGAAAGTCCTGCAATCTGGATGAAACTAGATAAAATAAGGGCCCTCAGGCACATGCTTTTTCGGGGGAGAAGGCGGAGACTTGGACCCTGAGGAAACAGTACCCGAACATGTTTTCTGCAGTGGTAGAATGAGTGGATTAACTTCCAAGCAATGTATATGCTAGGTGATATTTGTGTTAACCTCTTCTGCTTGATTCAGATCAAAGAAGGAACAGCTCATACTTACTTTGTCCTGGTCTCAGCTGAGGCAACAAGTGGCAGCACTTATATCCCATCCAGATTCAGTGCTGGCACCTTCCTAGATGAAATGACTGTCCGGCTGTGTGAATGGCTGGCTTCCCCATCTCTCTTCCAGTGGAAAGATAGATAAAATAAATTAAAGTCATCAGTGAACACTGCAATAATTAATCACTAAGAATCAGAGTATTCACCTCTTGAGGAAAAGGAATGACTTCAGATTTACCCAAAGGTGAACCAGGGCACTATTTGGATGCAACTACGTGTCTCTATGAAATGAGAAGTGGTAGAGTGTGGGGATTTGGTTTCACATGCAGATTGCATTTACAGGGCATGCTGAGTACTTAAGTATTTAATAACAAAACAATTAGTTATTTACGCAGAGGACAATGACAATCCTTTGGAAATATCCACCTCATTGCCATTAAAAGCAAATAAAGTGATTATGAACAGTATAACCATACAATTAACTGATTAAACCCACACTTTTCTCTATACCAGACCTGCTTTTCAATACAACTTTTATGATTAAAAAAATAGGCTTGTACATCGTGACGCATACCTAAGCCTTATGAGCATAAGTGAAATTTTTAATTAAAAATGTATGTTTCAAGATAAAACAGCTTTCTCGAATGTAGGATAATGAAAGAATAAGGCTCCTGACAGAGGTGTAGACCTCACAAAAATGTCTTTGGGGAGAGGGAGAGGTAATTAAATGCCAAACAATGCTTAAGCATTTGAAAATTACAAAAATCATTTATTGTAAGGATACTCCCATTCTACAGATAAGATTCTAATTATACCGCAAAACAAAAGACAGTCAACAAACTGCAATGTTATGGAAAGGAAAGTAGAAGGGAGAAAGCAGCCATGTTTCCTGTTTCCTGGAGATTTGAAAATATTGTATTGTTCTTGCCTGTTTGGGTTTTCCATGATGCCATGTTAGAAAATTCAAAACCCAAAATTCTTCACAATGAAATACATTAGAATACCTGTGATCAGCTGATGGACTGTAGGGAATTTTGACTTAAATGGAGGCCATGGAAGGAAATACAATGACTGGACAATGGAATAGCCTCGCCTCCAGACACCAGTTATGGTTTTGGCCAAACGGTAGGGTATTTCATTTTTCAAGTTCCTTAGTGTAAGTTTTCATGTCATGTGTTAGAAGTTATATTTTGTTAAAATGTATTTTGGTGTGAATAACTGAAATTCATTTTCCTGAAAAAGGCACCTAAGGACAACTATATTTTATGGTTATTGCATAAAGACAAAGAATTCCATTTTTGGTATTTAAAGATCACAACATCCTCCCCATCAAGTATTTTTAATATTATATTTCCCAACAAAATAGATGTTGACACTGAAAGATCTAAAACATACAGAACACTGGCTGGATATATATAGTCTCATTCATGCAATGACTTATATTTATTTTTTTCATGTCTTACTGTATATTTTAGTATAGTGACCAATCTAAATAAAGAAAGAGAAACACCACAGTTTTAAAGGTGCTAAAACCTAGCAAGACACCAAACTTGTCAAGAAAGTGAATGAGAAACACATTCTAAGTCAGCTGCGGAGAAACTTAAGTTTTAGAGGTAACGCTGTTTTCTTAGTGTACTCACTATAACAAAAGGAGGGGTTTGTGATTGCTTTGCATAAGAGCTTCAGAACTAATTAAATGCATTTCACAGAAAAGAATCATCAGTTCTAGCAATGAAAGATGCAGGATGTGAGAAAAACCTCTCTCCTGACAATGCAGGATGTTTTTTGCTAGAAATATATTTTTCATACATCAGTCAGTCTGTTTTAAATTTTACAAGCAGTGGTACTAGAGATTGCCTGAAACTTACAAGTTAAGGAAAAAAGACCTAATAGCAAATTGTTTGGGATGTCTGATAAAATAATAAGACAGCTCAGGCTTTCTCTGTATGGAAAGCAGGCCTGAATTCCCAAACAAAGTGAAATACATAAGTGGATTTCAAAAATGTGTGTCACAAGAATTTATATTGGTTGAGGAATGAGAGAGGTTTAACAAATATTCAGCTGAAGAGCAGTTAGTCTTGTTTTCTGATAAGCTGTCAGAAAACAGCTTTATATTTTGAGCTTGGATGGGCCTAATAGTTTAGTCACCATGTCAAGCATCAGTAAAACTTCATTCTGTCAGCAGTAGACTCACAGTGTGCCACTACATTTTAAAATGAAGAGTTGGCGTGAACTCTGTTAACCATAACCTCAGGCTCTTCCTGGAACTGTGATACACCCACGCCATGCAGCCTTCACTGAATATCATGTTAACACTCCTCCCCCATGCACGGCTGTTATACTGTATGTGAACAGCAACAGTCAAATATAAGACTAAGAACCAGCTGCACCCTATTATTCAGTTCACTTTCAGATTTGCATACTTACCAAATATTCCCTCAGTGGGGTATTCGTTATTTCTAGTATTTTACTTAGCACCAGTACAGAATTTCCCACTAAAATAGGTTTTCATCAGAAAGGACGTTTATTCCTTGAAAAGGCATTGGATCACAGATATATATTACTTCCAATGAATTTCCACTGAAGCACAAGGGAATTTGGCCTAGAATTTCAGAGACGGCAGTTTCAAGGCAGCTCCATCATGTGCACTGCTTTAAGCTCAGGCATGTCAGGGCTTCCAGGGAACTTTCACGCAAAATGAAGAACCTGAATCCTAGAAGCCCCATCTCTCTCTTTTTTACCTAAAAAGCATGTTAGAACTTAGGACCAAAAGCTCATGCTAAATTTTGTAAACAATTTTCTGTCTTTTGAAAATCTGTGAAAATCTACCTTTTTTTTCCCCAAAAAGTGAAGTAGGCTTGGGACCTCGTTCTCTGCTTCAGCTTCAGGAATGAAAATTCTTTGTTTGCATGACCTCTACTTCTAGACCAGGAAAAGATACATTTTCTGACTGGTAGGGCTTAAACTGAAACCGAAATTGTTGCTGAAATCCCTCAGAGACTGTCCCCTGGGAGATACAAAGTTTGCTAGATTACATAGTTCACTACACTTCCAGTAAAGCAGTACTATAAGCTAAATTATAAAATCAAGGCACTTCCTGTAGCAGAACAACAATTTTATTTTTTCATAAATCAGAACAAAAGGAATCTGCAAATTCCTGGGATTTACCACTTCTAAGGCAGCAACATATCTTTCAGCACTGAGACCAGTAGTAGCTGGGGTTACTTTTACATCTTTGCTTCCTTTTGCAGGACTGCTAAAGATACGCATATAGTGACAGGCTTGGAGGTCTCCCAAGCCATCAGCCTGGACATGACATCAGCTCTTACAGCTACCATAGCAGCTGGCATGGTTCACAACAGAACTAATCACCTTCAGCTTACATCTGCTCAAACCCCATGGGACTTAATTTGACCACTGATACAGTTTGTGATTTTTCTTAGAAAGACATTAGAAAATAAAAGGGCTGGGGGTAAGTGAAATTTAAAGGAAGGCAATAGTAAGAAAAAGGTGAAGCCACGAAGCAACTGAAGAAGAAAAAGTGAGAGAAAAAGAGTAGGAGGAAGAGAAAACAGATCCCAGTGAAACAATAAGATAGCATTGTTATAATGCAAATCAGCTACCTGTGACTCCCTAATTGACAGGATAGTCACATCTATTCCTACAGGATCTGCCTTAGTTTTAAAAAATGGAGTTGGGCTTGATTAAGTTAATTGCTCTAGGGGCTGAAATGAATGAAGGATATGAGTGGCTTGAGAGAAGTAAAAATAAGGATTCAGTATTCTACAGCATATGTATAGAGGGGAAAAGGGCAAGAGGAGACTCTGCAGTAGCATCTGTAAGGGATCATGGACTTCACCAAGTGCTGCTAATGGGAAAGCTGCAGTCTCCTTTGACTCCCTGCTAAATCCAAAGCTGGCAGAAATAAGATAAAGGCAGTGAGCTCTGTTGCATTGTCATTAAAACCATATGGTAATACTATTATTGTATTGATACATCAGTTCCGCAAGATAGTGCAAAGAAATAGGAAGTGATGGGACAAGTGAAATGGCATTACTTTGGGTTACAAATACATTAGGGAAGCATTGTAAAGGAGTTCATCCCAAAACAGTGTTAGATGCCTGCAGACCGTTGGTTTAATCTGAATATGGCTTGATTTGTAGAATACTTTAGACATATATGCATGCATACAACACACACAACACCACACTGCTGGGAATTACATCACCATGGGAGACCAACTGCCTGCATGCAAAATGGGAAAAAAATGCCACCAATAACGCAAGAGCTCTCATAACTGTGGACGTGACAGCTCACCAGTTGTGGCCTCCAAAGGCAAGACCCAGGGAAGGCGCCCAAGCTGTTTGAGCTAAGGTGCCTCTAAGTCAAGAAGCTGAGACCACCTTCTATGGGCTGACTCGTCTTCTGGAATTGTCTGTCTCTCTTCATTGACTGCAGAGGGAGCCTACCACCTCACATATTATTTTTGGTTTATTTTTGGTAAGCAGCAAAGTCTTTAAAGAAGGCCTAATCACAGAAGAAACATTGCACTGAGTAATGATAAGCTGATTCAGTTTAAATGAAACAAATTTACAGATTCAGTTTTTAAATCAAGAAACAGGCTGGGGGAAATTAAGGTAATTAGTGAGTGATGTCAACTGGGCTGAAGAGCTCAAAGACTCAAATGTGAGGCCTGGAATTTCTTTGTCAAATTTATGAATTTACCTGTCATTCATTATCCAAGCAAGGAGAAAACGTGTTACATATAAGTGGATAAATAATTACCTGAGAAGGGATATTAGAAGTAAGCAGACATTCTACAGGCAACTGAAAAAAAGACTGAAAATATGTATCTTGAGATATATATATATCTTGAAGGTGACAAAGTGAAAGGACAAAGTGAGACATGCCATAGTATAGCTGAGTTACATATCACAGCAAAAATTAAGACAAATACCCTCAACCATATAAGCAAGAAGAGGTGAAGGAAAGAAGGAACAGTTTCTCATCACTGAGGGTGAGGTAGCGGAGGAGAAATTAAATAATCTAGATAAAGTCCAGGTAGTAAAGGAATATTTTGCCCCAGTTTTCAATGAGATTAACACTGAATGGGAAGAGGTGAAGGAAGGAAGGAAAAGATAAATGAAAGCATTGAAATGAAAATTATATCCAAGGTAGACACAGAACTCAGAGTTCAACCTGAAGAAGGTATGGGAGGGAGGGGAAACAATCCAGAATATTGAAAGAACTGACACAAGAAATTGCAAGTCTTATATCTGGGATTTTTACGGAATTGATCAAATCCGGTAATATATGCAGAAAGACCAGCAATACACCAGTAATATTTAAGAAGGGAAAAATCGGGATTCCATCAGTGGGGCCTCAGGAATGTGCATTGTTTAGAATGTAATTAAAAGGAAATAATAATTTTCCATTGAATTATATTGAAAATGGGATAAATGCAGTAACAGTTTACCAAGAAATATTTTTTTAAATGAACAGTGTATTTCTTCCTTAATAAAAAGAAAAATCAGATTTAATCTAAGATATAGCTCATCTATCTAGACTTTGCTAAGTCATTTAAGCTTCTTTTACGCTGGCAGTTAGTTAACAGAGGAGCTGAGGTTTAGCTAAGAATTGTACAGTAAATACAAAATGGAGCCAACTAGGAGATGGCAGCAGTTTGTGCTGAGGGTGATGCTTGTATTTGAGGAACAATATTCTTAAAAGTTCTTAAATACCTTTGAGAGACCAAATGACTAGAAGCTTTCACAAATGACAGCACAAAATGTAGGAACCTACAGGTTCTATTTGGGTGCTGACATAAAGCTGAGAGACACCAACAGTACGGAGAAGAACTGGCATATCACACAGTAGAAATGTTATATTGACCCTGAGGACTGGGCTAATAGAAATTCATGAATTACCTAATTAATACAACATATGGAAGCTCCTGCAAATACACATTCATAACAAGAATAATTCTTGTAAGTTAGGAGTTCTTAGGTGTTAGTGACAGCAAAGAGGAAGGTCAGTGTGATCATTTCAGTATTGATCAATCAGGGATTCACCTGACCTAACTTCAGATGTCTACACATTTCCCCTAACTGCTCAACCCAGCCTGCTTTTGCAGTCAAAGGAGGTGAACAGGCATTTCCAGACATTATTGATCTGACCTTTTTTAGACCTTTACTTCAGAATGAGATGAATCACTTATTTCTCTCTATCGATTATGAAGGAAGTCTAGACAAGTGCATGAATTTGGGATGACTACACTGCAAATATGCTTGCAATGAACTAGGTATGTAAAGTAAATATGAAAAAGACAAATGCAATATTCTGATATGTTACTCAAGATCTTTCAAGCAAAGAAATTATTAAGGTTTTTTTTATTAAGCACTATGAAAAACTTTATCTGGAATACTGTTAAAAGCTTAGTAATTCACATTCCAGGAAGACACATTAAACCTATTCATAAAGAAGGGGTAATGGAATGATCTGGGGAAAGGAGAGATTACTATATGAGAGGAGACTAAAGGAGCTTGTATTGTTTGGTTAGCAAAACAGCCTAAGAGGAAATATGATTGCTTTCTATAAAAATTGGTTATGGTGAAAACCAGCAAGGGAAATAATGATGCCGAAGCTAAAGGCTATGGGTGCAAATACCATTGGATCGCTCAGTTCCCACCTTCACTCCTTTATGCTCATTGCCTGCTCATCTGCTCACGTACAATATTTATTCACTTCCAGGACCTCTTTGGGAATAAATCAATCAGTTCCCACCAAAACAGGATGTAGGAACCCTCAAGCATCCCCAGCGCATATATGCCACAGCCCAGAGCAGGCAACATCTACTCTCTATTTTCATGCCATGAAAACGCCATTCCATGGGCTGCAACACAGTCCTCACACATTTAAATACGATGAACCAAACCACCCCCACAGACAAAACCAGTCATCATGGTTTAGGTGTATGTGAGCACCATATGGTCAATATGGTGTGGACTGGGTTCATCTGCTCATCTGCTCTACAGAGGATTAGCCTTGAATATCAGCCACTCTGCGCTACTTGGGCCAGGGGACTAGAGATCACTCTGTGGGATGGGCATGCTTAGCAATGTAGCTGTAGTCAACATTGAAAATCGATGGGTATACAAGGGCCATGGGTGTACCATGGACATGAGGAGGTTCATGATGGAAATTAAATAGTTTCTAACCATCACAGGAACGAAGCTAAGAAACAGCTTTCCCACTGCTGCTGTAAGGACAAGAAACTAATCAGCTTCAGAAGGAAGCTGATGTGTTTTCTGATGCCTGCCACAGCAGGGGATGATTTTTAGGCTGAGTCTGAGCTGTCATGTCCTTGTCCACGAATCACCTATACTTCTAGCAGATACTACTTCTCTCTTAGGCTCTAGTATATGTGAAATTGTGTCTCAGTGGAATTCTTCAAGTGCAAAATGGAGTCTCGTTCACTTTTGCATCATATCCTTTGCAATGATGTGTGCTTTCAGTCCTGTTTTCCTATATACTATGTTCCCACTTGCTAGGAAGTTTTACAAAGAGCAGTCTTTTTTTTTTTTTTTTAATGTGAAGAGCAGCCTGAGAGGTTCAAAGAGTCTCAAACGCCAAGAAATCAGCCCTCACCTAATTAAGAGCTCATTTACTCCAAACAAATTTGCTACAGTGAGCAATTCTGAGACTGTTTCTGATCTGCTTGGAAAACACCTTTTTTGATGATGCCAGATGAAATACCATACACAAGATTTTTTTCAAGCACATATACTTGGTTCTCTTTCACATGTAATGAAGATAAAAGCTCTATCTGCACACAGGTTTTCTGAATATCTAACCATATGCACTTGTCTACATCTATACACACAGAGACACATATATACAGGTTATATTAGCACTCCATGAAGAAAGTGAGCAAAAAGTAACTTGTCTTTCTTCCTTTTTTCTTTTGCTTTCCTTTTTTATTTCCTTTTCACCCTTCCTTTCTTCTCTATTTTCTTAGCCATCTTTCCTACAACCATAGTGTAACAAGGTACTTAAGCAAATACTTAACACTGTAAACCTATTTAGCATATATACAGAGCATATACTTATACACGATTGCAGGTTCCTAAACACGCACAGCGGTGCACATTTTCCAGGGCAGGCTAAGGAACAGCAGCCCTCCTCCTTCTTTCCCCTCTTCCCATCATCTACACTGTCCTTCACAGATGTTCCCATCAAAGCCATGTGCTGTGGTTGCAGTAACATGGAAGTATGCCCTTCCCTGCCCACACTGTACTTTACTGAACAGTCAGCTTGACAGTTACAAGCATCATCCTAGGCTCTGGGCTGAAACTGGTGTCAGAGAGCATCACAGTGCCTTACATTTACTGTTTGTAAGGAATAGTGTCTGGGATTTACCTGCAACTGTCACGGACAACTACTACTAATGAAATCTGAGTTAGTGTCAAAAAGGAGAGGACTCCCTTAGTTTGTTTATCACCTCATTAGCAAAATTAATTAGCAAAAACACTTCACCATGACAATCACAAATGAATCCCCAGGATATCTACCTGTAGATTTTGGGATGAAACCTTTTCCGGGAAGGACTATCTTCTCCGGAATCTGAAGTTAACTCAAGCACTAGCCCCTTCCAGGTTTTCATTTTCTATGTGCTTGCAAGGATATAAGGAAGCTCTGAAAACAATTAAAAGTGTTTGGTGTATTCACTATCTGTAATACTTTGCAAAGCATCTTCAGAATTGTGCATTTCAAACACAAGGATAACATTCACCAGTATAAAATCTTCAGGAATGATTAACTTCTAAATTTTGTACTCAGAAAAATATTTACAATCCTCTACTGAAAAATGACAGCATGATGCTAAAAACCACAAAAACAGAGCAGAAAAATATAGATTATGGATTCTCTGGCCACCCTTAAAAGCAAAGCATAATTACATTAATAAAATGAAAAGGGAACCTGAAAGTAAAGTCAGGACTCACACAGTAAAACCAAACAAAAATGTGTTAATTAAATGCCAAATTAAACTGGTGCATTTTTTAACAAGATTTTAGATCTTGCATGATTTGCTTATTCTGCTAAACAAAAGGGAAGGAGTTTCACAGTGTGGGAGCAGAGAAGAGAAACACCCTAAAACAGATCATCTATTTAACAAACAGAGCTGGGAAAAGAATCGTTATTCAGCTAATAAATAGATATTGTTTTCTCTAACTACTGGTAAATGTGCACCAGAAAGAAATTGAAAATATTTCAGTTTTACTGTCTTATTCCCAGCCCCTTGCCATTCTGTTCTGTTCCAAACATTCTGGCAGCTGCTAAGCAGCCAGCAAATGCAAGTGAGCGACGTTCCAGAGAACGGGATGACCTTGCCACCAGTAAATCCATGTGGACAGGTTGGAAGAAAGCTCATGTCTACAGGGCAAGACAGACAGATGACAGTTTTTTCCCAGGGTAAGACAACTCACTTGGTGGACACAACAGACAATCTGGCTACTGCATCTGTAATCCAGATGGTCATTAGTATTTGAGAATGGCTCACTATTACTGAGCCCAGTCTAGTTCATTTAATGTAGATGACCTTCTTTGCATCACCTCCAAACCAGACAGTCAATTCTTGCCTAGAGGACCCCCAGCTTTAAATACGATGAGCATTAAAGAATGCTACTGCATACAGACCCAGACATTTAGTTTGTGCTGGTATTTGTGCAGTTTATAAAAGGTACATCAAGAATAATACACTGTATTTTGACACATATCATCACACCCCATGACATGTTTCCAATGTGCATAATTTGGGTATAGCGAGGGGTTTTTTGTTTTGCTTTGGTTTTGTTTTTTGTGAAACCATTTGAAGTTCAAATTTTTGAGTGATAAAAGTGGGCAGAGTTTCTCTAAGATTATCAGCTGAAGAGCTGAATCTTAAAGCTCTATTTTAAAAACCATGCAGAGAGCGAGCTTTCAGAGGGCTGAAAGAACAAATATGAGAAGACTGGATGCAAAATGGATCGCAATCTTTCCTTGAATTTTAGATAATTACTGCTTGAAATTAAAATAAGTACTATGTTTTGGGCAAATAATACATCGTTAAAAGATTTGGGAAGGGATTAAAACAAAATTTACCTCAACCTATTCCCCTAACAATTTTCTTTGTTTGTAGGTAAAGTAGAAAAACAATTTGGAGACTAAAACCCTGGAATCTTTTTTCTTTGTTTTTCACTGATTTTATGGTTCATCTGAACAGTTCAAGTATTTCAGCAGATTTGAGAGGGTATCCTCTAAACCCTTTCTTTATTCCTGTAAGCATTTGTGCATGTTTTTCTTCATCCTTGAGATGTGAGCTAAGATTTAAAAAAAATAATAATAATTGTAACTGGGTCAGTGTTTACAGTTTACAGTGTAAACATATCAGAGAGGTGTTGCAGATGTCCAGAAGGTGATATTTATCCACCTGCACAATTAAGTGACACATAAAGTGATCCTTGTGTTTACCGTTTATTTAAAAAGCACTGCTCATTCATTGAATTTAAGTGAAACATCATCTTGTGGTTAAGACTTCTGGGAAGAATATGGGTAATTTACTTCCCGTTCTTACAGGTTTCCAGGATGACGTGGGACAGGTGGCATAAGATATTGAAAGATATTTTGATGCCTAAGATTTACCATGGATTTACATAGGATTCAAGAGACCTAAACAACTAAGCTCTATCTCCAAGGATGTATTTAGGCTGATCAGAAAGATTTAAGCATGACTGTAAGAACTGTAAAACGTCAACCATTTGGATCATGAGAAGTAAGCAAATGCCACATCATTTGCATGAGAAGGGCATAAACTCTCAGTTGCATCACTAGCTGTGATGACTGCTCCATTGCGGCTCAGGAAAAGGCAACAGCTACATACAGTCTGCTGGAGTGCCAAAGCAGCTTTTTTAGCTGACACTTACACACCCTTGAAAATGACACAAAGCATCAAATTCAGCCTAAAATCAAGCTAGTGATAGTCTTCTCCGTTTTAAACAATTGACTTTTATCCAGAAAATGGGTCACACTCTCTTCAACCTAAAGACTTTCCAAATGACTTCTGTCCCCACCCAGAAGAAATCTCACCTGATTATACACAGGTCTTGCTTTCTGTCCTTCCTGTTGAAAGTGGGTCACTGTATCCAAAAGCATGAAAGATTCATGGTAGAGAGGAAGAATATATGAAAAGAATCCGGATTTATAGCCCACTGACAGAAAAACCCTGGAAATGAGGAATCCTAAGTTCTGTTCCTTGCTTCAGAGATGACAAATGTTTTTTCAACTAAGAGTCTTTGGATGCTTGAACAATGTTGTATGAAGTCTGAGTGTGGCTCCATATCTCAGTTACCCCCCTCTAGAAAGCAAGAAGATTTCACTTCTCCCGCCCTTTATCCATCCTGACATTACATTAGCATTTTCAGAATGGAAATTTTCAGGGCGAGGACAGCTCTTTGTACAACCCATGTGGAAAAAGCTCCATGTAATGAGGCCTGTTGTGCACCAAATACAGCTTTTTCTCAGCTGCAGACCCGCTTACCTCTCCATTCGACACCCAAGAACAAAGTCTCTCTATATACCTAATATCTATTCTAGAAAAACCTAGAAACTCCCAACTGTAGTTACCTACCATGTTCATAACCCCGTTCCTAGCAAAGCAATGCAGTGCAGCGGGACAGCTGCCACCTCCCTGTGTCAGCTGGGCTCATTGTCAGGCGGGAATGCCCTGGGAGGCACAGCTGATGTTTGTGCTCCTGCACAGATGGGTGCTTCCCTTCCTGCCCTGGCGCTTGCTGGAGTCCCCGAGTAGGGGCTGCTTGCAGGGTGGAGCTGAACCATGATGTCCCCTAGCCATCCTTATCCTCCACCATTCCTCTCCAGTGCCCTTCAGCTGGGGAGCTCTGCTGTCTGTCTCCACTGGACACTGGCACTAAGGTGACCTCTGCAGCCCTGAACCCTTTTGCAACAGACACCAAAACTCCCTCTACGTTCTTAAAAGGTCAGTTCAGAAACCAGCAGCATCAGCGAGATGAGGACATTCCCCAGCTGTCAGGGTTGCATATGAAAAAAAAATCCACAACCGTTAAAATAATGAGTGAAATACTACTACAATACCTCTGGATTTCATTTCACTTCTCTTTACATCCCGACTCGTTTTCTGTCAGTGTTTCTAGAGTTTCAAGAGGGGGAGCTAGTTAGCTAACAGAGTCTAGGTTGTTACAAAAACTTCCTTGAGAGCAGCCCACCGCTTTAAGATTTTTAGGTGAAGCAGAACGAAAACCGAGTTCACAGCTTCAGACTCATCCCTGAGTAGTACTTTGTATGGCATTGCTACTCCTGCTTTCCCCATAAACCTGACTGGTTATTGAAGATATCACATAGACACAGCATGAAAGCTGATTATGTCTTGACAAGCGAAAAAACATAAACAGAATTTTTAATCATGAGACAAACAAATGAGCTTGTAAAAAGCCTAAGAATGTATAATATACAGATCTAAATAACCAAGGGAATATAAACTTACATACAGAATGACCTGTGACTGAAATTCTTGCATCAAAGATTTTAACATAGCACAGAATTTCACAGAAGAAATGTCAGGGAAGGAAAGTGCCTCATATCTATGCAGACGAGGACTTTTGCTCCTAGCAAGACGAAATGCATTCACTTGTCCTCAAGATATGTGGAGGAGTCCTGGGCCTTTGCAGAATGTTGTACCAATTTGCTTGTTACGTGGAACAGCAAGTAACTTCTACAGCTCTCACTGTCTTTGAGTTTTCAGAACAAAGATCAAACACAGTCCCTTCGTGTGGTTTATCTCTTCATTCGCTATTCTTCTTCCTTAGTTATAAACTCCTCACCCACGCACACACCTGTGTGTTCGTCTGCCCTGGAGGTGTTGTAAGTGGCAGAGCCCTGACTTCTGCTCCTCCCTAGGCAAACATTCGCACAAGTGTGTAGCATGTGCCGAGAAATGTTGTAACCCCTGTAAGAGAGCTCGCTGTGAAATGGCACACTAGGTTTTGTGCAAGATCACTGTTCTACTCCCCAAATACAATATTCTGCTTTCTTTTTAGATATACTCTTTTAATTGAAAACAATTTGGCAAAATTGCCAGCTG
>NW_008825566.1:4438829-4458605 GCF_000699105.1 Pygoscelis adeliae | reverse complement strand
AAGTGTTATGCTGCATTTGTCCCATCCAACTCTATCAAGCCAGGCAGTTCAAATGGCAAATGACTTCTAAAAGCCCTTCTTCCCACGAAGCTCTCGCTCTAAACATTGAGACCTGGCAACAGTGGAGCTGTAAAAGGCCCATGCTGTGCTCTGAAAGTCACACATGGCGACTCTTGTTCTAAAATCATGTTTATTTCTCATTCTTGCTACAAAGCGATACTGTGACAGGTCAGGTCCCACTGCATGTAACTGTTGCCAAACACTGACTCCGTTCCCCTTTATTCCATTTCTGACTCTAGCTTTTCTAAACAGCGTTTCACGGCCAAAATCATTTGCTGAGCTGAAGCAATTAGCATATCACATTGCTATTGTCAATGTTCCTCCACGATTCTGTGAGGAAAATCTCCCACAATTGATACATTAACTCTTGTTTTCTGTAATACTACCTTCCATGAGGGGACAAATCTTCTGCTCCATGGTAAAACTGATGCTATTTATATGTGTCCTCTGCTAAGAATGAAATGTTGAAGTCAGTGGAATCGCTGTCATTGATTTCTTTCAAATCTTGACTTAGAACTGTAAAGCTACTGGGGATTCTAGGAATATGGGGAAAGTCCCAGAAAACTCCAGGATTTTATACTCTGGAAACATGAACACATTTTTCTTTTGTCTTTGAATTATTTTATGTTTTCATTTTCATTCTATTTTCTAAACCTTATGATGTAACTTTCTTTCTGCTTTACATGTCAACTGCTTTACAGATCAGCCTTCCTCACTTAGACACATGTCAAAAGAGAGTAAGAGCTGATTGTTACTCACAGAAATGACAATTTTTTGGTATGCTTGCCAGCAAATTCCACTCCTGATATACAAAGCTAGAAGCAAAGGAGATAAGTTCAGAACAATCTGGCCAAGGCTAGCCACTGTAGTCATTGCATCCCAAATGCCATTGTGGCTCTTCCCAATTGAAAGCATGAAAGGTGAGGAAGATCCCTTTAATTGCTTTGCAAATACTAATCACCAGTGAAGGAAAGGTGGGGAGGTATGTAATATGACACCTGCAAGAACAATAGTAAAGCAAATAGTAACTTTAATAAATTGCAATAGTAAAGCAAAAATAAATATTATTCCTTTTTAAAGTGTTTTACCACTTGCATTTTATTCCTGGAGACAAAGAAGTAATCGTGTGCTCACTGAGGGTACTCAGTGATTAGTGCCTGTTAAGGTGATCATGGTATGTTGCAGACTTGGAAGATGCAAAACCACTGATGTAATTTTATTCAGGCATGATGCTTAAACTTGAGAGTGCTTGTCTTTCCTAGTGGACTGAACATAATCCTGCTCTTCTGTCTGTTGATAAAATGAACAGTTGTATTGTTGTCCATGGGCACTTGCGTAAGTGCTGGGGAAGAGGCAGGAGTCTACCTTTGCCTGACAGACACTTAGCTACCAGGCAGCCAGGCAGATTGTATGACAATCTTTTTAAGGACATTGCAGATGCAGAAGCAGAGGGTAACATGGATAAGCTCTGAGCCCAAAGGGAAGCATGTATCAGCAGAATCTTTGCAGATTACCTTGTGAGTAGATACACTGATTTTAATCACTTTTGAATGGCAAATCGCATCACTGTGGTTGCACACCATGGTTCACTGTTATGAGGCAAACTCTCCCTGAGCTCTTTATGAGTTTGAAGTAGAGAAGTGATCTGAATCATTATTGCCTAAAACTTTTTGAACTAGAATTTAAAATCGCTCCTACAAACATCAAGTTATTGGATTGAAACCAGTGTGTTATTTCCTTTGCTGTTAAGAGTTTCCTACTTTGGGAGAATAATGTTCTCAGTTTCAGCTGAATGGTTTCGTTCAAGATATAAGATAAGGTCCATCAAATCACATTGTTTTATAATTATTTGGAGAGTGTTTTCTGCCTTGATGGAGGTACTGAAAGTATGAAGTTAGCTGGCAGTGGAGGTAGAGATAGAGCTCATCATTCATTGTCTCCATGGATGAAGCTGAGCTGTCTCTAGCTTCTGAGAAAGGGCACAGTCCCTGTTCAGAACATGAAACCTCAGGTGAATTTGGTTGGTACTTAGGAGCTCAAAATCTTTCCACTCTTTGGGATGGGAAAGGCATGTGTATATCTGCTCCCGAGCTCTTCCTTCCCTGCCTCTAATCCTTGTGCTAGCCAAATGCAGTAGTCACTGATAGGACAAGAAAAGAGTAGTGTCCTTTGTTCGCAATGTGGTGTTTCAAGGTGATGTCAGCCCTGGTTTCAGAAAATAAAACTGATGAACAAAGCAGGGGAAGAGAAAATGTGACATGTAGAAAGGAATAAACTTTTGGATGATTCTGTCTCCATCTTGCTATACAAAATGATTCCTGAATTAATTCTCAGTCTGCATGGCAGCAGCATGCGGAAGAGGGGGTTGATGATAAAATAAAGCAGAGGGGCATCTTCTAAGGCCAGGTTGCTCCTTTCCAAGCCTGGGTCCCCCAGGAAGACCCATGTGGAGTCATGAAGAGGGGGCTGGAGTCCCCACTCCAGTGGTCTCTCCTAGGACAGACTGCTTCTGGGTTGTTCACCACCCTGTTCCCCACTTCTGCCGCACCCGCCACAGTCAAAGAGCAGATGCCATAGCACATAGTCCATTAGTCTGATCCACTTCAGCAATTCCTAAATATTTATTCTATCTTGTTATCTAGTTAAAGTTAATTATCTTTTAACACCACATTATCATTGTCTTCTGTGACAAAAATACAAAACTTAGCAGCAGCATTTAAGACTCCCCGACAGAATCTTTACTCCTGTATAGAGATTTTTGTAACACTTCTGTTTTCTTGCTTTTAATTTAGATTCCATGGCTTTTACAATTATATCAGAATGGGGCCATCAGCTGAACAGCAGTGAACTTGCTAGCTGAAGCCTACAAGCTTTGTGGGACTTGTTTACCAGGCTTGTGAATTCTGGCAAAGAGGCAGCTGTAGATTTTCAATTAAATTAACAGATTTGCACAGAGCCCTAATACCTGACCTGAACTGTTTGCTAGTAGGAAAATTACTGCATTCCTCTTTTAATTCTTCACCTTTCTCAGCTCTTAATATAAGCAGGTAAGAACAATTGCTTTTAAACTCATGGGCTACACTCCTTCCTCACACTTCTGTCATAAAATTTTCATAGGGCAGCTCAAAAGTCCTTCTATAGAGCAGTTTGCTTGACCATAGAGGGGCCATCTAGAAAATCCACTCTAGAAAATCCAACTGATCTGTGGTGAACATCTCAAATACCAGGGAGTTAGATATCATATCTTTAGAGATCCACACTCCTCTCTTGGCAACTTTGGGCTTCTGACAGCCGCCTTCTGGCCTCTGGAGTTGTAAATCTGTCAGGATGTCCTGCTTCTTGGGTGTTTCACCCAGGGACCTTCTTTGTATATCAAGTGTCTCCATGCAGCTCAGGGGTGCTTTCTTTAACTTTGGGATTTCTGCTGGTCTGGAGGAGTCATGATCCACCACAATTTTAATTACCTCATGGACACACTTATTTCTCCTTTGCTTGCCCAGTCTTTACCTATTAAAGAGATGGCTGAATTCCCCAAATAAGTCAAAAGCCCACTGGCATTTTGCAGAGTCCTTCACACTGCATGGATCCTAACAGAAGCAATCTATGGGCCTGAGTCTTCATTTGTGGTTCAAGCTGAGCAATCCTAAAGAGGATGGCGGGAAAAGTCAACGGTTCAGATGACACTGGCATGCTTACAACAAGACCAATGGTCAGTCCTTTAGCACCTTTTGTATATGGAGTTTGAAAGGCAGCTGCTATTAGTGAAATGCCTCCTGAAGTGTGTTTCTAAGTACAGTACCAAATTTCCAGCTGCCTGGGTGGCATTGTGCTAATTGCCAACTGGCATTTGGACTATGTACACAAAAGGTGTCTTGTGACTGCCCATCAGTGATGTCACAGCTACGTCAATAACCTTCAGTAAATACACAAAGTCTGACTTTTATCCTTTCCTTTACAATTTCCATTACATAATACCTAAGAGACTCTCCAGGCATTGCATTTCTAAGGCGATTAGTGCATTTCTTGAGAAACTAATGTCACTTGGCCTCTGGCTCCATGCCTCAGAGCTCCACAACTGGTGCAAGTATTAAACATCCGAATGGCACTGCTTGTTGTGCCTGCTGCCTAATCAAACTGCTACATAAACGCCTTAAATGTAAATTGCTTTAGAGCCACTCTAAATGCAGGAAAATATTGCTGAATAATTAGAAAAAAAGGACTTTCCCTCTCTTATCTCCTGATAAAGAACATGGGAAGCCTCCAAGCCAAATTTAGTTTTCCTGAGAATTCACAATTAAAATCTTAAGTCTTCTTTGTGTGATAAAAAAATACTTATTTTCTTTCTCATAGAGTGGGATTAAATCGACCATGTTTACTATGCCTCCTTATAGACAGTACAAGCAGACCAGAATCTGGAGTGGCAATAGTAAAACCTCAGAATGAAATAACGTGTTCACTAACTGAAGTGCTGGATGACTCTCTGTGGGAGCAGAAAACAACATATTCCACTTCACTTACTGCCAAAAATATGTACATAAAAGCAATGGGACTAGCATGCTGTTTCAGCTCAGTTATGGGGAAAAGATCTGAAGTTTCCTCATCCTCACAGCCACCTTTCTGCCCTCAGTCTCACTGCTTCGGTTAGCACTGGGTTTGCTGTGTGTTGTCTTGTCACGGGTGACAGGCTCACTGGGGCAAGAGATGCAAGGTGAGATTCACGCTGGCTGACTTTCTGGGATGCAGAGGTCTCACTGGCAGCAGTTCTGAGGTAGAGGAAAACACAATGCATCATAACACCTCGGGTCTTTGAAAAGTGGATTTGAACGTATCATAGTACAAGAAGGCAGCTGGGGAATTTATTAACCATGATTTTAGAAAATTGAAACTCTGCTTTATAAGGTGTTTTTCTGGTTTTTAAAGAGTAAGTCAGATCTGAGTTCAGTGCTCACTGACTGAACCTTCATTATGAACTAAGAGTAGAATCTCATGTCTAAAAGAAACGTTTTTCTCATTCTTCTCCCAAACTTCTGCTAGCTCCTGAATCTGAAGTTTGAGCCTGGAGAATACAAGGGGTTTAGATATGGAGGAAAAGAAATGAGCATGGACCTTGAAAAAGAGTCTTCCATAGCATGTGTTTTGAAACACTGATGCTCTTTTTCCAATTTGGTAATTTTCCTCCTTCTGTTTTTGGGGTGACAGTCTATATTTGCATAGTACGTGTTTCACAGTGAGGATGTACATTTCAATATTTCAACCCTTTCAATCTCTAAGAGCTACAACCAGCCACAACCAGCCAACTGTCATTTTGTGAGATAAAACTGACTATCTTGTTTTAACAAAGAAACAGAAGCTGAAGACTTTAACATTCTCAGTGGTAACTTCCCAGGGATCTGGTTTTCTCCAAACTCTTACAGAGCAGCACAGTGTGTTTGTTGTTGGATGCAATGCCATTGATTCTAACATATGGCTTTACATGTATGTAAGCATTACAAAGCAAAGGCTCAAAGGATCAGTCTTGCTTTTTAAATGGGTGAACACTAATCATTTCAATCTGTTTGTTTCTTGGTCAATCATATTAAAAGAATTGCTCATTTATATTTTATTTCCTTAATGCACTGTTTAAAAATTATATTATGTTCCAAGATGGTTCTAAGATAAACCAATTTAAGATAATGAACCTAATTCTTCCTTTTGTTTAGCTCTGCTTAATGCTCCTCTGCCAGAGACAATGCCGTTTTGTAGGTGGCAGCTATTAAAGCACACTGATTTGAAACAAAAAGAACCATCCTGTTGCTAGCTGCTGGTATTATTCCTCTTCTGCCCTCTCCTCGAAAGTTTTGCTGTGCAGACCTCCTATGGAATGTACTTGAGGAGCACAGTGTTGCACTGGCAAGTTTATTACTCTCTGTTATGTACTGGATTTTCTTGTTTCTGTGCAAGTGGGTATCCCAGCAGTTATAGATTCAGCAGCCACCCTGATACCCTGGTGGGCATGTAGTATTGCCATATAACAGACAATTGTAGTATCTGGAGGATAACTAGAATGCACTCGCCTTAAAACAGTAAATTGCCACTTAGCTGAAAACTAACTTCTACCCAAGGAAGGGTGGAAGGTTCAGCTAGCCAAAAAATTCTGATCAAACTTTTTTTTTTTCTTTGAAGCTTTCAACATTTCATGAAAACAGTGAACTTCACTAAAATTCTGGTTGCCCTGCATCACCAAGACACCTGCATCACCTGCATCCTCTGTGCAGGCTTTTTTCATTAACGGAGGAGCCCAAATCTCCCCTGACCCAGAATATCAGGGCGACCACCCAAACAAGCTGCCTTTAACACAGGTTATTATCTACTCATTAGGCAGACTCACTCTTCAAGGGTTTCCAAGTCTGTGTCAGTCAGCCAGAAAAATGTAAATGTTTCATTCTTTTCACTTATCCTTTTTTCTTCATCAGCTCTATTACAAACAAAAAGCAAGCAAGATTCGTTTTTGGTGGAAATCTAATGATCACAATGTGCTATATTATGATAAAGAAATTAGTCTTGCTGGCCTAGTTTAGTTCATTTACTTTACGCTCTCCTCCAATTTGCTACTTTTCTGCAAATTAATATATAATCTGGATATCCAAACATCCTTCAGTCTCTGTAATATTCTGTGCTGATAAACTGACACATAAGAAGCTGTTTTCTGTGTAACAGCTAAAATAAAGCAACTTCAAGAAACAGTACATTGGTAAAAGTAATCTCAGATCTGGTACAATTCATTGCAGAAACTGCCAACACAGTTTCCACAGAAATAGAAGGCATTATCTGTCTGTCATAATCCCAATAATATACACCTCAGTAGCAAATTTCTAGGGAACATGGAGGACTTTGTCCCGTATACATCACACCGTTTTCCATTTACACAGACCAGTTTCCTTATCAAAGAACAAGCTTGATCAATGTGTGAAATCAGAGTGATCTGTATCCTTCTAATTCCTCATGGTTTAGCCAGGAGGGCATTGCCTATATTATTACCTGGGCTATTTTTTTCTCAGCTGACAAAAGAACCATATTGGATGCAAAAAGCAGAGGCCAAATGTTACCTTCATCTGACATGTAACAAACAGAAAAGACCAAAGCGCGGCGGGAGGGAGAATATGCAACATACTTCTGCAATGTCCATCAGAGCAGCTGGCAGCTGCATACCACCAAAACGTTCTACTTGGTTCATTTCAAGATTTTGCATCAGTTTCTGAACTGCACTAAACTAATCCTATATTTTTTTCTGTTTATCTTTCAGAATTAATTTTCAAAATCAGACACAGGCATGGAAATATATTGCCTTGAAAGCACTTTATATAACTGTTTCAGTAATGACTGTAGGTAACTAAAGTGATATCCACAGTGACTCAAAGCAGCTAACAGGGAATCCATTTAGAATACCATCTTTCCAGTTTCACAAGCATCCATGGAGCTATAAAAACTCTGTGCTGTAATATGCTTGTCAGGTGACTAATGACCAGAATTAATTTGTTTTCACATCCCAAGATTCCTTTTCTGTTTTATCAACATTTAATTAAAACCATTCAAACCCCTTTGTAGAGTGCAAGTTGCTCCACAAATTCAACTACTATAAAGACTGTGAAAGCAAGTAATAATGAATCTTGGTGTACAGTGATACTTGCCACAGCAGTGAGATCTGGTCTTGATCTGAGCTTCCAGCTTTAGGCTTATCTCTGAAAACAGCAACACTTTTCATGATAGACTTGAAGCATAGGTGAATTATCTTATTCAGGGATATGGTCAAACCAAAAATGATTGCTAGCATCTCCAGTCCTATTTTCTATTGTAAATTTCAAAAGATTTTTTTTTTATTTCTTTGGAGGCAACAATTTCAGTTTAAAGAGAAGAGTGAGAAGAATAAACTGATTAGGTAGTGAAGGTCTCCCAGTTCCATGCAATAACCATTCATGCTATGGTTACAGTGTAATGCAAATGTTTGCTGTGTAATCTTTTCTCAGTGGTACTACTCAGGAAGTTAAATTTGCTCTCCAGAAACCAGATTGATATAACAACTCTTACAATGCAAATGTACTTGCCCCTGTGCTACCATCCATACTCTAGCAGCGTGTCCCAGCCACAATGAGGATCCTACTGTCTCAATAAGGTAGAGAGATGGCCTTTGTCCCACTGAATTTGTGATGCAGTGATCTAAACAGAAATCATTTTCAAGAGCACCTGAGTCAGAAGAATTAAGATCTTTTTCCAATATGTCATTTCTAATGACTAGATGTAAATGACGACCTAATACTTAGAGAATATACCTGTTCAAAATGCTGTATTTGCTGGCATACCATTAACATACAATACCATCTTTGTACAACAGCATTAAAATGATGAACTTGTGAAGTATTCACCCAGTCAGATATTCACTTTTAAAATTCCTTTCTGTTCTTTTAGCATTATGGGAAATGAGGGAGGTAATCTCCAAGTCACATATGCATTTCTTAGGATGTTCCCCAAGGAGGACAAATTGAGTATCATCACCTTCAATTCATAAAGAGGGATTTAAGGCAAATACAGATTAAATCAGTTCTCAAAGTTCATGCAGAATATCTGCAGCACAGATGGGATTTCACCCAAATTTCTTGAGTTCTCATCCAAAATATCATCCTTCCATTTTATTTTAATGATTTAATGTCTGGATGAAAAGTTCTTTGAAACAAAAGGTTTTGTCTTCTTAATCGCACGACAACAATTTGGAACTTTCTTCTAACAGTTTTAAGAAAAATCTTATAAATTGGATGCCTTTTTTTTATATAATACAGGAAGTTATATGATTTAATTCAGACAGCTACAGCCAACATTTATCTCATGAGATATTTACATCGGGTTTGTCTTGCACACATTGTTATAGTTCTGTATGAATATGCTTCCCACCAGCAATGATGTAAAGTGTTAAAAGATGCCAAGTTATTGCTTAAAATGTTGCACTGATTCCCAACATCTGTTCCCTGGAGATAGGGAAAAGTCTAGCATTACGTATCACTGTCTTCTAAATATGAAGTGATTTACAGTGAAGCACTGTGATTGTTGTCATATCTGTAAAACTAATATTTCAGCAGAGCAGCAATAGGAGCTCCCAGTCCAGATTAGGATTAGATTCATCCTGTAAAGGTGAATGCAAAGAAAGATTCTTGCAACAGGACGAAACAGGGATTTGTTTTGGAGTACTCACGCCTCTGTAAGTTACTGAAAGTCTTCAAGTAAAGTCAGGATTTTCCAAAATTGAATCAGAAAAGGTAAGTAATTTACAGTTTCTTGTCAAATTGGCAATTTATCTTCTCTAAATAAGAACAATAGAGTAATTTCTTCTGAATTCTAGATCAAGCAAGAAAATTACTACTTAAGGACGCAATATATTTTACATTGTTAATGAATTAGTATCATAAAAGCTGAAGAGTGTTTGCAATCTGATTTGTAATTTTTAGCTATTTTTTAGCCACCTAATGAAATGACACAAAGCAACAGTGGGAAAAATCTGGCCATCTAGAGAAAATGTGGACTTTAAAGAAACCTCAGTTGACCTGAATTTTGTTTCTGGTGCTTAATTTCTGCTTTCACTTCAGGAAACAAAACAAACAAACAAACCAAAAAGGAGAAAGAAGAGAAAGAGAGAAAGAAAGAAAGAAAGAAAGAAAGAAAGAAAGAAAGAAAGAAAGAAAGAAAGAAAGAAAGAAAGAAAGAAAGAAAGAAAGAAAGAAAGAAAGAAAGAAATTAAAAAAAAAAGAAGAAGAAGAAGTCTTCCTAGTCACAGCCAATTTCCAATTTGGCCTCAAAAAAAAATTTGTAACAATTAACATAAAGTGTATTGTCTTTAAATAGAATAGGCACATGAGTTTTCCAGAAAGGCTGGCCTACACAGAAAATTGTTAATGGCTCATAACAATCATATTTTAAACAAGAAAACGGTTGTTTAAAAGTTCAAATGCCTCACTGGTGTTAATGGAAAAGCTCTTTTTTATTTTATCCACCATTTCACATTGAACTTTTAGTCATCTCTAACTTAGGAACAATTTGGTGAATTGCTTTCAAACACTGCAGAAACTTTTACCTTTAGAGTTTGGCTAGAGCAAACCTGGCAATTTGCAGGCAAAACATATTTTCCCAGCCTAAATTAAAGGATGAGGAGGGCTAAAATAAAACTTTTCAATCATTACTTTGTTGCAGACCTTTTCAGTCTGTTTGCAGACTTTTCCTCCTCCATGACCTACAGAAAAACCTGTCACAGCTTTCTTGGCAAACATAGCACTGTGTTCGATGTGGCTATGTGGCAGTGATGGCATTTCTACAAAGTACAGCTCTGAACTTCATCATCCACTGGACTCCCATTGCTACGTCATGTTCATTTTCAGCGAAACCTCACACAGGTACTGGGTTCTTTCCTGGTGACTTTTCTTTTTTCTTGCTTTGCCCTTTTCAATTCAATTATTATGTTACTAAGACAGAGGATTTAGGGTTCATCTTTGATTGCTAATAAATTATTAATCACAATCAACCAAACAGTTTGAAGCAAAACTGTATCTGTCACAGTAAGCTGTACGCTTCTGTCACTTGCAGACAGCGCTGAAACAGAAATATTTTCTCTCCCAAATATCTTGTATTCCCACAATTTCCTCCCAAACTCATGCATTATCTCACACCTGGAATATAAAATAGCATTTGCAAATGCAATGGGAACATGAAACAGATTAAGAAGTGTCTTGAATTGTTCCCTGCAGAGTTCTGTAGAGCTGTCTTCACATGTAGGCTCTGTCGTTTTATATCTCCCTTTGTGTCCGCAAGACTGCTCGCTGCTTGCAGGTCAGGCTGCTGTGAGGGGAGGTTGTTTCTTGGGTGCCACACTGCAGCAGGCTTCTGCTCCTTCAAAACCCTCGTATTATCCATGTAATTAGTTCACACAGACTGATTAAGAAAAATATCCTTAAGCCCGGGAAACTAGAGTTTGTTTTCACTCTACCAGATACAGATTTCAGCCAGTTAGGGCTTCTGGAAATTAGGATAGTTTTGATCCACATGGTATGATATAAATATAGGAGCTTAATCACTGACCTGGACATAGAACTGTTGCTTTAAGACAACAACAATGCTATTATTAAAAGAAAGAAAAGGAGAAATGAGTAATAAAACCATGGAGACATCATGATTTTCCCACAGTGAATTTTGTGACTTCTCATTATGGGCTTATGCAGAGGAGTGAAAAACGAAATCATTACATTTTAACATTTTGTGTTCTTAATGTTCTCACATTAAGTACAGGAGCATAGATACAGCAGAAGCACCACTGTGGCTGGCACAGTTCACAGTTCAGTTCGTGCTTCAGTCAAGCATCAAGATACTTTTAGAAATAATCCAACATGTATAGAAATGAGTCATAAGCATCTTTTGATTGATTAAAATTTCATAGCTAGAACTTTATCTAGTTACAAATACTTTTTTTTCAGAAATGAAATTTTAACAGAAATTGTTGGCATCAATTTTTAATTCATTTCTTCAATATCCCTGTGCAGAAATTCATTATCACTGGGGCTATTGATCAGTGATACCTTTATAAGTTCATACGCTTGAAAATAACTTGTTACAACGTCACAGAAAATATAAAAAAAAAACATGACATGGAAAATAACCAGGAGAAACGGTAACAGCTTCGACATGTGTTTCCAGATGGAGGTTTTTCTTCTGCATGAGATACACAGCACTTAGGGTTCCGATGGGTTTTAATATTCAGATCAATCAGCTTCCTGAGGGTTAGAGTTAACCTGGTGCAGGAAGCGGTTACCAAGGAGAAAGCGTGATGCTATTTGTTTGTCCGCATGCCGTTTGTGGGCCTCTGCAGCAGAAGTAGTTGTGCGGTGCATTTGGCTATCAGAGGATTTGACTGAGATAGCCCCAGAGCAGCTTCACAATGAGCCTGGCTGGGGAAGAGGTTGGATGTTAGGACAAGATATTCTCCTCTCAGCGCAGCAGTAGATTACAACTGCAGCTCTTATTAAGACTACTGCTGAATTGCTGAGAACTAAGCACTTTTCTTGTTCTGGCAAAAAGTCAATGAGTGAAAGTAAAATTGCACACACATAACCTTCCATTGTTCTGTTTGGAAACCTTCCATTGCTTAACAAACCTTTTCTATGAAAGGGGAAAAATGATGAAAACAATATCCCTATCTGAGGATTTGATAACAGTCATTTAAGCCTCCCCTCCGAAATACCTATCTACTGCAAAAATCCAGGTGAAAATTTCTTTTGTGAGATCTTTAGTTCTGCAATCATTATCACAATAGGTTTCAGTCCACCCACCTGGAATTCCTGAAAGAACTACCAGTATTTTATGCTGAAAGTCCCTGTTACAGAGATCATTATAACTTACATATTAATGAACTAATTTGATAGAATTATTCTGCACAGTAAGTCATACCACAGCTAACAGTCATATCAAAAGGGCTAACTTTTGTGTCTCTGATTATTTTGCAAAATCCTTAATCTTTGCCTGACAGGTTCACTGTAATTTTGCTTCTCCCGGGAAACCTTTATCTCCCGTACAAGTTCAGACTCCCCATTTTCATTATCTGTACAATGTGTTGACATATGATATAACTAGCAACCGCACAGAATAGTAACACTGAATGGCGGGAGACCGTCTCCCTGTTTATATTACATGAAGGTTGATTTGATGGGCTGCAGCAATTGCCTCTGAGAGCAGACATAAGAGCAGCCTGACTCTTTCAAGTTGACACTTTGCAAATACCATGCAGGGCCTGCCACGGCTGCATGCTTTGTATCAATTGCGCCAGGAGATAGAGTAAATGTCACTCCCCAAAGCTGCACATTACCAAATTAGTCCTAGTGTCAATTGTTATCTGGCAGCGGTCAGTTGCCAAGCCAGCACTGCATTTTCAAGGGCTTGCTGTTTCACAATGAAAAAGCACAGGCCCGAGAGGGCTGAAGAACTACAGACGCCAGCAGCTGGAACACGTGAGGATTGCCAAGCGGCACTATTTCCTTTTGTGCTGCCTAATAAGGCAACTCGTGTCTTTCCCTGGGTGCTTGCTTACAAACAGAGGACCAAATTTGTCCCTCTGTTGTACTCTTCTATAAGCACCGCTGAGTGTAACCAGTGGCAGAACCTGGTCCGAAGGGTAAAACTGCAAAAGCAGATACAGTGTGACACAGCCCAGACAGAAGATGTATTTTCCTGATGAGGAGAATGCTGCGAAGTGCTAAAGCCCCACCTCTGTTGCCTGAAGAACAAAGTGTGTTACAACTTAGGGGTTTCTTATTCTTCTGGACTTAAACTGCTGCAGAAAATAAACTTGTCTGGGACCCATGCACAAAAACCCACCTTATTTCGCATTTCATATATCCAACATTGTTTGAAGGAGATGATAGAAAAAATATCACTGACCATGTTTGAATGCTGTTTTTAAAACATTTCCTTTCCGAGCACACAAAACAGTCCATAAGACAAGAAAGGAGAAAAAGTACTGCTTTAAATGACTTGTCTTACTAGCGAATATTTCTTAGTTTATGTTTTAAAATTAATTCAAAGTTACATCTCATTTATTTCTCTGCATGTTGAGTCTTAATCTTCTTCACCACATCTTCATTCTCCCACATTATAGCTAGCTATGGCTTCAATTTAACAACTGAAGTTAGACAGCTGACTTACAAGAGACATTCAGAAGATTTGCCCTAATGCCTTGTTGTCACTGAACACCTTGACAAGAATGTAGAAATAGTCATAGACTCGGACTCAGGCCCCTCTCCTTCATCATGGTGTAAAATACCTCTTGTAGGCCAGCATAGGATAATCTTTTTCCTACATTAGTTCTCAATCTGTCTTTATACTTACAATTAGGATTAAGTCCTCAAATTGTGAAATTTGGAGATTTGTAAAGATATATTCAAATTGTATCTTTAACGCTGGGAGTGGGGAGATGTGTTGCCTTTTCTGTAAAAGCCCTAGCCTTGGCAAAGAATCTTAGAGATGACTTAGCAGCCAACTAGGAAATCACAGATATACAATTTCACCCTCTCTAATTTAGACAAAAGATAATGGCTCTTTGAAATTCAAAGCCTCTCTATTGCCACAGACCCTGTTCTGATCTACTCGCCCAGTTTCCCCAATCCCATATATTCTCAACATCTGTTTCACACAGTAGAGCTGTTGTTAGCAACGTGCACAGATCTTCATGTTCAGACCCAGCTTATGAGTCTGGACCTCGTATGATGGCAAAATAGACCTCGACTATAATTCCTATTCACTTTTCTATCATAGCAAAGAGAAGGAAAAAGCTGGACAAGGAACAGATTTACTGGACTGGGAGAGAGGACCATGAGGTTGTGATACAAGTATACTTGGCACATAATAGGGGAGCAGCCTCAGAGCAGCATACTCCCACCTTCCACCTGGATGCTGCAGGCAGCTGGCTGTAGAGTCTTGAAATGCTGGTCTTCTGGAGGGGGCTTCTTTGTTTGCTTGGTGTCTCACCATCCAAGACGACAAAGACATATGAATCCCATTCCTCTCTTACCTGGTGTAAATCTGAGTTCACTGATGCCAAATGAGGTACTCTGAATATACATCAGTGCAACTGAGTCAACTTTGGCCTTAGTTTTTTTAATACAATTAAAGGAAAATGTCCTTTACCTGGACCTACCTGGCAGGTAGGTGACATTTTTTTCAAGAGTGTTATAAAACAGCTCATAAAATATCCCACCTAACCAGTAATATATTTTGAGATGTTTGTGTAAAAACCTTTTGCAGAATAAAACATCAGAGTGTTACAAATCTTCAGGGACACCCACCGCCTTCTTTCTGGAACTGTTCCTGCTGTCTTATCTCAGTGCTAGGATCTGTGACTGATACTTGCTAGGGTGCCAAATCTATCATGGGGATACCCTTGTCAGGGAGAAGAGATGAAATTAGTGGTATTACGAGAACTAGTGCCAAGATACAAATGTCCTAAACAAAGGGATACTTAAAGAGGTAGTATAGACAGGCAAAAGGCTTGGTTTCAATACACCATTATCCACTTTCTCTCCAGCTAGTTTCTCTATATGTATTTTCAACTAACAATACCTTAAAACACTACAATGTCTCATTTTCTTTTGCAACATAATTTCATTGCAATTAGGCTGAAGGAAATAATTTAATTGTAAACAGACTGAAGGACATCTCTGCCACAAGCACCTAGTGACTCAACTTCCTGAAGTTGTTAGGTATTTCAGAGCTTTTATTGTACATAAATATGGAAGGGAGTGACAGGCTTTACCTAAATCTTGGTGAAGATAAGGGAGTCTTTTAATAGGCATTAGTAAGCATTATACCTACTCCATTATTCCTTCTCACTGAGCGCTCTTAAAAGAGAGTAGCATAGCCCTTTTATTATGGCACAGAGCTAGGATGGAGAGACTATTCCCACACCAAACTTCTGTACTTTTATTGACAAGTTACATCACATACCCTTTTCCTTGTATTCCCCCAAGTAATACAAAGAATAAATGTTTAGAAGAAAAAAAATTGTTTTTGTGTATTTCAAACTACCTAGGTCACCTGGGCCTTCAAAATCTCTATTAATTTCTCACAGATGCAAGTTTTCAGAAAGTTTCAGCATATCTGCATTGAGACACAGACTGAGCTTCCAGGATAGTATTTTTTGAAACTAAATCTCAGCACAAAGGGATAGGAGAGGAGAAATCCAGCTTCTGGTAGGAGGCCAGTCCTAATCCCATTAATTTCACCTCAGAAATGTAAAACTAGATGACAAGCCTTTAGGACCTCAAAAAAGCTCTGAGATCTGTAAAGAAGATTACAAATTGCATTTCAGCAAGTTTGTCCAGCACTCAGCCTAAAACTTCAGAAAACTTGCTTCATAATTAATATTTGCTTAATAGGATTTTTTATTAAAGGATTTCAAAACAAAATTTGCAATTATTAAAATACTACGGTTCACATCATCCCTGTGAGATGGTACCAGCCTAACTTTGTGGATGAGGAAAAAGCTGTGAACACAGGGGTTAAATACTCATACCAGGTCAGAAACTAGGACTTAGTGGTAGAGCTTGGAATATAAACCAGACCTCTCAACAGCCAGCACTTCGCTTTAGCCACATGTTCACTCTTACATGTACTAGGTGGCCAAAATAGCAGGCGACGTTTCTCACTGCTTAATTCGGCAGTCACAGCCTGTGGCAGGGAGTAAAGCAGAACTGGTTTTAGTAGGCCAGATTCCATCTCTAGCCAGTTTAAAGCCATTTACTTCTATGAAGATATTCTTAATTTGTCCTGTTGCAGCTAATAGAAGAATCAGACACAGTTAGGATAAGTGTATTTCAAATAATCTTTTAAAGTCATTATAAACCATCTTTACATCTCATATATAGGGATTCAGTGACTTTAAGAGATGAGGAGGGGTTGCCATTTCTGTTTGGTTTCTGGCAAAATTTCAGACTTTTTGTTTTGATTCTTCAGCTACACAACTTAAATCACACCCTGTTTGGCTTTGCAATTCTCAGCCAATAGTAATACAAAGTTTTTTACACTTTCCCAGTTTCCCTGCTGACTCGTGATATTATTAAACTAACAAAATAATATCCTATTTCCCCTTTCAATTATTCTTGTCTTGCCTAGTGCTATGAAAGTATACAACATGCAAACCCAGGCTCAACATTACAAATCTACACACTATTTAGGAATATGCATTAAACCAACATGCCAAAATACACATACGGTAGGAACAGGGAGCAAAGCAACTTCTGAATTGCCAAAATACACATAACAGCATGCCATTCATAAGCCACTCATCATTACCAATATGCATATACAAGCATGCAGAAAACTAGCCCTCCTCATTAGCAATGATGCTTTGCTACCAAATTCTTGCACAGATCTGTGGCGAGAATGTGTACTGAAACAGGCATGTTTCTACTGTAAGAAGCCTACATACACATTCTGAGTGTATAACGAGACTACTTCCATGAACATGTAGTTTGGGTTCTTTTAATAACCTTTCAGGGTGCAGATACTGATTCAGTGGTCAGTAACAGAAAGTCCCAAATGATGATAGAAAATACAAAATTCTTCAATTTGGATGTCTCCATAACATCAAGAAAAAATAAGATTCACAGATTCCAGTGCTTATTCCCATGCAGTTTTGAGACATGCGAGGATATTCAGCATCTTCATCAAGTAGTAAATCCTGCTTTCTTCTCCAATACTTCTCTTTTTTATTTATTTTCCTGCCGGATCACAGAGTAAGTGGCAATCTAACCCTTGAGATACTAGCAATGTAATTCAATTGCTTTCATGATTTGTCACCTAGGTCAGATCAACACAGTTAACTCAAATGAATGTTATCTAAACCCATTAGATAAATAAACTCAGTAAATGCTATCTTAGTTCATGCTATCTAAAACCTACCCTAAAAGTGACACAGGTCTGTCTGCAGCCCTGGCTTTTTTTTGGGCTAGCTGAAAGATGCAACCTGTACTTATGCAGACAGCTTACTATTGAGTATACACCCATGAAGAGTTGTGTTATCTCTTACCTAACCATATGAATGGAATTATTTAAGTAGTTCCTCCACATTCTGCATTCAGGCAGAAGTACTTTAAGTGAATATCCACTCCTTAGGACAAAAGCCAAATAAATTAATTTCAATTGCATTGAGTCATTGGTAGTGTAGATCTTAAAACACCTTTTGGAAGGTAACAATATTGTGTTACTTCTGTATTTTCTCTTCTAGCCTCTCAGAAGTGTGTTCATTCCTCAGAGCTGAACAATGGTGATATCTCTGATTGGACATAATTTATCTCTCTCTCATAAGTATGCATTTGAGAGGATTTGGCTTTCCTCCATACAATTACACTTAGTCTATGGATTATATTTTGCCATATTTGGAAAAAATATCACAAAAATGCCAGAACACTTCTAAGTTCTAAGAATTTCCTTCCTTCCTTCCTTCCTTCCTTCCTTCCTTCCTTCCTTCCTTCCTTCCTTCCTTCCTTCCTTCCTTCCTTCCTTCCTTCCTTCCTTCCTTCCTTCCTTCCTTCCTTCCTTCCTTCCTTCCTTCCTTCCTTCCTTCCTTCCTTCCTTCCTTCCTTCCTTCCTTCCTTCCTTCCTTCCTTCCTTCCTTCCTTCCTTCCTTCCTTCCTTCCTTCCTTCCTTCCTTCCCTCCTTCTTTCTCTCCTTCCTTCTTTCTCTCCTTCTCTCCTTTTTTTTTCAGTTGAAAAGTGGCCTTTCAGTGCCAAAGTTGCAGAACCTTATTCAAAGGGTGAAGCTTCATGAGGAAGAAGAAAGAGGAATGACTATTGTTAGCTTTGGCCTAATTGTGCTTCACTTTTGTGCTTGAACTTTTTTTTGTGATGAGTATCACTTCTTATTTAGTAAACCACTACCTAATCCACAATGCAGAATCCCTTACTCAAAGCATAAACAATTTTCAAAAAAAATTAGAGGAATTTGCCTTTTCACAGGTGCAAATTCAACTAAACCCAAGAAGAGGCAAAAGAAAAATGAAACATCAAGTCAGTGTATGAGTGCAGGCTGAACACTCTCTGTACAGAGGGAGCATTAACTCAGGTGGGAGAAGTCCAAACTTCAAAAAATGTGAAAATCCCATATGGAGCTAGATCCATTATGTGCTCACAGATTAGGCACCATAAGACAACTTTATACACCAAGTAACAGTAACTTGTTTAATTTTAGGCCAATCTCCCAAGTTTCTACCTCACCAGGTGGCAATATCTGTCAGATAATGCCCTGTCCCCAGAGGTGAATAAAGAAGAATAAGGGCTAGAAATAGCAGTGAAGGAAAAGCACGAGGACTGAATAATGCAATGTTATGCAAGAAACTAATCTAATGTACTGGAAGCAATTTAGCAGTAACACAAAACCAACTTTCATGGGAAATTTTTTGCTACCCAGGGCTTCATTTAATATAATTTTGGAAGATGTTCCTTTTAGAAAGTTCAAAACATATGAAAAATGTATGAAATTGACTTAAAGAACTCATTTTATTTCCAAAAGATACCATTTAAAAAGCTTACATATGCTCCATTTTATTGTTTTAACTTGTAAAAAAGCAGGAATTTGAATCTATGGAATTATAATTGTTCTGAAAAAAAGTCTGTTCAGAGACTAATTCCTTAATGTATTAAACTTGTTTAGACACTTCAAAGAATTTTAAGTTGTATATCAAGAACTGCCCAAAGATAAATTAAGATTATTCTGATTTTACTTCATCTCTGGCCAGAACAGTCCCCTCAGATCCACAAGTCATTTACAGAGATTTCTGGAGTCAGTTTCTGTTATGCAGGCGATATTATTCCATCTTTACACGCAACAGTTTAAAAATGCAGAGTAATCATGTCTCAACCCCTTTTTCTCATTGGTAATTGTCTTGTTTCTTTTTCTTTTGTTTTTTTACTTGCTCCTTAAATTTCTGAGATTAAAGACTAATAAGTAATGCTTTGCCATAACTCAGAGAAAAACAGTGAATATGAAACAATGAATGCTTTGCAAGTTTACAATCTGTTTTCACAACACATCCAAGTGAAAAACTGTAGACTAAATCATAGAATCATAGAATCATATACAATGTTTTGGGTTGGAAGAGACCTTAAGGATCTAGTTCCACCCCCCCCGCCATGGGCAGGGACACTTTCCACTAGACCA
>NW_008825566.1:4436717-4438249 GCF_000699105.1 Pygoscelis adeliae | reverse complement strand
AGAATCATAGAATCATATGTTGAGCTTCTCCTCAACCAACACCCCAAGTCCTTCTCCTCAGGGCTGCTCTCAATCCATTCTCTGCCCAGCCTGTATTTGTAAATTTAGGTAAGTATTTCAGGTATTTGAACTGCAAAGGGCACAGTATTAAAAACTAGACCCAGTGTGATGGGTTAACCTTGACTAAGAGCTAAACTCCCAACCAGCCACTTGCTCGCCCCCCACATCGCCCCTCACAGTGGGACCAGGGAAAAAAATAGGAAGAAGAGGAATGAGAAAGCTCATGGGTTTAGATAAAGACAGGGAGATTGCTTACCAGTTACTGTTGTGGTAAAACAGACTCGACTTGGGAAAAATTAACTTATTTTTTAGCCAATTAAAATAAAAATGTAATTAATAACTCGGGTAGTGTGAAACAAAAAGGCAAACATTAAAAGTAACACCTTCCCATTTCCAGGCTCCACTTCTCACCTTCACTTCTAATTCCTCTACCTCCCCGTGCGGCACAGGGAGGATGGATTGTGGCAGGGTTACAGTCAGTACACAGCAGTTCCTGTCTGCCACTCCTTCCTGCCACCTCCTATCTTCCCCTGCTCCCACAGGGGTTCCCCACGGCTGCAGTGGATACCTGCTCCACCATGGAGTTCCTCCTCTGAACTTGATGTTCCCTCTCCTATTTCTCACTCTTTTTTTGTTCCCTCCTCCTCCACCTGTCCAGTGTTTTCTGCCATTTCTTAAATATGGGAGGCAGTCCTGAAGGGCAAAGGAGTCCAGGAAGGATGGACATTCTTGAAGAAGGAAGAAGGAGCTGGCCGTCCCTATGTGCCAAAAGATGAGCCGGTGAGGAAGAAGACCAGCCTGGCTGAACAGAGAGATTTGACTGGAACTCAGCAAAAAAAGGGAGTTTATGACCTTTGGAAGAAGGGGCAGGCAACTCAGGAGGACTACGAGGATGTCGTGAGGTTATGCAGGGAGAAAATTAGAAGGGCCAAAGCCCAGCTGGAACTTAATCTGGCTACTGCCATAAAAGACAATTAAAAATGTTTCTATAAATACATTCGCGACAAAAGGAGGGCTAAGGAGAATCTCCATCCTTTATTGGACGCAGAGGGAAACATAGTGACAAAGGGTGAGGAAAAGGCTGAGGTACTTAATGCCTTCTTTGCCTCAGTCTTTAATAGTATGACCAGTTGTTCTCAGGGTACCCAGCCCCCTGAGCTGGAAGACAGGGACGGGGAGCAGAATGAAGCCCCCATAATCCAAGGGGAAATGGCTCATGACCTCCTACACCACTTAGACACACACACAAGTCTATGGGGCCAGATGGGATCTACCCAAGGGTGCTGAGGGAGCATGCGGAGGAGCTCCCCAAGCCACTCTCCATCATTTATCAGCAGTCCTGGTTAACAGGGGAAGTCCCGGACGACTGGAGGCTTGCCAATGTGATGCCCATCTCCAAGAAGGGCCGGAAGGAGGATCCGGGGAACTACAGGCCTGTCAGCCTGACCTCGGTGCTGGGGAAGGTTATGGAG
>NW_008825566.1:4402505-4435878 GCF_000699105.1 Pygoscelis adeliae | reverse complement strand
TGCTGGAGCGTGTCCAAAGAAGGGCAACGAAGCTGGTGAGGGGTCTAGAGAACAAGTCCTATGAGGAGCAGCTGAGGGAACTGGGGTTGTTTAGCCTGGAGAAAAGGAGGCTGAGGGGAGACCTTATTGCTCTCTACAACTACCTGAAAGGAGGTTGTAGCGAGGTGGGTGTCAGTCTCTTCTCCCAAGTAACAAGCGATAGGACGAGAGGAAATGGCCTCAAGTTGTGCCAGGGGAGGTTTAGATTGGACATGAGGAAAAATTTCTTCACTGAAAGGGTTGTCAAGCATTGGAAGAGGCTGCCCAGGGAAGTGATTGAGTCACCATCCCTGGAATTATTTAAAAGACGTGTAGACGTAGTGCTTAGGGACATGGTTTAGTGGTGGACTTGGCAGTGTCAGGTTAATGGTTTTACTTGATGATCTTAAAGGTCTTGTCCAACCTAAATGATTCTGTGATTCTATGTTTTCCCAGAGGCACCACCATCTTGACTGATGGGATCAGCTGTGTCCTATGGTGGGGCTGTTGGAACCGGCTGTACCCAGCTGGAACCGGCTGTGTCCGGCATGGGGCAGCCCCGACCTCTCCTCATAGAGACCCCTGCAGTCCTAAATGCACAGGAATTCAGCCTTTTCAAAATGAGAATGATCTGTCCTTCAGTGATTTAAGAACTTAAAATAGATGACTTGACACCACTGCTTTTGGCTACCCATAGATTAGTCACCACCATTTTCTCTTCTTGCTTGTAGAGATGTGTGTGTGCATTTTTATAGTATTAAAGCTGGTATTCATCTTATTTATTCCTACAGCAATTGTTTTCACTGCACTGTACCACTAGAATTGGGTCCTAATGCAGCAAAATATAACTGCTCTGGAAGGACAGATAAGTATATGTGGTTAAGCGCATGCAGAAATCCCACTGAAGTCATAAGGTACAGCCCTGTGTTCAGATGCTGGTCTCACCTGGGTCCCTGGTTGAAGGGAGGTTGTCCCTACTGGTCTAGTAGCCTTAGATAATAATCCTATTGCTGATTGAAACATAAAATAAAGAAGTCTTTTGTCCAGGTGGCTTATGCATTTAAGTTTTCTTCTTTAAACAGAGTTTTAGAATGTCTCAAGAGGCCAAATCTTCCTCATTTTGCTCATGAGTGAAATTCTGCTGGCATTCAAGGATATAATAATCACACTTCAACTTAACACAAAGCAGAGTTAACACCATATCAAAAAAAGATTGCTACGAAGAGCTATGATTTTATTCTTATCTCTGCCATTAAGGCATGCAAACTGGATCTCAATGTGCTCATCAAGGGGCCATTCTAATTATTAGACCTATAACCTTTGAGCAGGAAAGAAGGTAACAGAACAGCTTTGATTTGTGAAGATCCAAACCACACAATGGCATTTAGCACGATCATTACTGCAGGCAGACCTGCAGTGCTTGAAATGACTTTCTACTAGACCAACAGTGAAGGGAAACTATTAGCCACCTAAGCTTGAAGGAATTGGATAGAAAATGAGAAAATCAAGGAGAAATTAGATCAGCAATGGTGTATATTGTCTCTTTGGTACAAATAGGTTACCCTTATTGACATTCACGGGAGATGCATGAGTACATATGTCCATGAGTGAAGGTGCAAAAGGTTTCTGGGCCTAATTCTTCAGGAGCTTATAAATTGTGCACAGGTGAAAATTTACCGGAGGGAGACAAAGTGACCATAGGCCCTACTATTAGCGTAGCCACCTACGCTCCAGAGTCATCATTGCATTACTGCTGAATCATGAAACACCCTTTTCCCTTTGCATTGGTGTGGCAGCCCATGAGATGTGGAGAATCAGGGACAAAAATCAGATTTATCTAATTAAAGTAGTTGTGCATATTGCAAGTTTTTTTAAGGTATGCCACTTCTTTTCCTAAAGAGGGTATCCAAAATAAACTTGAGAACTTGTACTGCAAAGTATTTCTCACTGTTTTTATTACAAAGGGAGCACAAAGAGACTAGCTCTGTTGTAGATCCATACGTTTGGTCAGATTAATATCAGAATTTAAAATTATCAAATGTGTCTTTTATGAGACTAAGGGCTCTTACCACTTCAGACACCAGCTCTGAGCTCTAATCACTTTTGTTTTACTGCCATAAAAAAAATGTTACAGCTATATTATTTTTATAATGGGAAACAAATTTTTATTCTTCCATTGTCTTCATGCTTAAAAATAACTACAGGTTTTTTGTAGTTTTCAAATGCCCAAAGTAAATCGTGATCCAGGAGAGGCCAGGCATGATAAAAATCTCATTTTAAAGGTGATTATTTAGGAATACTATATTACTGAAAACAGGAATGATTAGTTACTGAACAAGAATTAGCTACTGAACAGGAATGAAATCTGCTAAGCAAGACCAGTGGTATGGAAGGGGAAATAAATATAAAAGGAACAATGGCATAAAGAAAGAGTACAGAGTGGAGAGGGCGATACAAATAAAAAAGGATAGATTAATAGCGATCTTGTAATGCATTCCTCTCCAACCATTTCTGTGTGTAGTTTTGCATACATTCCCTGTTTAGGCTTCAGTCCCACAGATAGGTGTGAGAATTAAAGTTTACTCATGATCAGCTCAACAGGAATGCATTTATGTTTACACTTCATTACAGCTTCAGGATCTGAAGAAGTGGGAGTGACCTACTTCTTACTGTTTGTAAATAGTTTGTGAGTGGTAAGAGTCAAAGGGAAAACGTGTGTTTACATGGACGGCAAGAATCTAGAGTCAGAACAGCTAATGCAGCTATTGAAATCATAGCAAACTACTGCTTCAGAGCCTTATCTAATCTCTAACATTGATTAGAAGGCCTTAATACAGCACATATTATGTTCTGTCTGTAATTGTCTTGGATCATGCTTTGAAGCAATTGCCTTCAAAGACAGGAGTTTTGGTCAAATGACTCAATGCCTAATACAGTATTATAATTTTAGGGAACTAATCACCTACAGTACTTTTACCCATGTTTTAGGTGCTGAGCACCTGCAACTACCATTGAAGTCAGGAGAGTCATCATTTGGAGAGTCACCACCATACCAAACCGAATCAATGCTAAGAAATAAGCTCCTATGTGCAAAACCCAGGAATGTACTTCTTTGTGTAGGCAGCAAAAATATGTTCAGCTGGGGAAGATCTCCAGTGGGTTATCTATATTCCAATATGTTTTAAACTTTCTGTGTGCTTGGGAAAGGAGTTGGCAGTATACTGTACCTGCATAACATGTTACTGAACACTGGAAATCAAATGCAGAAGAAGCTATGTCCTATCCTAAAATCCTAACATCCCTTGTATCAGCTGGCCCATTTACACTTTTCCTTTGTTCTGCCAGAGCTGGGAAAACAGTCCTTCCTTGTTATGTTGTCTTAGCACCTCCAAGATGTTCAACTCAGCAGGCAGGTGATGTAGAGGAGAGAAAGAAGAGAGTGGGAGCCCAAGCATGTGTTAACACTGTGCATAGCTATAGATCTGACACATTCCCTCTCAGAGTTTCTCCACTTCCCCTTCCCTAGGCATGTAAAACTCCACGCTGCTTCAACATAGGGAAGTGCAGGTGAGAAATACAATCATATTCCCAGCTTCACTTCACAGCCTTCAGTGAAAGTACTGTCTAGTGAAAGGGCGTTCACTAGGCAGACTCTTCCTTTGGACTTTTTTTAGGAATCTATAGAATAAATATAGATTTAAAGATTTATAGAATAAAAAAATAGATTTACTTGCCCGCAGTCAGGCTTTTTGTCTTCAGGACTGACCAAAAGCATATTTTTTTAATGTAAAAGCTAAGAAATGGAAACAGGTAACAAAGTTCATACTTTTGCCATCAAATCTGCATTGGAAATCATCCCTCTTGAAGTGCTGTGACACCACTCAGCACATTGGTGTTTTGTAGATAGGTTTAGCTTTGAAAAATCAGCATCTTCCTGAGATTTTACACATTACTTCCCTTAACGGTCAGTACTGAGTTCTCTTGTCAATGAAACCTGAGAGTGGAAGATCTTTCTGTTTATGCCTCAAAATAATCAAATTTACAGAAGTGATGTTGCATTTTATTGCAAGGCAGCATTTTTATGTTTGAAGCTAAAAAAATCTTTCCTAGTTGGGATGTTAAGTTTGATATCCTTTTACAAAAGTCAAATCCCTCCCATGTTCTCCCACACATAGTCTTCTTCACACTCATGCAGGTATGTGACATGTACCCACACTCACCTAGCTTAGCAGTGCCACCACACACCTTATTACCTCCTTCAATTTCTACATTTTTAACATTTTTTGCACCTTCACAGAGGGGCTTGACTTTGCAAAACACCGAAATAACTTTAATGTGGGGATTTAGTGTGCATTCTCATCAGGATTTGACTACAATGCATGGCATTTCCCCCAGACCCGGATACAAAAGAAACATAATCAAAATAAATAAAATGGAAGAAATTTTATTTATGAAGCAGAGTTGTGTAAACTTGACTGCACTTTTATCTAATGAAAATGTTGCTAGACTCATGCTTGTCTTTTTGTTGTCCTTCTAGTGGTATCATTGGCACCTCTACTCCGAACAGATTTAACCTGTTCATTTAGGTTTCTCTAAAGGCTACCCCAAAGTTCAGAGTGGTGTATCACAACAGTCCGCGTGAGTTTTTCCATTTTTCTTTTGTTTAGAGCGGAGTTCTTATAAGACCTGATACCCTCCATGATTCTTGGCTGGTGAGTATTTGCACCCTGACATCTTAACTCATCGATTATATGCCCTACCATTTATATTTTGTACCAGTAGTGAGAAAGATGCAAATTCTCAAACGTGCATGAGGTCTTATATCTTACTCTGTTTAATGAAGCTGGCAGTTCCTATGTATATCACATCATCTAGTTGAAGTGACCAAGCGCATGTTACACTGACTTCAAGGATAAGGAAATTACTTCATTTGAATGTATGTCGGCTGTGCTTCCTGATCTCTAAGGAAATACTGAAGAAAATATAAATATGCCTGCAGTGTCTGATGTCAGTCGTGATCTGCTCTCCCTCTTTTAGGTTTCTATATTTCATTTGAATTCACACTGCATTAACCATATGTGAGGAGTGCATTATGTGAGCATTTAGGTATTGCTTATCCTTCTTCTTTTTAGCACTACATTAATCCAATATTTTATATTACTAGAGTTTCTCTGCCTTCATTGTGGTTGCTCCGAATTCATGCAGATGTGGAAAGCTGAATAATCGGTCAGTGTCTGTATTGACTGTTGTGTCTCAGACCACAGACTCAATATTTTGTTAACCTACAAAACACATCCAAATATTACTAAGCACCCAGTCTTTACCAGTGTGTCCTGATGCCTGTCTGTTCAAAACAATAAAATTTCTCAATTCACCAGAAGTTCAGTAGTCAGCCTACCAATACATAAAGATGAGCCAGTATGGGACAAGTGAGTTTCAGGTTAAAAGAAATTTCCTCCCTCTGACACTGTGGCTCCCAATTCCACTACATTCCTGCCATACATGCAAAAGGACTTCTGCTCCTGGCATGATTCTCTGAAAGCTGATGAACAACACAGGACTTCCAGCAAAACAAAAATCCTGTCCTAGGACTCAAGTCATATGTCAGCAGACTGGACGGGGCAAGTGTTGAGGTGAGAATGACTCCTGTGTTACTTTCATCACTCCTAGGCTGCTCAGTGCTTCTTCTGTCCCAGTCAACCTGACCTAAGACCAGCCCCGTGCTGCATCTGCTCATGGATGATCTTCTTCAGCCCTGAGGTTGCACAGGAGACAGGCTGGCATTGACTCAGTGAAGTTGAAGACCTGCTCTCAGTTCTTCCAAACCTCTGTCCTGCCGCTCACTCCCTGCTCACCTTGGCAAGAGAGGGGAGTGGAAGCTTTCTGTCCCAGAGCCCCCAGGGCAGCTAAGCCATGCAAACTGGCATTCATTTACACACAGAGTATGATTATCTCTTCCAAGGATCAACAGTTAAGCAGAAGTTGAATAATTTTCTGAATCAGTTAGTTCTTTTTTCCATTTCTGAAGTACACCATTTTTTCACCTATGATACTGTGGTAAAATCTTAATGTTGTCCTGAGATATTTTCTTAAGAAAACAGGGGCAGAGATAGGGGAGACCAGGGTCTCCTCATAGAGAGAAGAAAACCAGAAGGAATTAGGGGGTTATACAATTAGACAAAAGTGACCTGAAATCATTTCAAGATTCTTTTATCGACTCTTTTCCCTCTTCCACAGTCCAAAATAATAATTTCACATTAACAACTTTCATTGTATTCCTGTTAGATTGAGTGCACTTAAGCAATATAATTGCAGTAAAGCAACAGCAGACAATTAAGTTCTGAAGCAGAGCTGGCTTTAATATTATTGGGAGAATATACTCTGTGTCCATGTGGGTCTACCCAAGTACTTCTTGAAATTCACCAGTATTTCATTTTCACTAAAAAAAAAAAAAGGAGGTGGGTATTTTTGACTATTTAAACTGTCCCATTTCTATGTGTTTGAATCAAATATGAGGATTTCTTATTTGTTTACTTCAAACATTTATGTATGTTGCACACTATGTAAAAAAGCTAAAGTAACAAAAATATTTTAATGTTGTTTAAACAGAAGGCTTTGAAAGAAATAAAAGAGCTTGTACTATTTCTTTCAGAAAGAAACCTGAAATTGTCAGGTTTTGTGCTGATTCTGAACAAAGCCAAGTTTTGAAAACATTAAATACAGCATTCCTACTCTTGGCATTGGATTTGTAATGAATTTCTGCTTGATTCTTCCTTTGTTGCTGCTGACCACAGAGGGCTACGTTGACCTGCACCTAATCCCCTCTAGCAAATTATTCCACTGCAGTGTTTTTCTCTTTAACTTGGTAAATTCAAGTTCCTGCTCATTACCGTTCAGTTATTCTTTTGGCTAAGCATTACATAGAAATTTAGAGAACAAGACTGTTTTAATTCTTTTTTTCCCCTTTCCAGTCAGATGGCTGCCTTAAAGCAATACATTTTGATGAAAAACAGGGTTGCTTTTAAGATATGAGTTTCTCTTTTTTTTCCCCTCCCATAATTTTTGATGGCACCTGGAGTAGGGAGGCCTGTTGCCTGCAAGAAGGAATGTTATATATGTGGTGCTTGTGAGTGAGGCAGCATCACAGGAATGGAATGTGGAAAACTGTCTTGTCTTGCTTTTCCTTTTCCCATTTACTTCTGCCTGTTTGTATCTACAGCATTTTCCTTCCCTCAGTTGTTTAGTAGGGTTTGGGTTTTCTTTCTTTCTTACCTTCTTTCCTTCCTTCTTTCTTTCCAACTTTTTGGAGAAACTTTTTAGGAAAGTCAGCTCAATTTATGCTAGCAATTATCCCGGAGGGGCAGGAACTAATTGCTCTAATTATTACTTGAGGGTCATATGGGGAGATTTAGAGCCTGAGGCCAGCTATTAAGGAGCAGGTTAAAAATAAGCCTTCTTGAATTTGAGAGGCAGTTGATAACTCCTGGTGTTGTAATGTTCTTAACTACTGGGGGAGAACCTGATAGAACAGGTGGAGCAAATGGAATAGAAATATGTTTATATTTTTATTTACCTGATTTTTCAATAGGACAATAGACTAGATTAATGAGACATGGTTGCAACGAGATTCTTCCTTGTTTAGAGAAATAATTTTTAAGAGTAAGACTACCCCATGAGAGCACTGATATACAGAAGATTTGAAAGGACTAGTTCCTACCATTACTGTAGCAAGGTGATTGGGCTTACTTAAGCAGAACCAATTGTAAGATCAGGATGAAACCCAGAAACAGGTAATAAAAGTAATCTGAATGTCCGAAATAGGAATCAGTAGTTACTGATGTGACAATTCAGTCATTCACATAAGATATTTTCTAGAGTTCAGCAGCCATGTCCAGCACTGAAGTTTGGTTTTGGTAAAGTTTTAATTCCTTTAGGTTCTTAAACCTTCCTGAAGTCTTTGCAGAAGAAAAGTCTTTCTAGATGTTTGCATAATATCCAGTACAAATGAAAACCTGCTTGGAGACTCTTGTGGACATTTTAGCATTAATATAAACACTCGTAATCATTACAGACCTGAAATAAGTCATTTGAGGGGCCCGTGTTCACCATTCAACAGTAAAACCCCAAAAAAGGAAAAAAGGGGAAAAATGACCCACAGAAATAAAGCAGGTAAGAACTTGTTTTACTTATTTCTGTTTGGACATGATTTTTCTTTCTTGTCTGGACAAGGTCTAAAGACAGGTTTACACCAGTTTTGATTAATAGATTAAAACACATCCTGGTTTTCATGCCAGAGTCTTCCCTTGTGTTAAGTGACAGAATGCATCCTGACCTGGCAATAGGTTGCGTATGTGTAATGGGAAGGAAAATTTATCTTCCAGATTCTAATCCCTACTGTAAATCTTGTAAGCACATGTACTCACCAGGGCTTTTTTTATATTAAGAGATAAAGAAGACTTAGCTGGTACTAGCAGGCACCAGTAAATGTAGCTTAGTTTACAGTCACCTCATTCATTGATAGCTGGCTGTAATGGTGGGCGGCAGGCATGAGATTCTAATGGGAAGGCAGATTGCCTGTCTTGTCAAGGTTTAGGAAATGAGTGAGAACTTAGTCAAAAGTATAACAGAAAAGCTGTTGTGTAGGTTATGTATAATCACCAGGCTCTGTCAGGCATTGATGTAGATTCTGCTCAAGCATTCACCTCACATAAAACGGTGCTCACACCTTTACTAAGGAGACTTGATTAAAGTGCCATAAACACACAATTCTGTAGGAAAACAGAGGTTAAAGCAGCCGGATGCATTAGAAGCAGCCAATAGAAGACTATGGAGGTGTTTTCTAAAGGTTAGAAGAAATCACTCCTGAGTAATTCCATCTTCCCCATACACATGGAAAGGATATTTCAACATTTCAGTTGAAACAGTCAAAAAACCTAAAAAAAAAACCAAACAAGACAACATCTATCAGAAATGCAAGTGACAGTTTCCTGTCAACAAAACATTCCCCTGAATTTTCAGGCTTGGAGTCTTGGAGACCGGTGATGTTTGAAAATAGTCTCACTTGGAGTTTGAGTTGTTTGTTTTTAAGGAGTCACAGAAAACCGGGCAGAAAGGGACATGGTGGAGTCATCCTATCCATTCTCCTCTTCCCCTCCAAAACCAAGAGCTACTTTAGCTACATCAGCCCTGACAGAGGCTTGCAAGAGCAGCTGCTACATTGAGGAAGAAAAGTCCCAACCACAATTTTGCAGCTCTCAGTAAAACAAACTGAGTCTTACTCTGCTGCTGTGCTAAGAGCAAACAGCACACGTGCTTGCTCCAGGCTTGGCACCACAAGGCACAGAGCAGTTAGTGTCCTGTGCCTTTGCAGCAGCCCTTGGGGGAGATTTTACTGGCTGTCCCCAGGCTTGCACAGACAGGCAAGCGTCACCTCTAGCTTTGTGTAAGAAGCTATGCACAGGAGAAACTCATAAGGTCCTCTACAAAGTAATGGTTGTGGGGTTTTAATGTTTTCTAGCATATAACCACTAAATATTTCTATAATTAGTATTTTCTTGGTAATGGATAATCTAGAATGTTCTTGCTTTATAAGAATTTGTTCTCTTAAATCCCCATTGTGCGCATGCATATACATGAACACACGTACACACGGGTTACTACAAAAATTTCAGTTGAGATCCCCAGCAGCTGAAAAGCATTAAAAAGACCACTGGTTCTTAAAAACCTCCAGTTTCAAAGATCACATAGCCCTCCAAGCCGACTGATGCTACAGACCATCCTTTCTATTATAAAGTCTTCTCTGATGACATATTTTTAATAGCAAAATTCACTTTAATAACAAAATTCAACTTAATAGCAATAAGAAGTTTCTCAGAGCATATTTCCAAAGTACCAATTACCCTTTTTACTAGAGCAGTCTGTCTGGCCTGTATGTTTCTTTCTGAGTTTTTATTTCCTTTTTTTTTAATTTACCTGTTTATTTTCCTGTTTTCCTATTCTGGCATCAGAGCCATGTTGGCTGCTTATTACAGATTAGATTGTGCCATTTGGACATTGGAAATTATATTAGTGCAAAGTTGGGCCCATCCAGAGGAAGCCCCAACTGAGGCTACAGTCCAGTCCTCCCCACAAATACTGTATCATGTGGTAAAAGATTGTCTGATGCCCTATCCTTTTAAATGGACAAATTTGCTTCTTCTAGTACAACTGCATTTTTGGGGTGGATATTCTCCTCCTCCACTCACAGCTCCCTTTGGTTCCTTTTCCTGTGCCAGGACATGGGTAGTGAATGGGCTGCACCATCTTCTTGGGGGCAGGGACTTCTCTTACAACAGTCCTTGCATGGAGAGTAGAGGACCATAGAGGTCCTTTGGTCACACAAAACACAGGTTTTCATGCCCATATTGATGACCTGTTAGTGAAGGGTAGATGAATAGGACATCACAAAGGCGCCTGAGATTTCAGGGATCCAATATGTTGTGTTTGTCTGAAATGGTAAAGAAGCACATAAGAACAGTAGATTCAGACAACTCTGGACCATGTGATGTTTCTCCAGAAAGTTGTCTTGTTCGGTACTTGATTTCCTGAAGAGAAATCCCTGGGTGGGACAAACCCATCCTGGGGTATCTGATCTTTAATCTCGTTAGCTCCAACCTTTCTCCAGCAGCGTCAAAGATGATTGAATTCAACAACAGAAAGTGTTAAGCCTTCAGCATCTTATTGTGCTCTATTACACAGCAGAGACTTAGATATGCACCGTCCACCACTACGCAGGAGGAGTATCACCTGTAGGGATACTCCCAATAATACACTTTGAAATGTTAATTGTTAAAGTAAATATCAAAGTATTAAACATGAAATGAATAATTAAATAGGTTCTAGTGCTTTTAACAGAACAAGCCCACACGGGCCAACAACTTACCAAATTAGAAAAGATTTGGACACAGGTGGTCTCCTTTCCAGATTTGGGTCAGATTTTATTGTTAATCTAGGTAGCACTGCCGTGCGATTCTACCTTTAAACTCCTATATGGCATTGGAAACAATTTTGCCTGTTTCCCATGTCCAGCTGGCGTCTGTCCCATTTATACATACAACAAGCACAAGTACTCTTACAGTGAGTTTCTACAGTGATTAGAAAAAAGTCTCTGCCTTCCATAGGTATCTCTAGAAGACCCAGGAAAAGTGGGGGATGTACAGCCAAGCCCATGATTTAGTGTTAGATGATCTGTGGTTGTATGATTTCTTTCCACGTAACAGTTGGATAACAGAAAGGTGTATGACCTACCAAACCTGCTGGAGATGTGCACTCAGCAACAAAAACTTTTCTCATATGAGTTGTAGAGATACCAACAGGAACTTATAAGCACATCATTCCACCCATCAGAAAAATATGTTGTGATTGCCAGCATAGTGTGACCTGCCACACAGAAAATCCTACTTGGACTGGAGGACAGGGTGCACAGTAGCCTCAAAGTTAGTAAATTTCTAGAGAAAATTAAATTGTGTAAGGTTTAGATGGAGACGCCATAAACACAAAACAATTCTAACACATTCCAGCTGGTCCAAGAACACAGGCTGAATGCACACAATAACAGGATAATTTTATTTTGAGCTAGGTTTCACTCCAGCCTTTACCACAGATTTTTGTGGGCTTGGCATATATGCTCCTAACTGTACTTTTAACTTCAAAAGGGGATAATGATCAATTAAAGGATCCCATACTGCTGTGAGAAGACAGGGACAAAAGGTTGCGGGCAAGGTACTGAGCAGTCCTGGCTTCAGCAAGCCAGCGTCAATGGCAGTCACAAGCACTATGCTCTGCCTCTGTGGAATGAACCCGTGATATAGAAAAGAGTAGAGAAAAAGTCCACAAGCTCATGGATCTTTATTAATATGGAGCTTATGTAAATCACACATTAAATAGGTTACAATACTTCCACTTGGCAAGAAGAGAGCCAACCATCTGGACTGATGTGATTAGCAATGTTCATTCTAATATTCTTTGACTAAAAAGCACATAGTTTTCTGGAAACAGATATACATGAGAAAAAATGGAGGATTTCTTTAAGCTGTATTAATAGTGGAAGTTGTGCTGTGTAATTCTAATTCATTTGGGTAATGAGGTGTACTAATTTTCAGACTCAGTCCAGTTTAGACACACAGCATGCATATGCCCTGTAATAGGAGTGTTTATTAATTATATTTAATTGTCATCGTTTTTCCTAATGATAGTTGTGTTCACCCCCGTTCATTTTGTTTCTGAAATGGCGATTAGTGAGAACGGGGAACATGGATGAATAGGCAGCTGGAACTAAGGAACCATGGGTGGCTGCAGCAGAAAAATCGGCCCTCAGCAAGCCAGCCATCAACACAGTCATCCAGGCCATCGTGCTTCAGTGGTTGAGGAAGTAAAGCTTGCCCAACCCCATTGCTGCTCTCCGGTGGCAAGCAGGCCAATCGTACAGACAAGCTGAGTGCTTTTCATATATGGATGTCTGCACCATGAGCACAGGCTTAATTAGAATTTTCCAATTAGCTGATTGCACATTTTTATGGGGTTAACTAGTGGTAACCTCCACATCACTCATAGCAGGGGCATTAGGGTTTATAGGCCTTAAAAATGCCACCAGCAGATGGAGAACGAGTGACATGAATCACACACACATGAGCACACATGCACTCAATCTTGAGACATTGCTGTAACTTGCAGAGTTGCATTTTGTCACTAGAATACCAGTTCCCAAATCCTTTCCAGTTGCAACTTTACACGTGGTTACAAACTGAACTTCTGGCTTAGCACCAGAAACAGGATTGCCATCATGACTCTTCATGAGGTTGCAGCCTGTATGTTTGGAAAAGCTGTGTTAGAAGGTGATGTAGCCTTCACATACACTTATGCCCATCTGAGGTGGTTGTATACTTATATGTTCTTCAGCTTCTCTGAAGGTGCACCATGTATGTTATGCTCAAGGTAGTATTTCCAAGTTCAAGATGCGATGAAGTTATTGGCAGTATTCATATAATATTCTGGCGAGCACAAGGACCTTGAATTCTGTGTATGTCAGAGGAGAGCTGATGAATGCTCCATGCATCTAATACATCTCTTGTCTGTGCATTCACTTGTGGTTTTTTGTACATTGTGATATAGTGAGAAATACCTCCCAATTTCATGAGATAAAACTGGAATAGAGGGAAGCTGTTGTGAAGGCTCTTTGTTGCAGCCCTGTCTTTCTTAGTGCTGGACTTCACAAATTCAGTACATATGTGAATACAATGATAAACAATTTAATTGCACATCAGCCTATGGAACAAAACTCTATTGAAATCCAGCTAGTTCTGTTGAATTTTTTTTAAAGTAGTAAACATTTTCTTGTCAGAATACCTGACACCAGCCACATCAAGACTTCTTCATTTCTGAGCCCACACGAAGTCCCTAGGTATCATTTCCTTTTCTTTTTTCAGTCGTGTGTTTCTGGGAGATTAGGCTCATTAAAAAGGAGAAGTGCTGTAGACTACTTTCATTTTGTGTGAGGCTGGGTATTGTTTCCTTTTCCTCCACCCTGTGGCAAAAAGCAGTATCCATGACCATCTTGGACAGCTTATTTCTATGTTGCAACTCATTCCCCTTTTGCTTTCTGAGCATCTTCTATGACAGTAGAGAAGGCACTGTATCTTACGGTGCTGCAGTTTTTCTTTGTAAGGTCTTCTTCCTGAGAGAAATTCTTGGGCCTTCCTGGAATGTATGTGTATAAAAAAAAAGTCATATCTGCAGTCTAATAACTAGAACACAGCAAATAGGCAGATAAATTCTTAGTGAAAAGACATGTTTTACTGCAAAGATTTCAAAAGGGTCTTAAAAGAGATGTGTCACTGAAAAGAGAGGGACAGTATCTGTCCCTCTGCATGCTCAGCCGGCCCTATCAGCCAGGACAAAGGACCACTTGTGCCAGCATTTCATAATTCTGTCTTCCTCTCCAGTTCAACACTTGCACATCTCTTGCCAACCTTTACACAGCATTTTTCCACTGTTCCACAAACACTTCGAATCAGAAAGATGATGGGTTGGAGGGGAATGAGCAATTGCATTTTGGCAATTGAAATGTACTCCCATCTTTGTTCTTCAGTTAGCAGCATCCTGTTAACTGTAGTCATGATGGCTTTTTTCACATCCCAGTTGGGACATCTAGTCCCTTTGTTACAGCCTTTTGCTGGAGTCTGAGACCATGTGCCTTATCGTATGCAATTGGGAAACTGTCACATATATCACCCAACAAAAGCATGGTGCCCTGGAAGAGCTCCAGAAACACTGTACACCCATGCTAGCAAAAGCCTCCAGCACAGTCCTAAAAGAGCAGCTCCACATTTCAGGAAGTAACACATTACAGAATGATTCTTCCATTAAGATTTATGCTTAAAATAGAGGAGCCGCAACCTCGTGCATCAGCAGAGTTTTCATCAGCTGATTAAGCATGACAGATGAAGCAGGCTCCTGACCTTTCTGAGGCTGAGGGGGAAAAGGAAAAAAAAAAAAAAAAAGAAAAGAAAAGAGAAATGGCCTCTCTTTCACCTCTGTATTCAATGGTGCACTTCCTCATACAAATAAAAAGACACTTTCGCAGCTGAACAAGAGGCCGTGCAGTTAGCCATGGGCCCCTGAAGTTGTTCAATCAAGAAGGAACATGATACTATATGATTTGTCTGTTCATTGCTCCTGGGGTGGGCCACTGCTCCTAAGTGAAGAATAATAGCTGTCAATTACGTTCAGATCACTGTAAGGGCCCTGACTTTCTTAGGCAACCTGTTATTAAACCGTTAACTTTCTGATGTCTACCTTATTACTTTAAACACGCATACCAGACTGACTTTAAATATGCACAGTGAAAACAGTAATAAATCTTTCCTAAAACTGGGAACTTAATTTGCTGAGAGCAATCAAAATCTTGGGATGTATGCACAGCCGTTAATTTTTAATTTTTTTTTTTTTTTTTTTTTTTTACTTTGTGAAGAGTTCTGCATGTGTAAGTTGCTTTCACTGAAGTCATTCCATATACCCTACAAAATGATCCTGTCGTGGAAGTATCCCGGGTCTGGGCATGACAGTTTTAGAGGACAGGAACTAATATCTGGGTAGAAAGAATTGTTCTGATTTCTTAAAAATATGAAGGGGAAAAAAAAAAAAGCTAGGGGATTGAAAACACGGAACAAATATACTTCATATATACTTTTTTAAATTTGATTTGGTCTACAGTAGCATTTAAAGAGTTGTACAGAGGTTGGTGCACTTGTGACAGCACATGTAGCATAGCTTATCATTACTGAATTTGCCTTCATTTCTTAGCATAATTTAGTCACAATCCTGTTATTTAAGCGTTGCTGAAGGTGTTAACTGAGCTTAGATTCTTTCCTACAAGCTAGACTCTAGTTCAAGTAGGAATTAATTCAGGGAAGTCCTGTGTCCAAAGTTATGAAGTAAGTTACTCCAGATCATTACAATAATTTCTTCAGAGTTTGTAATATAAAGATCTATGAAGATACGTCTGTTTTTTCTTACACGTACAGAAGCAGTAGTTAATTAAAGTTATATAATATTGCAAAGAAAAGTATTAATCTACCTTGTAGCCTTCCTGGTTGTACACTTGAAAATTTACTAAATGTTTAAAACTAGACATTGCAATCCTAGTCATGCCACCTTCTTTCTTTCTTGCATGCAGGAGAAGCAATCTAGAGACATTGTTCCTGATTTTCATGTGGATTCAAAGGTGTTTTAAGAAATAAAAAGACTGATGATATGGCGTGCATTCTGAAATTTTGCATGAAATGAAAATAAAAAGAGAAAAATATTGTTGCTTAGATTGAAAATGCTCACCTCTATAGTTTTCCTAATCCCTTCTGAACTCCATAACTTAAATCCAACTCTGTGAAAGTTTTTGAGTTCACTGGCTTGTTCTTAGACAGGGGCAGCTTCGCTGGTGGAAGGTATCCACCAAAGGCTCTGATCATCGTGGAGGAGAGGTAAACCCTCAGAAAGAGAAAACCAGCTCACAGAAAACGTCAACAACAGAAGGCAGAAACTTTGATTCAAACTTTGAAGTCCTAGGGAACTGGCATAGAATGAAGCAGGAAAACTGCATGTTCACACTGGCTCATGAATTACCTTTCACTATTTCCCAAATCAATGTTTTTTTTAGTCACAATGTGTTTGTTCAGAGCAGGGATTTGAACATAAATCCCTTACCTCATGCTTCATTTTCTTTCCCTTCTGTTCTCCACCAAAAGACTTTATAAGATCCCTGATCATCCCAAAGGAGAGTGAAAAATACAGAAATATGTCTCAAGAGTTTTACTAGACGGTAACAGTGTTTCTTATGCAGCTCTACATTCAGTTTTAGGCAGATCGCAATTTGGAATTGTTCATCTATGTGAAGGCTCCTATCTGAGACAGCTGGATTAGGAGTGTAGTTACTCTGAGCTTTTCTGGAGGCAATGAAAAATTAAGTTACCAGCAGAATAAAATACATACAAGTGCCAGTACCTCTCCAGTGCTTACATTGAACACAGGGAGGAGAACATGCAATTAGGTTTGTACTTTCATTAAGGGATCCTGTGGTCCCCCTCTCAGGACAACTGAGCCCTCACTCTAGTTCTTCCCTCACTCCAGAGAACCAGTGTCATCTACTATTTATCTAGTGGGAAAGTAAGCACTTGGTTAACCAAGTAAACAAAATACATTTACTCTTTGCCAGCCAATGTCAAGATCTATTAAAAAATACAATAATTCAGGTAAATATTTTCAGATGGTTTTTATGTGTGCCGGTTTATTCTATTAAGCAGAGTTTTCCAGGCTGACTGTTTCATTTTTAAATGCAATAAATGAATCTGAAAAGTCAGAAAGTATACATAATTGTTGCCAGGTCTGCAATTGATAAATAGAAATAGGAATTTTTCTTTTGCAGAACGTTTACCCTCCTGTGATGGATACAAAATGACAAAAATTGCTCTTTAATGGAATGGAAAATGACATAATTTAAAAAATTCAAAATACAGTATAACAATATTACTTGACTGAGATGTTTACGTTCAGTTTATTGAACGGAATCACCATGTTTCACTTTGGCTCCATTTCAGAATTCATTGTACCTGGACTAGTTGCTGCAGTATCCAGTATTCTTCATGTTCTATTTTCTACCATGAATCTCCAGATATTCCAAGATACCGGAAACAAAAATTTGAGGAGGCAGCTTAGCAGGTCAATAGAACATAAACAAAAGTAAAAACAGCCCAGAATTAAATGTTGCAGTTTCAATTCAGATCACCTTATCCCAAAATGTTTTGTTAGTTTTCCCTGATAAGAATCACAAAATTCTTGCAAAGTCAGAATTTCACCAAGAGAATTGCTGCCTGTGCCGTACATAAATCTGAAGCCAGGGAGAGATCCAAGGAGAAAGTGAAGTGACTGGGACAGCATTTTACTAACCTCTTAGTCACCTTATTTACAAAAGAAATAGACTAAGTGGTTGTTTTTGAGACTCATATTGTCCAGGGATTCATCCACGGATGCTTTTTTTTTTTCCCCAGCGATCAGAGTTTTGGAGCATTACAGGCTTTAGGGTACCCTCATCAAAGTCTGTTGTTTGCAGAGTATTGACTGATTGTCTCAAGTATTGACTGATGTTTTTACTGTCCAGGAAGGACAGAGGTCAGAGTCACAGTTGGAGGCGTAGCCTGATGACAATGCTTTTGTGACAGTGTGGGAATGGGCTGACTAGCAAAAAGAGGACATTGTGTCTGTTTCTATTCTCAACTCAAAAAAAAAGTTCTTGTAAGGCTGTCCCAGATGTTTGTAAAATAAGACAATAATTTATTGTATTGCAAAAATGTGCCTGAACAGAGGCAACCTGGATTCATGGAGACATTTCTGGTACAGAAATATTCTCCACAGTGTAACTTTGCTCCTCCTCATAGCTATGACAACCCAAGGAAAGATCACCTTGCTCCCATCTTTCTTCAAGAGGACACAGCTAATAGGTGCTCATACCTAAAGAAATATTGAAAGATTCTGTGTAGGCCTTCATGTTAGATGTCTTTTCTTCTTTTAGCAGAAACAGTCCAACTTCTCTAAGCAGTCTCATAAAAACTGATAATGTTTAAAACAAGAACTTCCCACTCTGAAAGAAATATCTCCTACTGCCTTCCCGTCAGAGAGAGCCTATCCTTTCCTGCTGGGTCACCCAATGAACTTTCCTTGCCTGATCTTTAGTGTCAGAAAGGAGAGGAATAAAGAATTTCTCATAACAGGGCACAGGTAATTCCTCCTTGCTTACATTGGTTTACATCTGCACCATCGTGTAAAATCACATACATCCAGAATCTGTTCTGAACTGCTTTCAGTAGAAATGAAACAGCCTTTTCCTCTCCTCTTCACCTCATATCAACCACCAAAAAGAGCTGAGCACACTTTCTGTATCCTGGGCATCTCCTCATGGGAGATGACCTTTCTTGTTGCTCCTTGCAGCTCAAGTATCTCCTGCTTTATCAACATGAAAGGATGTTTAAGTCCTAGACGTTTAAGGCCCAGAACCTGGAAAATTTGTTTTGTTCCCTGTTCGACTGCAGACTTCCTGTGTGACATTAGACGAGCCATGGAGTCTTTCTTTGCTCCAGTTTCCCATTTCTGAAAGGACATAATTTTACTTGCCCCTCTCAGAGGCTTTGAAGATTGTGAGGCACAGGTACTGCAGCAATAGAGGGCACACCAACCCTTAACCCATGCATTTAGGGAGATAGATAGTTCCCCATTTTGGCCAGGTAGACCACAGAATCTGGCCCTCCATCAACACAATCATAACAGGAGGAAATAAAGCCAGTTGATGCATGAGGTTCTTAGTGGTTCTGGAAATCAGCAAACAGATACTTCACATATGCCTGTTTCAGACAAACTTCAGGAACCCATTTTATGATCAGTCAGGGCAAATTATCTGGTCAGTAAGCCTTTGCATTCATTATTATTTCTACTAGGAAGCCACAGATATTATACAGAATTAATCCAAAGGAAGCAGCGTTTGTCCCATCAGAATTCTCTGCTTAACATATATTCAATCTCGGGGAGAAAAAAAGTAATCATTATGCTGCCTGCCAGGTACAAAGCAGGAAAGTTTGAATGCAAACAAGAACACTTGTTATCAGTTAACGACTGTAACTATTTGCTGTTCATCACTCTTCTGCCTCTCATGGAAGTTTCAGGCATACGATGAGAGAGTCGAAACGACTCCAGAAACTTTAGCGATCTGTCACATATTGCAAGTGTGAACAGTCAAAATGATCAATGTTTGAACATGCCATGTGATGGTAATTGACACAACAAGAAAAGCTTTTACCCATACTGAATAATGAATAATAATCAATATATTGGCAGGACTGATTCACTGCTGATTCACAGACAAGGAAAAAAGCCATATTCCTTTAATCATTTATTTACCATGACTAGTTCTGTCATATCAAACTGCAATGCTGCAACAGCACTTTATAAATGAGCATTGATTTCCATCAAGCATTTAGTAGAAGTTTACAGCATAGTTAGGCTGCTGACATGTGTTGCTTCAGAAACAAAGCCCAATGCCTACTTTTCAGACTGCAGTCACAAATCCCATCTTCCAGCTGGAGCACTGGATCTAGGTATAGAAACAACATGCCAAAGAGCAGCAGTTTTCAATGCGATATGAGAGACTGGTGTGACTATGCAGCCTGTATGCCTATCTTTAATGTTGGATTTTCTTGATTTATTACAAGTTCAGAGAAGATGAATAGCACATTTCACTAAATTGCGTGTTAAAATATGTAGTTGGCCATACATAATACAGCTATTTGGCAGAATATATTCATTATAAAACACAAGCCTGTCTGTGGTTTCCTTACTTTCAGGTGTTCTGTTTTTCCTCCTTGCTGACCATTTTGACATTTCTCTCAGCTTTCTCCAGATTAAACATCACATGTAATCTCATGAGCAGTGTTTGGTATTATCTAGGTAAACTTTTATGTATCTTTTTCATAGATACATCATTGATTAAACAATTTATTGTAAGAGTAGTTCCTTTCCCCTCTTCCTTTGCACTGTTGTATTCAGCACAATCCATTTCCTAATCACTGTTGTCATTTATCTCTTCGTTTTACCTTGTCACCTACTTAATTCCACTAGAGGCATTTCTAACATCTCTGTCTAATAATCTCCACTAACAATGCAGAACACTATTAGCATAATAAGCATTTCCCATCTGCACAAATGAGACTCCTTCTAATCAGTCTGAAAACTAACTACTGTACATAAAAATAGCCAGGAATCATTAGAATTAAAGAGAGAACATATTCCCCTGCAAACAAGCTTCTTCCCTCTCTCCTCCTGGTGGTAACAACTTCATCTGTCTTTGTAATAGTAAAGTATGCAAGTCCAGGATTGAGCACAGGGTCCCAGGCCTCTACCCTGTTTAATGTTAGTTATGATCCCTTACACAGTTTTGAGCTAGGACAAACTGCCAGCAATACCCAAACTCATTTTAGGGGTTAGCACAAACCATGGGCTCATCTCAGTGAGCAGTGTAAAGAGCCACACTGTTCCATGGGTGAACAGAGTTTGGCTGTATGAACCATACATACCTCTACTCCACACCCCTGAGTATGACCCAAACCCTATGGAGTTGAAGGGAGACTTGCCAGGGAATGTACTTGGACTTTGGACTCAGCCTCTTTTCTGCGTGGAGACCTGCAAAGATGAGCAATGTTTGAATAAAATGAGGTGGCATATTTCTGCACTTATCATCTTTAGAAGCTTTTCCATCAAAAGCAGAGGCATAGGTGTTGGCAGACCCTTATGTTTGTGTCCTCTAAGTCAAATTGATTCCTTCCTCACAGCATCAGACTCAGGTGACAGCCATCAGCCATCACTGGTCCCATCTCATCCCATATTTACCTGGGCCTTTAATTTAGCAAAATCCTTGATCTGCATAGTTATTTCTCCAGTCAGTATTGCAATGGATCACCTCATTCCCATTGTTTTGGGGGGGCCTGGCTTGTTCAAGGAAATGCCTGGCAACCTCAAAACGTGACCAAGGAAACCTACTCTTTTTGACCATAAGCCTCTACTGTTTCAACAGCATCCCACAGAAATCAAAGGAAAGTGCTGGGAACTAACTGGAAACACAAACTGGCCCCTTATTAACACCAATGAAGTTATGCCTGTGCAAAACAGTTGCTGGTGTAATATACTCTCCATTTTTTCAATGCAAGATGGCTTTTGCTCCTGAAAACTTTCACTCAGATTAAGCATAAAAACAGGTTTCTAGCCATACCCAATAACTGAAGAAAGTTTCAGAATGTCATTAGATTTGGTCAAACCACAGCTTTATGCTTGCCTTCATGTAAGGGCACAGAAAACAGATTACTTTTCTGCATGACATATTTTACCACATTTGCCGGCCTACCACTTCTCTCTAAGTTTCAAAGTATTCTGAGTCTTTCTTTGCTATCAGGTCTTTGATGAGAAAGGTGCAAGGATATTGCATTTTTGAGTGCAAATGGCATGACATCCAGTGAAAAAAAAAACTGTTGGGGGCAGGCTATTTTTCAGCTTCTAGTTCCTTGATCTGCTTCATTGCATGTCTGCACAAACAGTGTGATGCCCCATTGGAGCTGGTGGGAGAGGAAAGCCAGGAATGAGGGCTAGGGTTGAGGGCAAAACCAGGGCTACTTCAGCCAACTTCCACTTTAGAAACAGCAGTTTCCAAATATGTAACCACAGCTTTCAAAAGCTAAATTTTAGGTCTGTAAGATGGGTTCCAGTTTTGGATTCTAGACTCTCCTGTCATCTGGAATTGTTTTATAATATCTTTCAAGTGTTTGCTACGAGGTGGCATGGGTGTCAGCTCTAATTATTTCATGCTACCTGTTGCCCATCATATTTTTCCAGGAAAGCCCCCACCAAACCAAAACCAGCATTAATCTTTATAGAATAGTGTTGTTTTCACCACATACCTTCTAGCACCCAGTTGCAGAGAATGGTGAGGATTTATTTTTGTTGTTCTTCTTTGGTGGTGGTGATGGTCTCCATAAATAAAAGACCTCCATAAATAAATAAGTCATTCGGAGGGAAAAGAAACTTTTGCCTCATGCTGCATCCTGCTTCACCCACACATACAGTTCTGTCCAACGCATTTTTCTGGAATGTCTGTTATTTTTGTTACCTTTGCCCAGGCTAAGAAGGAATTACAAACACAGAAAGATTTCACAAGTTATGAAAAGAAAATGCAAAAAAAAAAAATAATAATATGATGGCACTGAGTAAGCTATGAGCATTTCAGTATGTGTCATTAGAGTCTGTCCTATGTGGCTGTATGCTTGCTTCCATTTAAGGGCAGAGATAGGAGAAAACAGTTTCTTTAAAATGTTGCAGCTGTATTGGTAATTAAAAACATCATATGTGTCTTTGGTTGAGGCTGAGGGCCTTGCAGAGGAACTGAGATTGTGGCGTGTAGACTGTTGGAAAGGAATGGCAACAGCCCTTCAGCTTCAGTGACCTTGCAAAGGATCTTTCTGCACATCTACCTCTTTGCACTGGTTCCCTGGAGTGACCCTGGTGAGTTGTGTGGCAGCCTTCAGTGAATGGTGGAACAAGTGAGATCATTTTGAAGAGCTTTAGAAGATCTTACTTGGCCATTTTGAAGTGATTGTTTCTGATGGAGTATATTTTATTTTCTAATTATATTTATACATAAAAGCAGGAAACCTCAGGAAAGAAGTACAGAAGTACATTGTTAAAAAAAGGCTTTGCCTATACTGGTAGACTAGGACTGGAGAATGTAAACAAGCCCTGACATACGTTCATCTCTACTGTTTTTGTCTACTCTCTGGCAAAGACCAGGCACAGCTGAGGAAAGAGTACATGCAAGGGTCTATTGGCAGCCAGGGCGAGGCCACCCTGCTATGGGGCAGACACTTCAGCCATAGGGATATGGCCAGTTGATCATAGGACCAAAGAAGACGCCCTGGTCTGTTTTATTTGCTAGTATTGATGTAGCTAAAAGCCTGCAGATCCCTGACCACATCTGAATTTGTGTCTGAGGCATGCTCCTGGTGCTTCTGGTGCCCAAGGTGCAGGTAACAGAGACAAACTTGGCTCTGCCAGCCCTTTGGCCTGCTCTCCTCCCAGAACGTGTCATTCCGTTCAGGAGACGTTGCGATTCATCTCATAACAAGTGTCACTACATAATATTTGCAGATTATTAAGGCACTAGAAACCATGAGTGTTGATAAACTAGAGGTTTCTGTCATATGCCACGTATTTTCAGACTGAAAGAACAAATTTTAACTAGAGAGACTCTTCAAACAGTAGGTGGAAAACACAAGGATTTAAATCAGGAGCTGGATAATGCTAAGCAGCTTTCATCTACTTTAATTAGAGATAATGTTTTCCTTAATCATAAAATTGAATTTATGGGAATCAATTTAAAAGTGTGAATTTTTTAATACTTAGAGAAAAATAATTTGCTTTTATATATTGAGAACATTTCCAGGCTATGAAACCTAAAAGAAAATTTCTTCATTACTATGTTCTGACCCACATCTCGGGTTGGAAATACCTGATTAATCTTATTCCTAACTAAAAAAAAAAATTCCTATTAATTAACAAGGATCCATCAATTATTTATTAGTATCAGTAATTGCCAATTTATAGATCTGTTGTCATCAAATTTAAACATAAAGACAAAACCTTAAATTTTTCCACATGCACTTTTCTACAACATATGATGAAAAATATTTTTTCCTTAAAATATAAAGACTACCACATAGGTTGTTGAAATTGTTCTTCAAACCCCATGTCCTTATCAGTTTGCTTATAGGCAGATTAAAGTGTTTCTTTACTTGAATTTACCTGAGCTCTAAGGTACTGAAGACAATGTTTTGGTTTCTACACGAATAGAATCATAGAATCATAGAATCGTTAAGGTTGGAAAAGACCTCTAAGATCATCGAGTCCAACCATCAACCCAACACCACCATGCCCACTAAACCATGTCCCTAAGCGCCTCATCTACACGTCTTTTAAATACTTCCAGGGATTTATGAAAGTGACTCAACCACTTCCCTGGGCAGCCTGTTCCAATGTTTAACTACTCTTTCAGTAAAGAAATTTTTCCTCACATCCAATCTAAACCTCCCCTGGCGCAACTTGAGGCCATTAGGAATAGTATTCCTAAAAGCAGGAATTTCCAGCTTTTAGACACATTGTCTTTATAGTGTGTCTGTTGTGTTTGCGCTCATGTACACAAACACACTGAGAATGTATTAGTCTTATATATGAGACTAGTGAGAGTACTTGCTATGATAAAGAAATATATTGTGTGTCTGTGTGTGTATGCACATTTCTGTTGAATTCAATTGTTTTCTTTTTTACTTGTTATGATTTTCAAGCACTGAGTTATTTGGATGCTGAGTCAAAGCCCTGCTTGATATAATAACACTAGTACACAGACTGGCTGCAAGAGAGACAACTGCTTGGGCAAATAAAGCCAACAGGATATTTTCAAATACTTTAAAGCATTTGTAAAGAAACATTTAATATGCGTTTTCCTTTGTGCCACCCTGATAGAGACATATGATGAAACTATCTCAACATTCTAAGACTCAGTGGTATAATTATTCTAAAGATATTCTTGTTAAATAGCTACTGATACTGAACGTTTTCCACACTTTTTTCCCCCTTTCATTTCCTGTAGTGCCCGCCTAATGGAACAACACTGAATGTTGCTAATGTAAAAACATTTAATTTTATCAGAGTAGAATATTCAGCTTTGTATCTTTCACATATAATAATGTATCTTACATACATGTATCTATATCTTATGTGTATACACTGTATTTCCATATATGTGTGCATGTATAATTTTAGGTCATCTATTACCATATCATATGGCATGGATTTAACTTTTCATGGGGTTTTACTTTGAAAAATCACCAATCCCAGGATTCTGAATAGCTAGATACACACAACAAATAGATGTCTAAGGACTTCTAAAAAAGACCTATAAACTAAATTGGGTGATGTGACAAATTCTCTGGATAAATGCAGGATTTAACATGTTGAGTGGTGCTTTGTATTTCAACATTATCTGCTCTATAGGTTGCTAACGCTTGTTTACATATCAGGGATTTTTTTAGTTACATGTGCCTGAAAAGGGTGAATATTTTTATGGCTTTGCACAGTAGACCTCCACCCCCTCATTTACAATCACTGAGATGGAATGCAGAGATACTGACTTCAGTGATATTTGGATCAGGCCCTCAGACTGTAATTGGACACGCTGAGATCTCTGCTAAAAAAGTTCCTTAAGGCAAATGATGCACTTCAGAGGACACGACCTAAATACGGTTTATAGGGCTTTTAGGAAAGCAGAAGTTTGGATAAGAGAGCTTCTAAGACACATGCCTTTCTTCTTCCTGAACAATGTGAACATTTAATTTTTCCTACACATCTCCTCCTCTTCTACTGCCTGTCAGATAAAAAAAGACTCACAGATGGTTTTGTGGGGGAGAAAAAAGACCCTCTTTTAACCTCTACCCCACCCCCCAAATAACTGCATATCCAACGCAAATTTATCAGAAGCCTTATGTGAGTTTCAAAACTTTTGCCAAGTCCACATTTTCTGTTTTACCAAAAATCTAATTTCAGATTTCATTCTTTTAATTAACAGATCACAGATACTACTTTAATTAATTATGCGCTACCAAATTAAATCAGCTAGATGTGGGTGCTTGCTTTTCTGCTGAGCTCAGTTGGAATTACACTATCAGCACAAATGTTCACTGATGGAGAGGACCTGTCTGCTCTTATGACGAATGGGATCATTCTTTAGAGCACTGGGTTGGGTTTAGCTGACCAGATCTCTTCTAGGCTTACACAAGGGCAAGAAAACGTCCCTAATGAATTCCACAGCTAAGTGCCTGATCCAGCTCTACTAAATTCAAACAACTTTTACCACTGATTTCAACCGAAAGTTGAAACTGATTTCAAGCTCCCCCACAACCATCTAATGTGTGCATGTTGTCCTTCAAGCAAACAGAACAGATGCCAAGTTCAAAAATCCTGAAGATGTTCCCCCAAATTTCAGCAATATACAGTATTACAGTGTCGCACTACATAAGGTACAGAGAGCTCATCCTTCCCTCAGGACTTCCATCCGTGCATTTTTCTCATATTACCCCAGAGCCAGGCTGATGTGTTTAATTTAATACACAGTGAGTCAGAAGTGCCTTTTTTCATAACCTAATGAAAACATTAACATATATTCTTGTTCTGTGCTCATTTATATCGCTCCCAACTGTGTGTCTTAGAGTAAGGCTCAAAAATCAGAGACAAAGGGAATCCCAAACTAAGCAAGGATGTCAACAGTTGAAATAATTCTGGGCCCACAGCAAATTAATGCAAAAGCATGGGAGCACTTCAGTTCAAACGGAAGTTCTGCAGTTGAGAACAAGAACAGAACCATAGTATAATAAAAGCAGTTTAGGTTGGAAGGGACCCCTGAGGTCATCTAGTCCAACCTACTGCTCATAGCAGGGCCAGCCAGATCAAACTGACCAGGGCCTTGTCTAGTCCAGCTTTGAATCTCCAAGGAAATAAATTTGACAGCCTTTCCATGGAATGTGAGCTTTCTAGGACCATATGGCTATTCACAGAACCACAGTGGAAGAATCTAGGACACTGGTGATATCCTTGATCTCACCTTCTCCTTTTCATTAGGCCCCATCACAGTCTTTTATGTCATTTGATATTTTGTCCTAAAGGTTACCAGTTCTGTGGCATGCTGAATGTGCCAAATAGATGTTTTATGAAGTCATCTGGACTATACATCTATTGACTGCACTTATAGCAACTGGACCTGATGACCTAGATCGTCTCCTGCAGGTCTCTGCTCCTAGCTGAATCTGTAAATATTAACTGCACAAGTAAACCACTACCTGCATGAATGACAGTTTGTTTTTCATAGTCTACAACAGCATATTTTTGCATGTGAAATTACCTGCTTGTGACAGCATAGGCATGTTTTGCATGCATATTTTATGAGAGTTGCCTTTGAAAGATGGTCTTCGGATAACCTATTGCCATGGTTTAACCCCAGTTGGCAACTAAGCATCACGCAGCCCCTCGCTCACTCCCCCACGGTGGGATGGGGGAGAGAATCAGAAGGGGAAAAGTGAGAAAACTCATGGGTTGAGATAAAGACAGTTTAATAGGTAAAGCAAAAGCCGTGCACGCTAGCAAAGGAAAACAAGGAATTCATTCACTACTTCCCACCGGCAGGCAGGTGTTCAGCCATCTCCGGGAAAGCAGGGCTCCATCACGCGTAACAGTTACTTGGGAAGACAAAAGGCCGTAACTCCAAATTTCCCCCCCTTCCTTCTTCTTTCCCCAGCTTTATATGCTGAGCATGACATCATATGGTATGGAATATCCCTGCAGTCAGTTGGGGTCAGCTGTCCCGGCTGTGTCCCCTCCCAACTTCTTGTGCACCCCCAGCCTACTCGCTGGTGGGGTGGTGTGAGAAGCAGAAAAGGCCTTGACTCTGTGTAAGCCCTGCTCAGCAGTAACGAAAACATCCCTGTATTATCAACACTGTTTCCAGCACAAATCCAAAACATAGCTCCATACTAGCTACTATGAAGAAAATTAACTCTATCCCAGCCAAAACCAGCACACCTATACAGTACTCCTGGAAATCCATATATAATGTAAATGACTTCTGTTCCAAGGGTAAATATATGCAAATGAAATAAAGAGGTCCCACCCTTCCTGCAAAATTTCAGCTTCACACGTCAATCCAAAAGATGCATTTTGTGTATCTGTTTATTAGAGGAACCACACAAAAAATGAAAGGTGTGGTACACACCTCCTGTCAACCTGTTCTCTATGTAGAACAGGAAAGATTGTCCAATCCTTCACCAGCAATGAAGAGTTGAGAGGATTAAGCCACACCTAATTTGCAGACTTGTTTCCATCCACAGTTCCATTCTCTACTATGAAATATTTAGACTGCTAAGGAATTGAGAAACAGTGTAAAAGAGGAATGTGCAAGAAATTAGGGAAGATAAATTGAGGGGAAGTTACAAAGTACAGTATTTAGCAAGACATATGCCCTGGGATGCTTAACCTGCTCCCCAGGCCCCCATTTCAACATGACTTTGCAAGCACTGCTGACTGTTTTGTTTTATTGTGGACCATGTAGATAGTAAATGGGAATTGATGGGAGATACTATCAAGTGATGGAGGAACTCAGTAGCAAGAGGAAAGCAATAAAAGAAAACATACTGTTTCTTACGTTCCTCAGCCTCACACTGAGATACTTCATAGTTCCTGAATTTTGTATAAAATTCTATATCAGGTTTTTCAAGAACTCTGTCAGAATCTACCTGTCAAGTGAATAAGGGAAGTATGGCATGATCAGGAATGTCCATAAAGACTATTGCATTGCAGACATTCACTATATGACAAGGGACATAGCCCTGCAGCAACACACGAAAAAGTTGGTTTTGATTCCTTCATGAACAAGTAGGTGGCCAGGAACAAGTCACCCAGGCATTCTACTCCCCAGTTCTGCACCTGCAAGATAACAATACCTCACTGAGAGCTGTAAAGAAAAAAAAAAAAGTTGGTTACAATGAAAGTTCTCTTTTGCTTTTTTTACAGGGAAAAAAGCAAGGTATGGTTGAAAAATGTCCTTGACCCCAAGTAAAAGTTGAAAGAACAGGAAAACACTTTTTACATGAAAGATAAAAACTGTGAATAACATTTCTCCCCATCTTTCTACCACCACACTGAACATACCTTTCATACTCTTAACAACTTTGTGGTGACAGGCAAGCCTTGCCTTTGTCTGTCCAGGGAAGGGATTCTTAGCACAACTTCCTCAGTGAGCTCCATAGGGAGCCCTGCTATTTGCTGCCCCTCTCAGTAGAAGAGAAAGGGAAAATGAAGCGCAAGAGAAGACTCCAATAAACCTTTGTTTTGGTGTCCAAAGCAATTCCCTAGCATGTCTCAGCTGCAGGAAAGTGCTTTCTACAACCTGAGATACAGGAGCAGGAAAAAGGCAGTGCTTTCTTCACGCAAATAGCAACCTGTACTTGCACAAGCAGACGAGTTGTGAGTAGTCGCACTGACTCCTGTGAGATAGCGCAGATGACTGAGGTTTCCAGAAACCACCTACTCCGTTTGCACATTGTGGGATCCAATATTATTATGCTGACCAAACTGTTTATGAGCATCCTGCTAATGCTTGTACTCCAGAGGCCTTGACTTTACCTCCTTCAAGGCCCAATCCAACACCCACCAAAGTAAATTAAATAAATCTCTTTAGACAGGAATGCTAACAGCACTGAAGGTACAGAGAGGACAAAGAGAGGCTGGATCCCAACACTCCATAACACTTCTGTGGCGATGCTATGTTAAACTTAGCATGCTTTGCCATTTCTGTAGTTCCAGGTACTAAGTGCAGTTCCATTTCTGTAACTCAAGCAATTAAGTACATTCATCATCTCATGAGTTTTGACCAAGTGCATTTGTTCAGATACTTTACAAATGTTTATGGTATACCTCCTCAGGAACAATGAGATTAAACTTAAGTTCATATTCAACATAGGAAATATTTCATCTAGCACATAAATGTTTAAAACATGATTGTACTCTGCTACAGCTCCTTTCAATGCAGTTTTAACTTCAGATGAATGCGTGAGTACAACAAAGCAACAGGGAAATCCTGCACTGATATTGTAATTCTGAAGATTTATAAGGAAAACTGTGGGGAAAAAAAACGTGTAGTTTGGAAGAAAAGTGTTACTTAACAGGAGAAAAAAAAAAAGCAGCAGAATCAAGCCCTACATCGCTGCAACAGTTTTTCTAACTATATGAATGTCCAGAAAGATATTTAGCTTTCTCTCCTTGTTGTAATAGGTTAGGCTAGTCTTTTGATTCATAATCTCTGAAATATCTGTTCCTTATTACTTTCTGATCCCTAGTCATTATTAAAGTATGAAATAAAGCTGAATTATGAAAAGATCTAGAGACATAAAAATAATCAGCATTCTTTAATGAGGGCTGAAATATTTTTCTTCAATTGTTTCCAAAATTAACAAGAAGCCTCTAAAAAAAAGCTATCTTGACTTCTATTTAAAAAAATAAGAAAAAGAAGGGATGTAAAAAGACCTCATTTAGCCCATGCTCTTTCCGCAAGGATTTTTGATAGATTTATTATTCTAAGAATAGAAACACCAGTATACTTTTCATAAATCTTTTTTTTCTGACAGAGAGTTGCAGTATCTTTTATTGATACCTCTACTGTCTTAAACTATCATCTGCAATTTAAAATACCCAGAATTTAGTTGTAACATCATGATATCTTCTGAAGGAATTCTGTAATATGAATGGTCTTATTCTGGGCCGCCAGTCTCCAATGGAGACATGGACATACTTGTGCAAGTCCAGCAAAGGACAATGAAATGATGAAGGCACTGGACCATCTGACTGCATCTGTTCAGCCTGAAGAAGAAAAGGCTCACGGGAATCTTCTCAATATGTATAAGTACCTGATGGGTGGGGAGTAAAGACAGAGCCAAAGAATTCTCATTGGTGCCCAGTGAAAGGTCAAGAGGGAATCAGCACAAACTGAAAGGCAAGAAATTCCATTTAAATGTAAAAAAAATTATTCTTTATCTACAGTGATACTCTCTAAACACTAGAACAGGTTGACTAGCGAGACTGTGGAGTCTCCATCCTTGGAGATACTCAAAAGCCAGCTGGGCACAACCCTGAGCAACCTGCCCTAGTTGACCTTACGTTGAGCAGAGCTGTTATACTCGACACTCTCCAGAGGTCACCTCCAACCTTCTGTGATTCTGTGAAAACCTGGAGTCTGTAGATTGAAAGGTCCAAAGAGATTTCAGTCACATTAGTTCTTTACATCAATAAGGCTGACGAGACAGAAATTTGACTGCTGTGGAAATCACAGAACGGTTGAGGTTGGAAGGGACCTCTGGAGGTCATCTGGTCCAACCCCCCTGCTCAGGCAGGGCTACCTAGAGCCAATTGTCCAGGACCGTGTCCAGATGACCTTTGAATATCTCCAAGGGGAAACACTCTACAAGCCCTCTGGCCAACCTGTGCCAGAGCTCAGTCACCCTCACAGTAACAAAGTGTTTCCTGCTGTTCAGATGGCACCTCCTGTGTTTCAGTTTGTGCCCATTGCCTCTGGTCCTGTCACTGAGCCCCACCTGACTCCATCCTCTTTGCACCCTCCCTTCAAGTATTTACATACATTGATGAGATCTTCCTGAGCCTTCTCCAGGCTGAACAGTCTCAGCTTTTCCCCATAGGAGAGATGCTCCAGTCCCTTCATCATCTTTGTGGCCCTTCATCAGACTATCTCCAGTATGTCCATGTCTCCCTTGTATTGAGGAGCACAGAACCACATGCAGTACTCCTGGTGTGGCTTCACCAGCACTGAATAAAGGGGAAGGATCACTCACCTCTCTTGGCCTGCTGGCAACACTCCTCCTAATGCAACACAGGACACCAAAGCTGGCATGAAACGGCAAAAAGCTTGCTCAATTCTGGTTCATGTTCAACTTGGTGTCCACGAGGACCCCCAGGTCCTTTTCTGCAAAGCTGCTTTCCAGCCGGTTAGCCCCAGCATATACTGGTGCGTGGGGTTATGCCTCCCCAGTTGCAGGACTTCCACTTTTTGTTGAACTTCATGAGGTTCCTGTCAGCCCATTACTTCAGGTGATATTTTCAGCTGGAGATACCTCCCAAAACAACTAAAAGAGATTGTGATTCATTATGATTAAGACTAAATAAGCCCTCCATTTATATACAAATGTTTTATGTTTGGGAAATATAACTCTTCTACAGAAAAAGTATATGTAAACAGGTAAATGGAGGAAAGAGATTCAATTTTTCTTGTTCAGACACAGCCAAATAAAATTAGGAAACATTTACTGAACCTAAAATGCATCAGCTTCTTAATGATATTCCAGATGTCACTAAACGAATTTGCATTAATACAAAGCAGAAATTATAAATAAATACTGAAGGTCACATCAGATAAGAATTCACATCCAGCCTCCAACCCAACTACGGACAAGATAGTCCCAAAAGCAGTTATCCACAATTTATGAAGTCTGACTTCTGGTGTTCCTCTCCTATATAGATTATCTACTTGTATTAGATAAACTTTTTAGCTCTCCTTTCTTTGTGCTCTTTCAGATTGCCTATTTTCATGAACCTTGCAGGAATATAGTGTCCTTGAAACCTCTATTTCTCAGTCAAATGAGATTTAAAAGTAATAATAAGTTCAAATGTTAATTTATGATAAATAGTCACAGTTAAAACATAATAATAAGCACAGGGTAATGAACCAAAGCTGCTCTGAATGCCATCTCCTTAAATTTACACGCCAGAGCAATGGTGTGTATAAGATTTTCCCAGAAAATACTACAGTAAAGAAAACACTCTTGCTTACTAATTCAAGCTGACACTACAAAAACTAGTTCTCTCTGTAATCTGTTGCAGCAATGATGTAAGCCAAGTAACACTAAACATGCTTTAGTTGTAAGTAGTTGTGTTTCATAGCACTACAGCTAACTTAGGGAAAGCCACCACATTGATTTAATCATGCTAATAAAGCATCTGGGCAATGCTGACATAAATATAATCCTTGTTCAGGGCTAAGGTTTACATAGAATGGCTGAAGATAGAGCTTTCCCTGATTACTGATTTTTAGGAAAAGCAAAAATATCTGTGGCAATGACTAACATTCATTCCCCTTCCGCTCAGTAAGAATACAAATGAGCTGACCTACATGGCAAGAAAGATATGTATGTTTACCCAGACTTCTGCCTGCAAAGGTATTAGATGAAAGATGTCTCATATTTAAACAATTGCATGCTGCAGGACTTCCAACTTATGGTATTTGTTAGTAGCAATTAATACTGGGATCATCTGCTTCCTGACAGTCTCTGGCAGTTTGTTAGGAATTTTTGGTATTAATATATATTTTAAAGGTTGAAAAGTCATGCAATAGGTGCACATTTGATAGATGTGCAGATATATATTTTAAAAAGGAGTGGAAAATCCTAGCAAAGTGAGAATGTATAAAAAAAGCAGAACAAAGGAAACAGCATAGAATCATAGAATCGTTAAGGTTGGAAAAGACCTCTAAGATCATCGAGTCCAACCGTCAACCCAACACCACCATGCCCACTAAACCATGTCCCTAAGCGCCACATCTACACATCTTTTAAATACCTCCAGGGATGTG
>NW_008825566.1:4394236-4400212 GCF_000699105.1 Pygoscelis adeliae | reverse complement strand
GAGAGACTTCTGCCAGCCGCTTGTAGAACGCTTCATCCGCCTCTTCATCCTGGTTGGGTGGTCTATAACAGACTCCCAGCAGGATATCTGCCTCATTGGCCTTCCCCCTCATCCTTACCCATAAACACTCGACCGTATCATCATCACAATCGTTGAGCTCTATACAATCGAAACACTCCCTAACATACAGGGCCACCCCACCACCTCTCCTTCCTCGCCTGTCCCTTCTGAAGAGTCTATAGCCATCCATTGCAGCACTCCAATCATGAGAGTCACCCCACCATGTTTCTGTGATGGCGACTAAGTCATATCTATCCCACTGCACAATGGCTTCCAGCTCCTCCTGTTTGCCACCCATGCTGCGTGCATTGGTGTAGATGCACTTGAGCTGGGCTATCGATTTCGCCCCCAGCATTGGCATGCCACCCCCAGGCTCATCTCTAGTGAGCATCTTTTACTGTGTTCTCTACTTTTGCCATCTTTATTCATTCCTACTTGGTTTTCCAAGCCTGGTTCATGATTTTCCAGAAAGAGATCATATCACTAGTTTGTGTGTTTATAGAGACTTAGAAAGGATGAAGAGTTGGGCTCCAGAAAGACAAATCACAGGCAATTATTCAGAAGGAACTATTACATGGTTATAAAGATATGTCTAAAGCATAATCAGCTTGTAAAAATAAACTTCTTATTTAATTAAAAAGCATTTCTATGCTTAAATGTCTTAATTTGTGTATTACTTGATTGTTCTAATTCTATTGCATTTCATATCTGTTTCTTTAAACCTGGACAACAATTGTGTGCCATTACTGATAACAAATTTTAAAAAAATAATTATTTAGTGAAAGGAAAATAGATGTTTTCCCTTTAATTTTATATGCCTTCTTGTGATATGGCTTTGGTAGAAAAAAAAAGTCAGACCAAGTGTAGAGAAACAAGACAGTAAACTGACCTAAGATTTCTCTTCATCTGTGTGTGGTTGAGGGAGCTCACAAGGAGGGTAAGGCTCCGCTTTGGTTTTATAGCTATGGGATTTGGAAGTTGCAAGTCTGTTTAACAGAGAAAGCTAAAAGAACTGTATGGATTTAAATGGCAGTCTCATCTGTTCTACCGAAATACACCTTTCTTACTACTGTGATTTTGATCACCTGCTGTTCTCCAATTAAACTATGAACAAGTAAAAGGAATACAATATACTTTCATGTGAAATGCAACATAGTAACAAACAGAGCTTTTTTAAGAAAAGATCAAATGGGGAAGAACAATGTGTGTCTGTAGTGAACAGCAAAGATTCCTTTATTCTTCTGAATTGAGAAAACAAAGTGCTGGGAGCTCTGTTTTCTTAATGAAAGAATTCTAGGATAATTTGCCACCCACCCGGGACTCTGAGTGGCATGGTGAGTAGAAGGTAGAGAAATACTGTGTGTGATAGAAACAGCTTAAAGAACTGTTGATGGAAAGGAGTAGTCCAGAAGTTAGAAAATATGGGTTATATTCTTGGCTTTGTTGCCTACTTAGTGTGGAAGGAGAAATGGTATTCCATGTCTGTGTCTCAGTTCTATCTGTTAAATAAGGATTTTCTTTGTTTTGCAAGCTGCTTTGGTCTAAAAGTGCAGGAAGGTCTTAGTTACTGATCTATTTCAGTGATTTACAGAGAAGTTGCACTGTTCTTAATACACACCTGCTTCGTTTCACAAGTTTAACACGTTACATATTAAATCCACAGGACTCAGAAAGGAAGAAAGAGGTATGCGGAAATAACATCCTTCTTGTTACAGGACAGGGAACTAAGCTGCAAGGAAGTGAGGTGCCTGCCAGCAGCCACCTCACATAGCAGCTGGGCAGCAAAAAATGACAGCTGGATCCCCTGGTAGCCAATAAATGCCCTGATCCGTTAGACCATATCTGTCATGTAATAATAACATAGCTCTAACATAAATTAATGCACAAAAGAAGATTCAGTCTCATATCAGTCCTGTTTTCTTTTGGATAACGTAATTATCTGGGCTTTCAGTGCTGCAGTTCACCAAAAAAAAAAAAAAAAACAGCCTTCAAAAAGCCAGGATATTTGCAAAAGGAATTTAAAGAAGCACAGGAAAGAAGCTGATCATTTAAGGTTCCCAAAAAGCTGTGAGACAAAAGGAATCTGTCAGGGCACCATGTGGGCTGGGGGCTCCCCATGGGGGTCTGTCAGGGCAGGGCCTGGCAGCCAGGGCCCATCCCACCACCCCAGCCACGAGCAGGGCAGCCGAGGGGCACAGGGGCAGCCCCAGGCACAGCCATCAGGCACTTCCCTGTGGACGGGGACAGGCCGAGGCCGGGCCAGGATGTGGGCCTGGCTCAGTGGGGCCCATGGCCTGGTAGGTCAGGGCTGTAGGGAGCTGGAGGCTAGCCCTGCATGTCTGAGGCAGGGGCTGATGGCACCGGGGCACTGACATGGGGTCTTGGGCCGTGAGCAGGGTGGGGGAAGCCCAGGGGGACTGGTCCGGGACAGTCGGGGCTGGTGGTGGTCTCGGGGCCCTGGCAGAAACACGGGTGTTAGGTGGCTTGCTGTGAGCCCTGTGCTGGCAGAAAGCTATGCCGAAACGCACAGGTGAGTTTTTTTCCTTATCAGCCCCATTTATTAGATGCAACCCATTAGTCTCATTTGTATTTTAAACCACTCAACTCTAGCATTTCTGAGTGCAAATTGCTGTTATATTTGTTGTTCATGAGCAAGATAACACAGGTCTCTGCTACCTTTTCCTATAAGATTATGAGATTTTAGTATAACCTTAAACTTGCCTCCCTGAAGATTAGAAAGGGAGGTAAAAATATACAGTCCTTTCAAGCATCCTTTGAAATAATACAGCCTACTAATTTTTCCGGCATAAGGCATTTACTTTGCCAGCTGGTCTGCAAATTCAGCGCTAGATTCAGAGGTTTCATGCCAGCACCATTGCAATGACTACTGTTGAAACGGAGGTAAAGCTGGAAAATTTCAGCCTTGAGAAACGATCCAGCAATGACCACCGATGTCTTGGGGCAGGGTGAAAAGAAGGGATCCCACATGGATCACAGTGCTTACTGCTTTTATTTCCATGAAATCCCAGTGCACAAGATGTAGAGTTTTCTTTCTTATTGTAACTGGTGTAGACACAAGGTCTGATGTCAGTGGCAGAGGCAGGAGCCGAGGCCATTCTCCCCAGCTGAGTCACACAACACAACCACCCCAGTTCATCTGGCAAAGGCTAACCTTCAACAAGTGCTTTTAAATAGATGTCCTGAATTTGGTGTAGGTAGCCCACAACCCAAAGACAAGCAGCAACCTTGTGCAATAAGAAGAACAGAATCAACATTAAATTTGGGAATGAGAGAGACAGGGGCTGAAGGATGCCTAATCCTATGATCCCTCTACCCCTATTGCCTTCTTCTAGCAGATCTGGAAGACGTGTTTTTGGCTTGGTTTTTTTTTTTTTTTTTACTTACTACCTTAATGAGGAAAAAATTAAAAAAAAGAAAAAAAAGAAGGCTGTGTAACTAAGGCTAACCAGATTGCAGCAGTGCATCTTTTGTACAGAGACACTTAAACATTCAAGAACTAAGAAAGTGTAGCTTTTTAACTAATCTAGTGATTTACATTATCTCCCACTAAAGTCAATGAGAATTTTGCCATTGATTTCAAAAAAGTTGTATCAGGTACAAGTGCTTTTGGAGAGTGCAGTAATATCATTGTATCGCTAATCACAGGGACAACATTTTGTTCTGAAGTAATAGTTTCAGTTACATCTGGTTAAAAATCCTCCAATAGACTATTGCCCATGAACAAATTACAGATTTTTCATAAGTTAACCATTTCAATCTGACATGCCAATTCTGACAAATATAATTCTGAAAGCAAAATTGGTATTTTTTAATAGGAAAATTCATTTTTTACTTCCAAATTACTTTTTTTTATGTGATTTGGTCAACTGTGAATGACATATTTGGCATTTCATTTCCAGAGACATTTCAGAGACTTATTCTGTGTTCTTTTTCTTCATTTTCAGAAGAGAAAAAATATTACAGATCCAAATAATTTTGTAGCCTTACATAAGAAAGCCACATTTCAATCAGTTCAAACCATACCACCTTGTACTCGTGCTGATATAGTACCTATGCTGGATTCTCTCTTGGTTCTTATTTACTACCTTCATAATATTGCTGGATTCCCAGAGCAGCCAAGATAGTCACTTTTTACAGTGAAATGCCATTTAAACTGCATACCAGAGATGAAAAACTGACATCCACCATAAATATACTGCAAACCATCCCTGCCTGAATCTGTATTTCTGGTTTTGTTCTGTTGAAAAATGCATGGTGTTTGCAGCACTTACCTGATGACTGCATTTATTTTGCTCAGGTGAACTTAGTTGTATTTCAAGATCCTAAACCTAGTTAAATATTTTTCCACTCATTATTATATTAGGAACAGTTCACTTCTCAGTCAGCTAATAGGATCCTATTGCATACAAACATAAAATAAAATGGTTTTAGCTTGTTACATTTTCAGGCCAAGAGGTGTTTCTTCTTCTTCAAGGTTAAAATTAATTGTTTGAGGAAAACAGTTATGTATTTCTTCGAAGGCAAGAAAAAAAAATAGCTCATAGACCATAACTATAGGAAACATTCAGGGCTGTTACTGTTGCTACTCTGCAAATATACGGAGTATATTTATAGATGAGAGAGTAAATAGTGAGTGAAGATCCTTCCAGGGATTATAGATATCCTATTCAAAGATTTAAGTAAAATAAGCTAATAAATAATAGCACACAGTATGCTAAATATTAACCTAGATAGTGCCTGTATACTGGTGCATAATTAAGCCCTCTGTAAAAATACATATGGGTAGACAGCTTTGAAATTCCACCTTTAAAAGGCCTTCATCAGTCAAGTCATTCCATACAAACTGTAAACTTGTTATTTGCAAGCATAACTCAGAGACATAACCTGAATTACATATATGGTTTTCATCTTTGGAGAAGGGCTATGTAGTGTGTCCTCTCTCTGTGGAAAAAGCTAAGCGGTGGAGCCTTCCAGAAGCAACCAAGAACTTCCCGTGTGAGTGGATATGCCACATGCAGACCTCTCTGTTGTCTTTGCAGAGTCCAGCTACTACAGACCTTATCCTACAGTCTGTCTTAAAATAAGAGGACATTTTTTTGGTCTTTGCTATTGCCATCAGTCTCCGTGCCATTGACCTGGTTCCTGCAGTGCCGAAAGAGGTCTCTTAGCATCAGGCTAAGGGCCATTTTGTCTGGGGAAATATTATCATCTCTCCTCTTCAACCTTCTCATCCCTGCTCCACAGTCCCAGTGTTGCTGTGTTTCAAGCCCTCTCAGCCTGAGCTGTGGGTTTAAATTCCCAGAGGCTAAAGCAACCTTAGACCCCTGTTCTCCCACCTGTGCCTCTGGTAAAAATTGGGCAGTACCACGCCCCTTTAATGAGTAAAGTGGTTTGTATAACACAGGGGAATATTGCCCCAAACTCTTCATTCTCTATGTCCTTTGATAGTTTTGCTAACTTTAAATAAACTTTTCCTGCCAGAGAAACAGTTTTGTTTTTCAAAAGCAAATGGAGAGGGTACACTTCTAATTATAGGACAGCTTGGTCAGTACACATTTCAATCTTCCTTAAAAATAAATAAATAAACAGACAGACAACTAGCATAACAACTCATCTGTTAAAGCAGTTCTTTGGCTGGCAGAGTTTTCGGGAAGTTTATCTGTAGGTGTCCACATCAAACAACATCAAACAGCACCTGTTTTCTCTTTACTTTTTATTCAGAGATCCATCCACCCTCTGTAACCTACCTCTTTCCATGCACACAAGCACTTTGCATGCTGAATGCTTTTACTAACATAAATGAACCATGTTCTGCCTAACACCTGCATGTTGCCAAGGCTTTTTTTTTTTTTAACTTGTTGGCCTTTAAATGTTAAGGGGGGGGGGGGGGGGCAA
>NW_008825566.1:4386460-4393995 GCF_000699105.1 Pygoscelis adeliae | reverse complement strand
CCAAGAGCGGAAGCTCTCGGGCTGCAGCTGCCGGAGCAGCCTGATTGTCCATTTCAAACTACAGGAAGTTTTGGTTTCAAAGGAAGATTTGAAGGGGGGGGGGGGGGGGGGGCAAAGGAAAAAAAATTTAAAAAGCAGCTTGATTTTCATTCAATTTTCCAGGTATCTTTTGGACTACAAGTAAAATTTCTCATTGCAGATTTGAATAAGGAAGAATGACTTTAGCTCTCAGTTTGTTCATTCCTGTCCATGTTTTTTCTAGCTGTAACGTCATTATTGCACACTGCTTCAACATAAAGAGACTGCAAAAAATAATACGAAACACCAAGATATGCTAACATAAGAAGATAGGAATGGCCTTTTCAGTTCAGACTCCAGGTGAATCTAGCGCAACAATTTGTCACCATCAGCAGCCAATAGAGCCTGAGAAAGAACTGAAGAGGGTAAATGTGGGCTGATACATTCTCAGCTTAGTTTTACACCTTCCAGAAGCAAGGCATTCAAAAACTTAAAGTAGGAGTTGACATCTTTGTGTTTAACTGTCCTGATGAGCATTTGTCCCATGAATTTGTCTAACTGTTGTTTGAACCCAGGCATTTCATATTCACTTCCATTTATTATATATTTGAAAGGTGTTCAGGGTAACAGAATTAATGCAACTTTTTAACAAGTCTAGGAACTTCTCAGCTGACAAATTTCAGGCATATGCACACTGACAGAAGACAACTCACCAGAACTCCGTTCCCTGCTTGGGATCACGTGCCACATTGTGGCTTAACTCCTGTTTTTGCACCATTCCTTATCCACAGCACTGTCTCACAGACAGTCATAAAGAAACAGGTCTCCCAAATCCCAGTCAAGCTCCCCCCCACACACACACTTTATCACACCTACTTCTCTAGCTTGTTGTAATGTCACGCTGGATCAAATCCCTATGAAATATCATGAGCTGGGTTTGGATCACGGTCTTTCACCACCACAACACATACAGATATTGCTTGTGCCACTGGATGAAATATAGCAGTAAGAAATCGAAACAACAGAAATAATATTCATACACACAGGCATGTATCTGCATACCCTAAAGAGAGCATTAATATATGGGCTTAGTGCCTGTATGTGGCAAACCAGAAAAATTAACTACAGGTCATATAAGCAATATTTCTATTAGCTATCATGATTGGGGTTTGCCTTTGTCAGAAAAATTAGTTTTCCTCTGAGCATCACGAACAAGAAAACGTGCTGGATTTTCCCGATTTTCTTTTCCTTGAAACCCTAAACATTCCAAACCTGAAATATTTTGACTAGAAAGGAAGGTCTCAAGTCAGCACTGACACTTGTAAAATGTTTGCCTCCTTTATCTCACAGAATAAGCTCTATTTGTATTCCTGGGTCTCAGACATTTTTTTGTCATTTCCAATGACTTCCTGCTTATTGCTGAGACACAATGTTTTCATGCTTTTCAGGAAATTATGGAACTGAAGAGCTCTTACAGGCAGCCACTTGCATTTCTTTGGCGTGGGCACAGAAGGCAGGAGAAAAGTGGGATTCTGAAAACATATTACAGAGAAGATAAAACCATCTTCAATTTTTATAAAAAATAGATATTGTATATTTTTAGAGCATCCGATAATTTTACATTACTTGGCCCTACGCACAATGGCACCAACAATACTGTTGGCTGTTATCGTAGCACAATACAGTACTTTTAAGGAAGATAATGGACACATGATAATTACCAACACAATTACACTTACAGCAAGGCCAGTGTTCTCTCCCTCCTTTAACAAGCAGCTCCTCATCCGCCTTTCAAACAGTACAACTCTTTACTGTAGGCTTCTAGACATGAGGGGCCACAATAAAGGATTCATCAGGAAGCTTGCCAAAGTATTGTAATGGGAGGTAAAAGCCTAATTGCCTCACAGGTGAATGCCTCCAGTATGGATCTAAGCTGCAATGTCTTTAAAAGAACTCAATCAGTTGTTTTAATGCCATTATGTTTCAAATTTTAAGTGCAGACACTTAAGGAAAAGAATTCCCCAGTTCAGGTCTATCTAGTAGCTCTTTATGTTTGAATGACTGACACCTGTTAACTTAATTAGGTAATTAGTTTACTTTGAATTATTAAGGGAAAGATCTGAAATTATAAAAGCTATAACAGAGCTGGAGGGCTTTATTATTTTTTCTCTTTCTTTTCTGGTTTAGCTGAAAAGATAAAGAGCAAATGCACAGAAACATATGGTTCTAACCTTCTTGAAGATAGGCCTATGGGGGATTTTTCCAGGTTTGTGAAGTCAGCTCCAGAGTGATGTTATCCATTTTCAAACATTTTCTTTCCCTGTTTAGCTTTTTCAGTTTTCACAGACTTCTTACTCTCCCTGGTTTTGATAAGGATCAGTCATTGATTTATTGAAGTATTTTAAGAAAAGATCATTCTACTGGTATTTTCAGTTTGGCCAAAACTGGGACAATACTGCAGTTCTTATAAGGAGAAGACCTATTCTCATGAGATTTCCTAGCTGATTTTCATAACAAAGAAGTTACTGAAAAACTTTTTTGTGTTGCCTGAACCAAACCTTTTGAGATTCATCCTCTAGTAGAAGCCTTTCGCTTTTAACAAGTTCCCACTGATATGTATAGTGAAGACAGTCTCTGTGCATTAAGAGCAGCTTGCAATACAATGGGTTTTGAGCGCCAGTAGCTTCCCAAGCTTTGAAGCACCTGGCATAATAATGGCTGTGCTGATGGATGACCTGATGTGTTACACAGACAGAGTATAGCCTATCAGCATTATACTGATGGATTCTTTCCAGTACCTAAAGGAGAAGATTTTGAAAGGAAGACCTATTTCAACTTCAAGGGAAAAACAATAGGGCTGCAGAGCTGTGGGAGAGTGATGAATTGCTACCTGGCAGCTTCTGCTTCTAGGTGTAGCTGTCAGAGCTCGAATGTTTCCTCTTCTCAAGTAAGCATTTTCAAAGCTTAATGAGATGGAAGGCAAGAAGACCAGTATTATACTAGGTAGTCTTAGAAGCATGATTATGTTGAGCAGAATAATAAGTTAGGTGAGTTGCTCTGTTGCAACTCATCAACATTATATATAAGATGAAGCAAACATATGCTATAGGGGATACATCACATCACTTTCACTTTGGAGAATCAAGAACACAAACCACAGAATTCCTTATGAAACATGGCCAGCAGTAGCACAGTGTAGATGGAAGAGCACTGATGTTGTTTCAGTTATGTTTCTCAGTAAGCTACATTTATGATGTAAATTGGAAAAACTTCAGATAACATTTCTGAGGACCCTGATACCAATTCCTATTGAGCACCTTAAGAAAAAGCAAGTACAGAAACTCTTGCAGGTGGAGGATGTGATATCCACTAGCTGCAGCATAGACTCCAGGGCTCTTTTCTACATCAGCAGGTTCAGACGAGCTCACTCTGACCAGAGCCCAGCTGACTTGACATTTCTGATCTGGTAATTACACAAAAATCTCAGCACTGCCTTGTGCCCAGGTGGTAAGCATTGTTAAAGGCAGGTTATACTAGTCTGGACATTAACTACACCTACAAATCATAGGCAAAGCTGAAAGTGTGGGCAGAGTGTGTCCGTCTGCATCCATCAATATAAACACATAAATGCCTGTGCATCACTTTCTTTGATGACTTTTTGTTGCACTATCTTAAATTAACTGAATTGCAAAGTGCCATTATTTCTCTAACTGTAAAAAGGGAAATAATTGTATTTCTCCATCTCACAGATATGCTGAGAACCTTGATCAGTGCTAATCACATGCGTGGGGGAATTCAAAAGGTGCAATGTGTTGTTCTCAGAATGAGGCAGCGCTGAAATTGCTCCCTATCAGCTTTTAAACAAAGCTTAAATGATCATGAAAATTCTGATTCTCTAAATACTAGTGAGGGAGAGAAGGTATAGACAACACAAGCTCTTTTGGAATGGAGGAAGGAAGGTTTGGGACATCCCTAGCCACAGGGGTTTTCAGAGGATCATGCAGTAGCTAGATAATTATATTCCTGGGAACCACCTCACTCCTTCTGCTTTCTTAAGTAATTCACTGCTCTAATTAGAACCAACCACAGAGCACTGATAACAAAGGGGAGCCCATATGATGTATGACAGTTATTTAACTTGTCTTGGAATCAGACAGGCAATGTTATGTCCCTGGCTTCACGTGACTGAAACAAGAAAACCATGATTAGAGATAGCTATGTAAGAAAAAAAGTCTGTGTGTGGCAAGGGAAAGGATGCTGCACTACTATTGTCACAGACACAGGTGACATTGGTGTATCAATGTCTTAAAAATTCACTGTCAATTATATACACATCCCTCTAATTTGCACTTCAGAGACTTATTGAGGACAAAAGAAGCTGTGAGCATGACTCACTGTGTAAAGTGTTATATTTTTGTATGGCAAGTCTGAAGGGGAAGGATGATCTTTTCTGCTTGGGCTCAAAATAGTAATGACAATGTACTTAACCTAGGAACCTGACAAAAAACAAAATGAGTGATCTGCCTTTTAAAATCAATGAAGAACAATATAGAGAGTGCTTTATTTGCACAGCTTGTAGTTCTATATGGACACATGGGACCATACTCAGGCAGCTTTCAGTGCAGCATTTTCCTCCTGCACAGTTTACTGGGATTCAGGGCCTGGTAGCCTGCCCATCTGCCCTTTTACAACAGAGCTAGACTCTGATACTGTTTAAGTTAAGGTCAGGAAGTGGCAAGTAAAGAAGCAGATGCAGCGTTAAAGCCTGGTGTACTAACAAGGGTACAGGCTTGCTTTCATTTATGCCAGCTGCATAATGGCCAGAGAACTAAAAATTTATCCAGAGACTGACATGACAGAAGGACAACATGAACTGGACATAGCAGCTATAACCTTGGAGGCAAGAGGCAGAACAGTACACAGGCATTACGCTGACTATAGAATTTCTCATGAGGGATCCTCCATTAGATAGTATACTGACTTTAAGCTCAGATTGCACTGCCAGTGTTAGGTATTGCACCGACAGCAGGTGAGGAGCCTGAAACCTTTATTGAGGGCAAAAGAAGCTGTGAAAAAGACTTGCCACGTAAAATGTGATGCTTTTTCCACAGCAAGTTTGAAGACAGTGTCAATACTTAGCACCATCACATTTCATATGGAGAATGTGAGAGCATGGCACACAGTTGTGCTCAAGAGAGAAATGTTTATCAGCCATGGTTAACTGCAGCACGTAAATTAGCATGAGGTTTGTCCTGCTTGCTCACAGTGCATAAGCTCCCCTGTAGCTCCACTGAAATGAATAGGAGAATTTTGACAGTGAGTTACCACCCTGAATGGGTAGGCAAATCAGAATGTAGCTTTTAATCATCTAAAATCATAGATTTTGCACTCTCTAGCCGATCACCAGATCAGCAGTTTTTACACTGCTTTCCTGCCCCATATGTTCTCAGTGAAAATTTTTCCCAACTCTTTCATTCTTTTTTGTTCTCTTTTATTTGGTAGATGTTTCTAAAACTGCAGCTGTCAAACCAGTTCATCAGAACTAGGCATGAAACAATGGAAAGCTTCACAGGGAGCTGGGTGACAAACAGTGCTTTGGTGAAAGCCTTCCTTTTTTTCACAGCCTTCATGGCCAGAAAGACTTTTGACCTCAGAAGCACTCTCAAAAGGAACATTTACCCAGAGAATGAATGCAGGGGAAAGTTGCTCTGAGCCACTCAGCAAGTGATCCATCACCTGGGACTATTTTTCTCACATTTGTCTGGAATTCACTGCGGAGTTCCAGGAGGACTTTCAGTAGAAACCTTATGCCACCATTAATCAGAATCAATAAATTCATTAATGTTTTCTTTTTACAGTCACCCAAGTATTTCCTTTAAGCTTCACTATAGGACATTAAGGGGTAGTTCTGAAAAGCAGCTCAGAACTGGTCAAACCAAGAACTGCAGGGACACTCTACTTGCATTCAAACACCAAAACAAACAGTGACATTTTCAGAAAGTCTCCAACACAGTGGGCTCCAGTTCTATCTGTCTCTAACATTTGCCACATTCTGCTTTTGAATTGTTTTCTTCTGTTCTATTTGGATATATCTATACTGGCCCTGCAAAATAAATGTGTGCCAAGGACCGTTTTCTGGCCCTGAGGCCAAAGGGCTCACATGGGTGTCATTTACATCATATTGTGCTTATTCCAAAGACTTCCTGGGACTTCAGGTGGTTTTAGGACATAGTTATTGTGTGTTGTACATTCCTCCGTTTAAGGATCTGAAACAAAGCAAGGACTATGTTACAGCCCATCACAGTGAGATGGTTTCATGGCATAAAACAAAGGAAAAGTTATATGCCAAGACATGTTGCAAGAAGGCATGGCATTTGAACACACACAGCCTGCATGGATATTGATGGAAGGCTGTGTAGAGTGGAGGGAGACAAAACCAGTCCTACCCATACTGCCTGTGGGGCATAGTCCCACATGCTATCCACCAAACTGTGCCCAGACAGCATCTAGGAGACCGCTAAACCACTGCCCTGCCTACGAACATACTAGCAAATAACCAGTATGGACAAGCGTTGGTCCAGTGCTTAAGCTCATGCTCTGCTCCTGCTTCATTTAGCAGTCTGTCTCCCATGTGATGCTTATTGCATGTGGTATGGTGTTTTCCATCTTCATGCTTCCAATCACAGTATTGCAGTCTGTGCTATTTTCCTGTCCTTTAAAAACATAAATATTTCTACAAGCATTCCAGCTATGCTATTCACACCATTCAGTGCCCATGCTATTTGAACAGTCTCAGGCCTTTTAGCTCTGGAGGCATAATCTGTGAGGCACAGCTTGACAATTATAAGTGTCTTACAGACTTGAAATGTTATATAAAGTAAAGCACTGTGTCATGAAAAAGGTTGATCAATACTAACACAGCAGCTTGGGATCCCCATCTCTTAATCTGCATTATATACACCGAGAAAAATAAATATTAGGGTTTGGCCATTAGAATAGTCCTGCCTTCTAGCTTTGCATCTTACTGAATTCAAAGAAATACCACAAGCTGAATATTTGGTTAGTAGGTATATACATGTATACATATAGACCAAAACAGAAACACATGTACAGAAAAAGAAATAACAGATTACATTGCTAATGCCTGTGATACCAGTTTTAGGAACAAAGCTAGTGTATGTTTTACTGATATCAAAGGTTACATTTTCTTTAGCTGGTTATTAGTATATGTATTACTTAAAGTATTCCCTCAGAAAGTTCATTTTCAGAGTTTTTTTAGCCCAGTGAATGTCAAGCACCATTGGAGAAACATATTACCTGACACTAACAGGGTTTTAAAAAGAAGCAGACAGTGTTACTAATATCCCTATTCTGGTCCCACAGATAAGGAACCTTTTTAATGCTTTGTTTTGTAGTAAGTGAAATTTCTCATCCTTATTTCAGATAAAATGTCACTGGTTACTGAAAGCACATCTGAGCTTTCAGTTTAACAATTTATTAATGGAGTGGGGTGCACT